>NW_012102610.1:1741931-1748855 GCF_000951045.1 Mandrillus leucophaeus | reverse complement strand
TTTTGAAACAGAGTCTCACTCTGCCGCCCAGGCTGGAGCGCAGTGGTGCAATCTCAGTGGTGCGATCTCGGCTCACTGTAACCTCTGCCTCTCAGGTTCAAGGAATTCTCCTGCCTCAGCCTCCCGAGTAGCTGGGACTACAGGGGTGCACCACCACACCCAGCTAATTTTCATATCTTTAGCAGAGACGGGGTTTCACCATGTTGGCCAAGCTGGCCTTGAACTCCTGACCTCGTGATCCACCCACCTCAGCCTCCTAAAGTGCTGGGATTACCGGTGTGAGCCACTGCGCCTGGCCAATTATCTTCCTCTTAAAGGTGAAGAAAGTGACTGTACCAAGATTGGAATGCAGCTCTGCCTGTCCCCAAAGCCCAGGCTGTTGTCTACCAGAGACAAACTTGAAAACATTTCCTTATGTTTTTATCACAATGTGAGTGTGCAAATTAACTTTAACCCATGCCTGGGTAGTTAACATGTGCAGGACTCCAATGAGGATCCAACCCTCCAGAGGCGGTTGCTAAACTCAGTGTGAATATTGCCGTCCTATCTGTGACGACTGCAGAAATCGCTGCAATGCTTTGCAGTTCCTCCCATTGAGAAGTGGCATCTATTTCCCCACCTGTTGAATCTGGGCTGACCTCGTGACTATGTTGCCCTGGACAATAGGATATAGCACAGGTGAAATCCAAAGGGGCCTTTTGGCTTCTGCTCTCTCTCCTGGACTCTGTAGTCTGGACTGGCCTGATGGAGGATAAGAGAGCACAGACAACCATCCCAGCAGAGGCCATCCTAGACCAGCCATCCCCCAGCTGAGCCCCCAGCTGACCACAAACACAGGAGCAAGCTTAGCTAACATCAGCCACACCTAGCCCACATCAGCAGAGCTCAGCCCAAATTCCCAACTCACAAAATGAGCTAAATAAACTGTTGCCAAAGCAAACTAATATGAGCCACAAATACGTAGAAAATGAAGTGTTAAAATCAATACAATTTGCAATAGTCTTGAAAACATCAATTAGCTAAGAATACATCTAATTAAAGATATACAAGAACTCTACACTAAAAATGACAAAACACTCCCAAAAGAAAATAAAAACAACCTAAACAAATAGGGGGATATATCACGTTCATGGGCTGGAAACTTAATATTGAGATGCCAATTCTCTCAAATTTGAGCTACAGATTCAATACAATACCAATTGAGATGCTAGCAGCCTTTTAAAAGGGCTAATTCCAAATTTCAATGGAAATGCAAAGGACCCAGAATAGCTGAAACAATCTTGAAAAAGAAGAAAAATGCTGGAAAACTCTCACTAGCAGATATTAAAAATCACTACGAGGCTACAGTAATTAAGACAGAGTGGTAATGGTGCAAAGATAGATAATGGAACAGAAAAGAGAGGCCCGAAAACACTGGCTGGGTGTGGCAGCTCACGCCTGTAATCCCAGCAAGTTGGGAGGCTGAGGTGGGTGGATCACCTGAGGTCAGGAGTTCGAGAGTAGCCTGGTCAACATGGTGAAACCCTGTCTCTATTAAATATACAAAAATTAGATGGGTGTGGTGGCAGGCGCCTGTAATCCCAGCACGTTGGGAGGCTGAGGCAGGAGGAGGATCGTTTGAACACAGGAGGCGGAGGTTGCAGTAAGCTGAGATTGCACCACTGCACACTCCAGCCTGGGCGACAGAGTGAGACTCTGGCTAAAAAAAAAAAGAAAGAAAGAAAGAAAAAGAAAAGAGAGGCCAGAAACAGACCATACAGATGCAACCACTGGATTCCTGGAGAAGCTAACAATGTAATGCAGTAGGGGAAAGACGGCCTTTTCAACACACAGTGCTGAGCCAGCTGAATGTCTATTTGTAAAAAACCAAATTTTGATTCCTACTCACACCGTACCCAGAAACAAGTTCCAGATGGACTAGGGAGCTAAATTTGAAAGGTAAAACAATAAAACATCTAGGATGTAACAGAAAAATATCTTTATGACCTTGGGAGAGACATTGATTTCTTAAACAGGACACAAAATCTTGAAAAAGAAGAACAACACTGGAAAACTCTCACTAGCAGATATTAAAAATTACTACAAGGCTACAATAATCAAGACAGAGTGGTAATGGTGCAAAGATAGATAATGGAACAGAAAAGAGAGGCCAGAAAACATTGGCCGGGTGGGGTGGCTCACGCCTGTAATCCCAGCACGTTGGGAGGCTGAGGCGGGTGGATCACCTGAGGTCAGGAGTTCGAGAGCAGCCTGGCAAACACCGTGAAACCCCATGTGAGATGCCTAGGGGCTATTTGTTAATACAAAATGTATTAACATAAATATACAGATCAATAGATGATACTTCATTCCAGTTTGGAATTTGTGTTCCTTGGATGACAACATTTGCAATGAATTCATCAGGAAGTTTTATTAAGAGAGTAGAAAGGCAAGTCCTAGAATGAGATCACATATGTGGAATCCAACAAGAGACTCATAACCAGAATACATTTTTAAAATGCCTATGAATCAATAAGACAAAGAAACTTAATTTTAAAATAGGCAAATGACAACAAAATAGCCAAGAGTAATATGAAAATATAGACAACATCATAACTTGTAAGAGAAGGCAAATAAAGGCCACAGTGAGCTATTACTACACACCCTCCAGACTGGCCAAAATTACAAAGAATGGCAACCACCAGAGCTGGCAAAAATGTGGAGCAAATGGAACTCTCATGCATGGCTGGTAGGGATGTAAACTGGCAATGTACTTTGGAAAACCATTTGGCAGTATCTGCTAACGTTTAACATAGCAACTCCAGTTTGATGCAGCAACTCCAGTCCTTGGTATGTATCCAACAGATATGGATGCCTAAGTCTTCCAAAGACACAGACGAGAATGCTCACAGCAACCGTGTGCAGCATGGAACCCAAATGTCCATCGACACTAAAATTGATTTTTAAAACTATGATTTATTCCTGCAATGGAATCATAAACAGTAATTTTCTAAAAATGAACTAGTGCTACATGCACGAACATGCATGAGTCTCAAATACTTTATCTTGAGCTAAAGAAGCCAAACACAAGCAAGATCACGCTGTACATTCCCATCATTCAAAATAAATTCAAGAATAGGAAACAAAACAGGGCTGGGCATGGTGGCTCACATCTGTAATCCCAGCACTTTGGGAGACTGAGGCAGGTGGATCATTTGAGGTCAGGAGCTCAAGACCAGCCTGGCCAACATGATGAAACCCCATCTCTAGTAAAAATACAAAAATTAGCCAGGCGTCATGGTGGGCACCTGTAATCCCAGCTACTTGGGAGGCTGAGGCATGAGAATCACTTGAACCTGGGAGGCGGAGGTTGCAATGAGCCAAGATGGCACCTCTGGACTCCAGCCTGGGCAACAGAGCGAGACTCTGTCTCGATAAATTAATTAATTAACGACTAGGCAAGAGTTAGGCCAGGCACGGCGGCTCCTGCCTATAATCCCAGCACTTTAGGAGGGCGAGGCAGGAGGATTGCTTGAGGCCAGGAGTTTGAGACCCACCTGGGCAACATAGGTAGACCCCATCTCTACAAAAAAATCAAAAATAATGGGCAAGAATAATAGATGGTGATAAAAGTCAAAATAATGGTTTCAGGCAGCAATGGGGTGTAAGAACTCAGAAAGGGCACCAGGAAAACTCTGGGGTGCTTGAAGTGCTTTCTATCTTGACTGTGGAATGCCTGAGTTTACACATTAAGTAGAAACGTGCTGGGCTGTTCTATTAAGGCTTGTTGCTTTACTGTCTATACATTTTACTCTAATAAAAAGCTCTAAGAGGAGTACTGTTATATTAACTTGGATTAAAAGACACTCAAGAGCATGTATATTATGCTTCAATAGAAACTTTAAGAAAAAAGAAAACTCAGGACACATAACAACCAAAAATAAACCAAATATCTAATCATCCTTGATTAGACAGTACTTTCACAAAACGAGCTATACGATACCCTTTGGGAAGAAGAAGAGAGAGATGAATATAGTCTGAATATTAGAAGGCATTAGGGCATTGGTAATTGTGTTAAGTGTGGGGTCATAGTATGTGATAATATTAGAGAATATCGTTATTTTTTAGAGTTGCAAGATACAGTGTCAAGATTGAAATATCCGTGTGTGTGTGTCCCAAATGAGAGAGAGCACTGGATAATGATGAGGCTGAGCCCATTCTTCACTGAGCCCCCTTCCCCCTCAAACAGCCCCAGTGAAAGTCTGTCCCAGCTGCTTGGTGTGGGCTGGGGTTCCAGCTGGAACCCTGAGATGTTAGTGAGCTGTGGCTGGGAGAGTCACAGTTACCAAAGGGGGCTTGATGGTGGGCTTCAACAACATGGTGGGGAGGGGCTGTGAGACCCCACAGTATCTGACTTCCAGCTGCTCCTTAGAAAGCTCTGGACAGTGGTATGTTCTCAGTCAGATAACCTATGGACAAGCCTCACCCTTCCACAACCTTCCAGGGAGCCAGTGATGTGTGCGACTGTCATCGGCATTTTCATGGGTTATTTTTGTTGAGATGTCTAGGGGCCAACTCTATGCGAAAGAGAGAAAAGTATCTTGCACAATTCTGGGCCGCCCTGATTCAGGAGAAGCACAGAAATTCTTGACAAGTTTAACTATGTTTAAAAAGAAATGTGTGGAACTTGCAAGACACTAAAAGTGTGCACTGTCCCTTCTCAGAAAGAACTGTGAATTACATTATTTTTTAAGGAATTGCTATTACCTAAGAGGCTGTATTTCTGCTCAAACTGAAGTTTGATGTAATTCTGATCTTAGAATAATGTTTTGTGTTACTTATAGATAAATCTTATAAATGACTTAATTCTGTTTATTGTTTTTTCTTTCTCGCTTAATTTCCAGCCCATCATACGTATAGTTTAGTAAGATATATTTAACTACATAGCAATTTTGGTGTTCCCAGGCCAGTATTTACTGTGAGAAATGTAAACATACCTTTTTAGAAACATTAATAAATAGTGATTGATAAAAAATAAAAGTCAAAATATCACATAATATAAACTGGATCTTTTTTTCTCTTAGAAGTAAACAGGAAATGGGGCACCAGAGCTGTCCAGCGTGGTTTTCTGCAAAGCCTCAGGTGATCCGCACTGGCCGGGGAGGCGTTGACTCAGAAGTCCTGCCTGGAGAAGAGGCAGCAGGTACCCCGGGAGCAGCCACCAGCTGTGCTCTACCAGAGCAAAGCCAAGGTGGTCTGGGACCTAGAGCTCAGGGTTCCCAATGAGAAGCCACGGGGCCAGGCTGGGGCTCTTCCAGAACCAAATGCCCCATGCCTCCACCTGGCAGATTTCCATTACCCTTCACCCCACACAATTATGCATCACTTAACGAAGGGGACACATTCTGAGAAAGGACACTTTATGTCCTTACCCACACCTAAGTGGCATAGACTACGACACACCTGGGCTGCATGATGTAGCCTTGCTCCTAGGTGACACACCTGTCCAGAACTTGACAGTACTGAGTACTACTATAGGCAGCTGGAACACAATGGTAAGTATTTGTGAATCTAAACAAAGCTAGACATAGAAAAGGCACAGTAAGAATACGGTATAAAAGATAAAAAGTGGTTCCCCCTGTATAGGGTCTGCAGACCCAGAAAATCTGAGACAGGTCTCAGTTAATTCAGAAAGTATTTTAAGTTTTTTTTTCAAGGTTGAGGATACGTGCCCAAGACACAGCCTCAGCAAGTCCTGACCACTGGTGCCCAGGGTGGTTGGAGTGCAGCTTGGTTTTGTACATTTTAGGGAGGCATGAGACATCAATCAAGTACATTTAAGAAACACATTAGTTTGGTCCAGAAAGGCAGGACAACTCAAAGCAAGATTGAGTGCGCCTCCAGGCCATAGGTAAATTTAAACATTTTCTGGTTGACCATTGCTTGAGTTTGTCTAAAGACCTGGGATCAACAGAAAGGAATGATGTTTGGGATAGGATAAGAGGTTGTGCATGGTGTAGTTTTATCATGCAGATGAAGCTTTTAGCTAGGCTGTAAAATGTTTCTTATCAGACTTAAAATCTGTGTTGATGTTCATGTGAGAGGTATAATGAGGCCTGTCCAACCCCCACTTCCCTTCATGGCCTGAACCAGTCTTTCAAGTTAAATTTTAAGAGCCCCTGCTGAGGAGGAAGTCCAGTTAGATGGTTGGTGGCGGCGGAGGGCGGGGCTTTATAATTTTATTTTTGGTTTACGGGGCCCTTACCACCCATGGAGCTTGCAGGACTGGACGCTGCCCTGGGTGACTCCATGAGTGAGTGGTGAGTGCATCTGAAGACCTGGGGCACTACTGTGCACTACTGCAGATTTTAGAAACACTGGACACTTCGGCTACACTAAATTTAGTTTAAAATATTTTTCTTACTTCAATAATAAATTCATCTTAGCTTACTGTAATGTTTTTACTTTATAAACTTTAATTTTTTACCCTTTTGTAATAATGCTTACCTTAAAACATAAATGCCCTCATTGTACAGCTATAGAAAAATATTTCTTTATAACTTACTCTATATGTGTTTTTATTTTTTTTTTTTTTTTTGAGACAGAGTCTCGCTGTGTCACCCAGGCTGGAGTGCAGTGGCCTGATCTGGGCTCACTATAAACTCCACCTCCCGGGTTCAAGCAATTCTCCTACCTCAGCCTCCCGAGTAGCTGGGATTACAGTCCTACGCCACTGTGACCGGCTAATTTTTGTATTTTTAGTAGAGACAGGGTTTCACCATGTTGGCCAGGCTGGTCTCAAACTCCTGACCTCAGGTGATCCGCCCTCCTCAGCCTCCCAAAGTGCTGGGATTACAGGCGTGAGTCACCGCACCCAGCCTAGATTTCTTAATACCTGAAAAGCACAGGCCACCAAAGCAAAGAGGCACAAGGAGGAACACACGA
>NW_012102610.1:1642785-1741881 GCF_000951045.1 Mandrillus leucophaeus | reverse complement strand
TAGAGACAGGGTTTCACCATGTTGGCCAGGCTGGTCTCAAACTCCTGACCTCAGGTGATCCGCCCTCCTCAGCCTCCCAAAGTGCTGGGATTACATGCATGAAACACCGCACCCAGCCTATTTTTAATTTTTTTTTTTTTTTTTTTTTTTTACTTTTAAAACTTTTTTCTTAAAAACTAAGACGTAGGCCGGGTGCGGTGGCTCACTCCTGTAATCCTAGCACTTTGGGAGGCTGAGGCGGGCAGATCACGAGGTCAGGAGTTCGAGACCAGCCTGACCAACATGGTATAACCCCGTCTCTACTAAAAATACAAAAATTAGCCTGGCGTGGTGGTGGGCACCTGTAATCCCAGCTACTCAGGAAGCTGAGGCAGAAGAATTGCTTGAACCCGAGAGATGGAGGTTGCAGTGAGCTGAGATCACACCACTGCACTCCAGCCTAGGCAACAAGAGCGAGAATCCATCTCAAAAAAAGAAAAAAGAAACTAAGACATAAACACACATACTAGCCTAGGCCTCCACAGGGTCAGGATCATCAATATCACTGCCTTCCACCTCCACATCTTATCCCACTGGGAAGTCTTAAGAGGCAGTAACATGCATGGAGCTGTCATCTCCCATGATAGCAATGCCTTCTCCTGGATACCTCCCAAAGGACCTGCCAGAGGCTGTTTTATAGTTAACTATTTTTTAAATAAGTAGAAAGCCAAATAACACACTAGTGCACAGTAGTGCCCTAGGCCTACCAAAATAACAACAAAAATATAGTAAATACATAAACTGCTAACACAGACATTCATTATCAAGTATGATGCACACTGTAACTAACTACACATGCTAGGCTTTTTGTTTTGTTTTGTTTTTTTGAGACAGAGTTTCATTCTTGTTGCCCAGGCTGGAGTGCAATGGCGCAATCTTGGCTCACTGCAACCTCCGCCTCCTGGATTCAAGTGATTCTCCTGCCTTGGCCTCCCAAAGTGCTGGGGTTACAGGCATAAGCAACCACGCCCAGCCCGTGTGCTAGGCTTTTATACTGTTGGCAGTGCAGTAGGTTTGTTTATACCAGCATCACTACAAACACGAATAATGGCTACGCTGTCACTAGGCAAAAGGCATTTTTCAGCTCCTTCAGCTTCACCGTAATCATATGGGACTATCACATATGGAGTACATCATTGATGGAAATGTCATTACGCGGAGCTTGCGGCTCCTCACCCAGTCCTGGGCCTCTGTGTCATCCTAGTGGTGTCATGAGGGGTGGCAGAGGGAGAGTCCAAGTTACGGCAGCAAGCAGGTGCCTGTAGCGTACTTTCCGGGTGCTTTAAAAATATGTGAACGAATTGCTAATATTTACAAATTGGGAGCTGTCATATGAAGTTCCATATCCCAGGCTTCTTGCAGAAAACCCAAAATTTTGGGCCATCGCGGGCCTCCACAGCCCCAGGGCAATAGCAGGAGTGACTGTCCTTGTGTTCTAGGTACAGTCTCTGGTCCCCACGGCCCCTACTTTCCCACAAGCTGTTTCACTCCCAGACGTCTAGTGCTGCTTCTCCATCATATGCATTCTAAAGGCTGGCTGCTGGAGTGACAGCAGGGACCCTCATCCCTAAGGGTCTTCACCTTTGTGGTTCCCACTGAATCCCCGGCACCCAAAGGGTGAGGGGGGCAGGTGAGAGGGCAGGGCTGGAAGCAGGAGAGAAAGCCTCTTACTCCCTCTCTCCCCACTCCCCCACCCCCAGGTTCTGGGCCCTCTGTGCCGAGCAGGCTTGCCTACCTGCTAATCCCAGCGTCATATATGGGGTCCATCACTGACCAAAACGTCCTTATGTGGCCCTTGACTATACTTGAAACCACAGCCCCACCAGGTCCACCCGCCTAGATCTTGACCAGGCAGATACCAGGGAGAAGCCTGAAGGGTTGGAGGTGGGGGGTGAGTGCGGAGCCTGAGGCCTGCCAGCTTGCCCTGGGCTCACCTTTGCCCCTCAAGGGCCAGCCATCCAGAGTCCTGAAGCCTCGTCTGCCCACAACAGGGAAATGCCTGCTCATGCTGGGCAGCCAGGCAAACTCAGGGAGGCAGCAGGCAGGAGGTGGAAGTGCCTGGTGGAGAGGGCCATGTCAGGGGTTTGCAAACATCTACTTCACTGGTTTCAGGAAACTTGGACAATTCACTTAACCTGTCTGGGCCTCAGTCACCTTGTCTACAAAACGGACAAAATGATGACATCCCCTCACAGGGGGTCATGACGCATAATGGACTGATACGTGTCCAGTGATGAACACAGTGCCTGGCACATAATAAATGCTCCACTGATGCAGGGTGACCTGTGAGGGTGACGAAGAGGGCCCCACATGCAGACTCAGTAGAGAAGGGTGCCCCTCCCCTTGTCTGTGGGAAGCCAGCCCCGCAGCCAGGCTGTGTGGCTGAAGGAGGGGTCTCGCAGCTCGCGCATTTGCTGACGCAGTTGGCAGAGGCCAAAACAAGAGGGCAGCATGGGAGGGAGACAGCCACTGAGGAACACGCTGCTGCACATCTGTAGGCAGCTGGAGTGGCAAACACAGCAGTTGAACAGCCCCTGCCCAACCCCACCAGGCCTGGCCCCTCTGCTCTTTTGCCAGAGGGGACAACTTCTGGCCACCAGAAGATACACATCTACATCTGTCTGAAGAAACAAAAACACAAAGCCCTCTTCTCATCCCTCCCTCACCACCCCAGTTCCTGCAGAACTTCTGGCAGGAAGAGGCAGGGAGCAGCACTCGGTGCTGGCTGCCGTTAGCCCGCCTGCTCCTCTCAGTAATCCTGAGACTAACAGGACCACCCCATTGTACAGATGCAGAAACTGAGGCTCAGAGAGGGTGAGTCACTTGCCTGAGGTCACACAGCCAGGAGCGGCACAGGCAGGAATTCACTCTCTGAGGGCCAAAGCAGGCTCAATCTCACTTCAACTTGGCCCCAAGCCCACTTTACCAGCATGGAGGCCTAGGAGTGGACAAGGGGGTGGAGGTCCCACCAGAGCCCCAGCCCACACAATTCTGATCTCAACCAGAAGCTTCCCCTCAAAGCCCCAGACGCTGCAGGCCAGAGGTCCTAGAGGTGCACAGCCTGGCCTAGCCTAGAGGAGGTGCTGGCAGGTAGAGAATGCTGACACTGCCCGCAGGGAAACCCGCAGCACAGATCCTGAACTCCAGCTCACTCAGGCCCCCAGGATTCTGGAAGGCTCAGGAGGCCAAGGACTCCCAGGCATGGTTCAGCCTCAGGAAAGCCGCATCTGCGGCCTTGGCCTGGGTGCGTGAACAGGATGCAGCCCAGGGCTCAGAGACCGCCACCCTCCCAGCAGGGCCTCAGGACTTGGAACCACAGCATCCAGGATGCCAGCCATGAGTGGAGCTCTGCTTTGTGGCAGGCCTCCCCTGCACCTGGTGTCCACCGCAGGCGTTCTTCCCACTGAGAACACAGCTCTGGGAGGGAGCCATCAGTAAGCCCCTTTTACGGGTGAGAAATCTTGAGGCCCAGGATAGTTAGGCAATTTGCCCGAGGTCACACAGCTAGTGAGGGGTAGAGCCAGCCTCCAACCTGGGGAGCCCTGTGCCAGGACCCAGGCAGAAAATACAGAGATGCCTTTTACATCAACCGATCTGGGTTCAGAGCTGGGCTCAACACTTCCTTGCCCTAGGCCGTGGCCAGGCACAGGTTGACACCACAGTGGGAAGGGACTCGTAATCCCTTTGCTGTAGGGTCACTATGGGAACTAAATAAGATGAGGCATGTAAAGCACCGGCACGGGGTCTGGGGCTTGGTGCTCAGGCATGGGGCACCCACTGGACTGACCGCCTGCATTCTCCCCCTCCTTAATCCCCACCATGGCAGCGGTACTCTGCAGTGACTCTCGTGGCCAGGAGCCTTGACCCTGGGCTGGCCTCCTAACTGGCTGACAACACAATGTGGCAAAAGCAGTGGCCCAGCTAGTTCCGAGCCCAGGTGCAAGAGCCCGTGGGTGTTGAGGTTTACCGCACGCGTACTACCTCAGCCTCCATGTCTGACTGGCCATGTAACTTAGAGGATAAATTCCTGCTGTCTTTCCTCTGCTTCAGCCCAGAGAGCTCTCGCCCCAAACCCACACTTGGCCTCCAGGCCAGCAGGATTCCAAAATAACGCATCCATCCAGGAAAGGACTTTGCATTGGTTTGTTTCAAATCTCAGGCCTGCTTGCTTTAAACTGCCCAACAACTACCAGACTTTCATGTTCCCCACCCTGGACCCCAGTGAAAGCCAGTGCCCCAGGCCCACACCTCTCCCCGCACCTCCCCCTCCGCCCCAGCCTTGTGCTCCGACTTCCCTGTGTGTGTGGCCCCCAGGTGCACCACGTACCTCCCAGGAAGTAATAAAATCTCAAACTATCTTAATAATTGAAGGACTGCTCTCCAGCTTCAAGATCCTAAATTAAAACACCTGTGTGTTTCTAATCTTTCTCTTGTTCCCACAATGAGAACACACCAGAGCTAACCAGCTGGAGACCACGTGGCACAGACATGAGCCATCCTGGCTGAGGCCATCCCGGACCAGCTCAGCTGCCAGGAGATCACAGACACATGCTCAGGCCCAGCTGATGTCAGCCACGCCTGGCTACGTCAGCAGGACTGCCCAACTGGCCTGTGGACTTGGGAGCAATAATAAATGTGCACTGCGTGTGCTACGGAGGTGCTATGGTTGCCTCACTTGCATTATGGTGACAATGGGTCATTTATACCATGACTGAGGTGTGTCCAAGGAGGAAAGACTAACATTGGTTTGGTGAGAATGGCAGGAAGGCCACCCCACAGCAGTGTTGGTGGGAGTGTGACCAGGGAGACTCACTGGGGGACCCTCAGACGAGGTGGGTGGAGAGCTACGCACAAACTAAAACCACTAGGAGAGGCTGCCCCCCACCTCTCAGAATGGCAAAGTCCAGAACCTGCTGAATTTCCTCTTTAGCACTTTCACCATCTAACGTGCCAGATTTCAGATGTTCATTTTGACTGTGTGAATCCCCACCCCACGAGTGGCAGCTCCAGTCTTGTCTGTTTTGCTCACCCTGTCTCCCCCGTACCTGCAACAGTGAGAGAGGCACTCAATAAATATTTGTTGCATGAATAGAATGAGGAAAGAGACATTCTTATGCACTGCAGGTGTAAGTGAAATCCAGTACACCCTCCAGGGCGAACAAACGAACAACATCTACCAGGGCTATAAAAATACATCCGTACCTCCTAGAGCTGAGCCAGCCAGCACCTCTCAACAGAAATGCACAGGCATAAGGACCAGGGCTCTGGCAGAGAAAGCTCACGGCCTCCACTGGAAACAACCCCAATGCCCCCAGCCAGGGAACAACCTAGGCAGGGTCAATCCCTACAATGGAACATTACGCAACAATCAAAAAGACTCCCTTGCCGATACACGCGACAGCACAGTCTGTTCATTTATAAAAGTTTAAGAGCAGGAAAACTAACCTCTGCCATTATAAGTCAAGAAAAGTGGTTTCCTAGGAGGGGCACAAAGGAGGCTTCCTAGGGGCTGGTCTTGTCTCATGAGCAGATGGTCAGCTCCATAGGTGTGTTGTGTGCGTCTGACAGGTTCTAGTGGTTATGTGTCAATGAACAGCATACAAAGAAAAAAAGCGCAGACACATTGACCTCACAATTCCACAGTGGGGCATGCTATAGAGATGCTCACAGCAGCATCACTTTTTAAGAGCAAAAGACTGGAACCAACCTGAATATCCATCAGTAAGGGAACTGGTAAATCAAGATGGGGTCTGCATGCTGTGGGGCATTGCGGCCGTCAAACACAGAAAGGGGACTTTCCATGCAATGACAGGGAAAAGCTCCAATATCCATAGTTATTTGAAAAAGGCATAGAACAGAACGCTGTGCATCCTGTATCTTGTGAAAAATACGTGCACGCACCTACATGCTTGTAGTTGCACTGACCAGTGGTTCTCAAGTGTGGTCCTGGCCCTATAGGGTCTCCAAGACCCTTTCAGAGATCCATAAGGTCAAAATTATGTTTGTAATAACATTAGAACATTGGTTACCTTCTTCATACACTCTCCCCCAGAGCACAGTGTATAGTGGAGTTCTCCAGAGACTACATGACAGTGTGATGATGTCATCACTTTGAGGCTAATGGGATGTGTGCTTGTGTATTCTAGAAGTTTCTAGAGCAATCTCATGAACACATGCTCGGCATCATTAGTCATCAGGGAACTGCAATCTAAACCACGATGAGACGCTATTTCATACACACTAGGATGGCTATAACAACTGGTGAGGAGGTAGAGAAACTGGAACCCTTGTGCACTGCTGGTGGGAATGTAAAATGGTGCAGTCACTTTGGAAAACAGTCTGATAGTTCTTATTTTATTTTTTTGAGACAGAGTTTTGCTCTCGTTGCCCAGGCTGGAGTGCAACGGTGCAATTGTGGCTCACCGCAACCTCCACCTCCTAGGTTCAAGCGATTCTCCTGCCTCAGCCTCCAGAGTAGCTGGGATTACAGGCATGTGCCACCACACCCGGCTAATTTTTTATTTTTAGTAGAGACAGGGTTTCTCCAGGTTGGTCAGGCTGGTCTTGAACTTCCGACCTCAAGCGATCTGCCTGCCTCGGCCTCCCAAAGTGCTGGGATTACAGGCGTGAGCCACCGCACCTGGCCTCAGTCTGGTAGTTCTTCTAAGGGTTAAACACAGAGTTACCATGTGGCCCAGCAATGCCACTCCTAGATATGTTCCCAAGATGAAGGAAAACATGTGTCCATAAAAAAACTTACACATGAATATGAATAGCTACATTACTCATGATACCAAAAAGTTGGAAGAACAATGTCCATCAACAGATGAACAGATTTTTGAAATGTGGTATATTCATACATTATTCAACCATGAAAAGGAATTAATGACACATGCTACCACATGAATGGACCCTGAAAACATTGTGCTAAATGAAAGAGTCACATACAAGAAACCACATAGTGCAAGATTCCCAGAGAGTCCAGGGGTATCCAGAATATGCAAATCCATAGACTCAGAAGGGAAATTCCTGGCTGCCAGTGACTGGGAGAAGGAGGGAATGGAAAGTGACTGCTACAGGATGTGGGTGTCTTTCTGGAGCGATGACAATGCTCTGAGATTAGATTCTGGGGATGTCTGCACAACTCCGAATCCACTAAAACCCACTAGATTCTGCTCCCTCAAAGAGGGACTTTATGGCATGCAAATAATATCTCAATAAAGTGGTTTTATTTGCATAAACCCACAGAGTTAGTTTCAAAAATTAAAATAAAGAAACCCACCACAGGCCTAGCCTTGGCCCCGGACCCTCAAGATGGGTTAGGTCCAGCTGTGAAATGCACACATTTTGCCCAGGCAGACAAACACAGGGAGCCCCCAGTTACCAGCCACCCAGACCCACTTGTACCTCTAGGTCCCCCATGGGAACCACAAGCCCTCCTCCTCCACTGGGAGACTGGGGCTCCCCGCCACAGCCCCAAGATGAGAGTTTCTCCTCCATGAAATGGGATGTCCACGTGGAGTATCTCCAGGTTGTCACAGGATGAAACTTGCTGCTTCTGACAGATGCCCCCAAGCAGAGGGCCTGAACCCAGCCGCCAGCCAGGGCTGGTGGCAACGAGACCTGGGGAACTGGCCTGGAGGGGCCCCCAGCAAATGCAGGGCACCTGTCCAGCCTCGGAGCTCTGTGGACCCAGGGCAGCCACCTGCTCCCATCCTCTCCAACAGAGCCTCTAGGCACAGCTGTGCTCTGGGTCTCTGTGTTGACAAGAGAGGATGTGTTCCCTTTCGGGAGCTCCTTGTGAGGGCCCTGTACCAACTCTGCCACTCCTCCTAGCCAGGGATCCTGTTAACACATAAGTTGGCCAGTGTCACTCCTCTCTGCTCAACACCCTGCTGTAGCTCTCACCTCACTCAGAGTAGAAGCCAAAGTCCTCATGGTGGCCACAGGCCCTGGACAGCCTGCCCCAGTGACCTCCCAGATCCCCTATCTCCCTTCCTCTCCCCTACTTATCTCAGCTCCACTGACCTCCTGTCCGGGCACCTTCCTGCCCTGGGGCCTTTGCACTCGCTGCTCCCTCTGCCAGGTGTCCAAGTGGCTTGCTCCTCCCCTCCTTTCAGCTCTCTGCTCAGGTCACCACCCCAAGGGTAGGTCCCGCGTCCACCTACCCTTCCTCTCACCGTGCTTTAATTTTTTTTCTTTTTTTTTTTTTGAGACAGAGTCTCACTCTGTCGCCCAGGTTGGAGTATGGTGGCACAATCTCGGCTCACTGCAACCTCTGCCTCCTGGGTTCAAGCGATTCTCCTGCCTCAGCCTCCTGAGTAGCTGAGATTACAGGCGCCTACCACCATGCCTGGCTAATTTTTGTATTTTTAGTAGAGACAGGGGTTTCACCATGTTGGCCAGGCTGGTCTTGAACTCCTGACCTCAGGTGATCCATCCACCTACCTTGGCCTGCCAAGGTGCTGGGATTACAAGTGTGAGCCACCACACACGGCCTCACCCTGCTTTCTCTTAGCAATACCTGACATTACAGCAGGCAACTCCCATGGACTTGTTTACTGTTTTCTTCCCCAACAGAATGTCAGCACTGTGAGGTGAGGGTGGGGACCATACCTATCATATTCTCTGCAGAGTCCAAGGGCCTCTAGCAGGCTCTGCACACAGTTGGAGTTCTACAAATATTGGGTGGATAAATGAGTAAACTGGGGGGGATCCCCCTGACCACCCTTTCTCTCAGTAATTCCTCCTCACCCTAGTTCTCCTGACATCCTCTGAGCACCCCGAACCATCTCCCCTCTGTTCCAAGCATTTGCTTACACCTGTTCCTGGCCAGCTCAGACAGCACCTCCTCTGGGAAGCCTTCCTGAATCTTTGTGCCTTTGCTCAGCCCCTCCCCCAGCTCCAGCTCTACTTTCTCCCTGTCTCCCTTCTGAGGTTTCTAGAGATCTGTCCCCACAGCTGGATGCCTGTGTCTTGTTCAATCCCATATCATTTACTCTACAACCTTCATTAGGTGTCAACTGTGAGCATGTCCTGGCATCCCTGGGGAGGCAGAGATGAACGAGTATGGACTTGGTTCACAGGTTGGGGGCTGTGAGGAAGGCATGCCTATGGGATATCTGGGAAGGCTTCCTGAAGGATGGGCATGAGGGGCTCTGGAGTGTCAGCAGTGTTCCCATCCACTCATTCTGCTGCCCATAGCAGTGGCCTTGGGCAAGGCTCTTAACCAGCTTGGATCCCATTTTCCCATCTCTCAAGGCCTCGCACAGCACTTGCTGGGCATGGATCACGTGCAAAGTCCATTCACATGCAACGAGGGTGAAACTGGGGTCTCTGTGGGTTCCTCCAGGCCCACCGGCTGCCACCCCTGCCAACTCTGCTTCCAACCTGCTTACGGTGGGCAGGGCACAGAACTCGCCCTCGCCAAGCACCTCCTGGGTGCCCGGCTCCTGTTTCTGTGATTTGATCCTCCCACCAAGCTGGGGAGGTAGGCTCCACTCCCTATTCTCAGTGGAGCACAGTCCAAGAGGTGTGGCTAGCAGCACCAGGTCACAGGCGGGAGGTGGCGGGCTGGGATGGGGGAGGTGGGGAGCATGCATGTTGTAGGTGGGGTATGTAATGAAGTGCACGTGTGCCAGGGAGGGCATGCAGCCAGGCTCAGGAGCGTGGTGCATACAGTGTAGCTTCCAGGGTTTCTGAAATAGAAGCAGCCCCACCCCTAGCCCCCAACCCTGCCTCTTAATGCCCAAGGCCTCTCTGGTCTGGGCTGTGGGATCCTGGAAAGCAGCTTTGTTCTCAGGAGCCCCAGTTTTCCCCTCTGCCCTGAGCTTTCTCAAATGGATTTTTGGGTATGGGCTTTGATGAGGCCTGCTGGCTGACAGGCCTCCAACTAAGTCCCCCTTGTCTTGTCTGACCGCTGATCTGGCAGGGGACCCAGCACATGCAAAGGCCCAGAGACCAGAATAAGGGCAGGGACAGGCAGCTGCAGCTTTTGGTGCACAGGGAATGGAAGGTTTAAGGACCCAGTGGCAGAGGATGATTTCAAAGGGGACCCAGAAGCTCAGGCCTGGCCGGATAAACATCCACGCCTGCACCCCATCTCTCACCCTCCTGCCCACCCACGGCCCACTCGTCATCACCAATTCATGGGCTCTGGCTCTACAACCCACAGAATTTGAGTATGTGGCTTATGGTTTTGTGCCTCAGTTTTTCCATCTGTAAGCAGCAGGGAAGTCCTTGCGTCATGCGGCTGCTTTGAGGATTAAATGAGCTAATTCGTGTTCAACGCTCAGCTGAGGACTTGCTGAGTAATTAGAAATGTGACGATGATTAGTCACCATCTGTCCTCAGCCCACCCGCTGATATCTTCAACAGATATTTACAGAGCACCCTCACTGAGCCAAGGCTGCGACAGTGAGCAAGGCAGGCGCAACCTCGCCCTCGTTTACGGTCTAATGGGGGAGGAGGGCGTTACAGAGATGTACACAGGCAGGTTTATCCCTGGTCACAGCCATGTGTATGCAGCATGGGAGGGGTGGGAGACGGAAGCCCAGCAGGTGGGGGATCAGGCTGCCCAGCTGAGCCTCCTGGACTAAGTGGGGTTTGGACCTTAGAGCCCCTGGCTGCTGTTGTTGGGGGAGGCCTTGAGGGATCTAAATGATGGAGGAGCCCTTGGTGAGGAGAAGCTGGGGAGGTGGCTTTGCCCTGCTCAGCCCTGGGCCCTGCAGAAAGAGAGGTAATGGGGCCGGAAGTGACCCCTCCAGCCACGTTGCCATGGCAGCCCTGGGGCCTAGAGAAGGGGTTTCCAGCCAGTGCCCCAGGCCTGGCTGGGCTGGGGGTCCTGTCTTTGAGCTGGAGCCCTGCCAGGGATCCAGACTGCCTCGGCCAGGACGTCCCTGCCTCTGAGCATGTCCAGATGTGGCCTAATGGAAGCCACATGCCCAGCTCCCTGGGCTGGGGAGAAGGAGTCTGACGTCTGTTGTCACTCAAGGGGCTTTGTGAGGGCAGCTTTTCTGCAGGGCTGGCACAATGGAGGACCACATGGAGGAACCCTGGGGCAGGGTGGCCCTCAGGAGGTTGGAGGTTCCCAGAGCAGCTGGGGAAAGCCCCTGACCTGCAGAAGGCCTCAGCACAGCCTGTGGCCCCAGGAATGCATGGCAGGAAAGGGGCCCCTTCCTCGGGGCCTTACACAAGCAGGTTCTGCAGGGCAGGAGTATCTGAATGCCGTGATGCTCTGGCTAACAGGGAAACGCTAAAACTCAAATGACTGCTGCTGTCGACTGCAGACATCCCGCAACACTGTGACCCTGTTAGGCACCGTGCTCAGCACTCTGTGATTACCGAGCCCCGTACTCCTCACAACAGCCCTCTTAGTTTATAGGAGTGGAGAGTGGGCTACAGGGAGCTCAGGCCACCGCCTGTGGACACAAGGGCAGAAAGTGGTGGAAGCAGGCTTCTCTTCTGCCTTCTTCAGCTCTTCACTCTCTGACAGTTGTTTCTTTTTTTGTTTTGTTTTTGTTTTTGTTTTTGAGTTTCACTCTTGTCACCTAGGCTGGAGTGCAATGGCACGATCTTGGTTCATGCAACCTCTGTCTTCCAGGTGGTGATTCTCCTGCTTCAGCCTCCCAAGTAGATGGGATGGCAGGCGCCTGCCACCACGCCAGACTAATTTTGTATTTTTAGTAGAGATGGGGTTTCACCAAGTTGCCCAGGCTGGTCTCGAACTCCTGACTTCAGGTGATCCACCCACCTCGGCCTCCCAAAGTGCTGGGATTACAGGCGTCAGCCACCACACCCGGCCCAACCTCTGACAGTGGTTTTTGAGTGCCCAGCATGTGCACAGGAGCCGGACAGATGCTGAATGTACAGATTGGGCAAAACCCAGCAGAGACCCTGCCCTTGAGGAGCTTGGGTCTTTGACGGGGAGATAAGGACCCCAGCAGTCACAGAGGTGTGATGTTCTGAGCAGTGATATGAGCTGAGGAGTGAAGTGGTGAGCCTCACTCAGGGGATCTGACTCCTCCTGGGGGTCAGGGAAGGCTCCCTGGAGGGAGCCTTGAGCTTCCACTTGAGCTGCAATGTGGAGGATGAGGTGGTAAGTGGGCAGTGGTGAGAAGGGGGTGCTTCAGGCAGGGGAAACAGCACGTGTAAAGGCTCTGTAGCCAGAGGGAATTGAACTTGATTGAAAGGAAGCTCTGACTGTTGTGAGAAGAGGCTGGGGAGGGGCAGGAGGGAGCCATATAGGACAGAGGATGGCATGATCTGATTTGTGTTTGAGGCGCTCCCTCCAGGTGCGGGGCTGTCCCGTCTCACACTGAGGGAACGCTGGGCCTTTCCAATGTCCACGGGTCTGTGAAGCCCCCAGATTGCCCAGGCTGTGGCAGCACAGGGTTATCTGCCCAGATTAACCTGTTTGCTAGAGGACTCCTGAAGCCTCTCCTCTCCAGTGTGGGCCCGCAGGGGTTTCAAACATGGGTGGGATCTTAGGAGCATCACCCCAGGGTCCCATGGAAGTTAGACCAGGTTTCCGGATCTGCAAGCCCCCAGCTGATGCGACAGAATCATCCCCTGCAGAAGTTCAAGGCTCCTAAAGTGAGCAGGAAGGGGTCAGCCTCATGGGGGCTGTGGCCCCTGTTTAGCAGCAGAGCCCTTTGAGGATGGCTCTTAGGTAGGCTCAGCGGACCCTTCCCTTCCTCACCGCAGCCCATGGGGTCTTCTAATGGGGTGTCTGATTGTGCTGGGCTATGGAGGACCTGCTGGGAGCAGGCATGGATAGGCAGGAAGAGGCCTGGGCTGCCTACCAGCCTCTGCACAGCCTCAGGCCGGTCCCCATCTGAAGCCTGGGTGCCCTGGTCCTGGCTGCCTGCTCTGATGTGCCCAATGGAGTGTGTTGAACTCTGTGTCAGGTGGCTTGGAGGATATAGGATATACGGTCAGGCTCCAGGGCCTTCCAGGCCCACTGCTCACTGGTTGTGTCACCTGAGCCTCCAGCACCACCGCAAACCCCAGTTGCCTCGCTGGTGAAACAGCGTACATGGTTGTAAGCACTCAGTGCTGCTGGAAGGACTGACCGGAAGCTGCCTGCCCAGCTTGGAGAGGGGCCTCCATAGAGTGAGGGTACAGCTGGTGTGGCCCCACCAACTCCACTGGCCCAGCACGGCCAGCGGCCCTGCTCAAATGGCCCACCCACCTTGCCTCTGTCCACGAGTTCACTTCCTTCTACAACACATGCTTATGAGGTTAGAATTTGCTGCAGACACTTAGAAATGGGAAGACGTCACATAAAATTCAGCTTTCTGGCTGACATTTGTTGAAAAATTGGCAGAGGTGGCCATGCTAGGCTCCTAGGTCACAGGCCAGCCACTGGGGCAGCTGAGACCGCCCTTCACATTTCCTGCCAGGGCACGCGGGGGCCTATCGGGCTGAGGCAGGAACCCTTCTCAGGGCCCCCAGCTCTGAAGATGTGCACCTTCTGGACCCTTGACCACAACCACAGCCCTACCAGAGGGCCCAGCACCTCCCACAACAGGAACCCCACTCCCACCCACCCACCCCATCCCAAGAGCTGGGCCTGGGAGAAGGTGCACTCTCACAGCCTCCTGCCCACATCAAGGGCCTAGGCTGGCCGCCCTAGGCCTGGCCCCACAGATCCAGCATGCCCAGTCCCAGGCAGAGACCTGGGGCAGTGGCCAGAGCCCGAGGCTGCCCTTCCCACACAAAGTGCCCTGAAGGAACCAGGACAGGGTCTTACCTTCAGGGCTGCCTCTGGGGACAGAATGGACAGAGTTGGGGTCTATGTCCTCCTCCACGTGGGAATGGGGCAGAACCTGCGGTTTCCTGGGCACTTCCCGGGTGGGTGGGATCCAGGCTGCATCAGGCAGTGGTGTGGACAGGATGGTGTGGGGGCTGGGCTTGACTGGGTCCCTGGGAGAGCCAGGCATGGCCTGAGTCGGGATGAGAGCGGCCTTGCCCGGGCCCGGTGCAGGCGTCATGCCCTCCAGCCCACTGCTGCGAGACGTGGCTTGTGCATCCGGGATGAGGTTCTCTTCGGGCCTTGCCCCAGCTTCTGCCCTCTCCTCCTGGATGGGAAGACTGGGTCCAGCTGGGGCTGTAGTGGGCAGCCCATCCAGCCCCCTGTGGCCACCTGCTGCCAGCTGCTCGGTGACAGCCATTTCCTCTCTCTCCTCCTCCTCCTCTTCTTCTTCCTCACTGTCCTCAGTCACTCTCCTAGCTTTGGCCTGCACTGGGGCTGGGGGACCCAGGGCAGCGGCTGCTGTGGGCCTGGGGAGGGCAGCTGGCCAGGGGGGTGCCTGGATGGTGGACAGTGGCTGACTCCCACCTCCCAGAGCAGCTGGGGGGCCCCCTGCGCCTGCCTGGACCTCACCCCCCAGGGCTGCTGCTGCTTCCACCTCGGCCACCTCCTGGTCATAGCTGTAGGGGTCTTCGTAGTGTCGCTCGGGGTCACCCTCCTCGGCATCTGAGAAGTTCCCGTGGCAACCGGGGAGCTGGTAGCAGATGAGCTCTCCGCCGGCGTCAGGGCAGTGGCAGGCCCGGCAGGGCGGCAGGTGAACAGTGTGGCCAGCTGCATACTTGCGGCCCGCGTGGACGCAGCCCACCTGGCCGCACTGTGGGCAGCTGTCAGCCACCACTACAGCCTCGATGCAGTTGGGCGGCAGCTCCGGGCACAGCATGAACTGGCAGCTGATCTTGCCGCCGCCTGGTGGGCAGGAGCATTCAGTGCTGCCGAAGTCCACAAAATAGGACTGACCAGCAGGCACGCGACCGCGCACGAAGCCACCCTGCAGGCAGTCGTAGTACTGGTAGCCCTCGCAGGCACAGCCCTGCTGCACACACGTGGCGCAGCAGGCACCCGGCTCCAGCGCCTCCTCAATGCAGTTCTCCAGCGGTGGGCACTCCACGCCCGTGCAGTCCTGCCGAGGGGCAGCTGCAGCCATGCTGGGGCCCAGGGCCAGGGCCAGGCCTAGTGCAAGCCAGGCTCCTGCAGGCTCCCAGAGCAGCACCATGGTCCAGGTCAGCCCAGGACGGTCCCCTCTCCTGCAAGACCCTGGGGGAATCGGAAAGGAAGCCTGTCAGTACTGGGTGTGCGCACACAGAGTGCACACCGGCACACACATGGGCAGAGGGCCCAGCCTCAGCCACCTCACACGCATGCCCTCATCCCCAGGAGCACACTAAGGACTGCCTCCCCACCCCCCACACAGGCTCTGTCACACGTGGGGCAGATCACAGACAAATGAGTGTGCAGTCACTGGCTGCCACAGGTGTTGACCTGGAGTTGCTGACAGCCCCACGTGTGTTTGCTGGGCCACTCAACCCTCCACCCTCACCTGCATTCTGAGGCAGACCCTCTGAGTGAGCCCTCGTGCCCACACACACACGCATGCACAGCCCCACACCCACTCGGTTGCACTCACCAGGGCACATTAAGCAACATGCCCCAAAACCCTCCACGCAGACACACACACTGTCTCACCCACAGCATGCCCATGTGCCAGTACACACCCTGGGCAGCCTCACACACACAGTCCCATGCACACACCCGACCAATCCCTGCCCAGATCCCTGACTCAGTCCCCAGCCACGCACCACAGCTGCTGGCCAGAAAATATGGTCAGTGGGGAAATGCTGGGCAAGAACAAGACCCCCACTATAGCCCCAGCCCGCAGACCCTAGGACTCAGGAACACCCCTGTGAGACCCCCGGGACTGCAGGCTTAGCCCCAGGGGATGCTCCTGTCCCCCTCCCCAGTAGCACTGGCAAATGCATCCTGATGCCTTGCTGTCCCTAACACCCCTCCAACTCCCCCAGTCATGTCCATTCTCCCTGCAATCCATCTCCACTCCCTCCCCACGGTCTCTACCCTTCCTTCCGTCTCTAGGCCCTGTCTCCGCTCCAGCCTCACCTCCGGTCTGCACTGGAACAGCCCCGCCACCTCCCTGCCCACCCTGACTCCACTCCTCCCCCTTCCCAGGGAACCCAGTCTGGTCTGATGGTAGCTGGCCCCAACGTGCCACGGCCCCACAGCCTGCCCCAGTTTCCCATGGTCAGCAAGGAAAGGTCTGGATTCCCAGCTGAGCCTGGCATTCAAGGCCCTACAGGAGCCATCCCAACCTGACCCTCCCACGGGCCCTTAGGCCTGAACTTCCCCAAGGGATCTCTTCTTTCATCTTGCACAAGCCACTCAAATGCCACCTTTTCACCAATCCTCATGCCTCCTCCCTCCTCCACCCTGGCCCAAGTCCCTAGTGCCTGTAGCCCCACTTGTGACCCAGTGGCCATGCCTGCCTCTTCTAGACAGCTTGCTCCCCAAAGTCACAGGCAAGAGCTCCTTCTCCGACTCCCAGCCTAAAGCCCAACCCCACAAGGCAGTGACAGAGGGACAATGGGGCTCATCGCCACAGCAGTGGTCCCCAGGCTGGCCCCATCTCTGAAGGAACGCCTCCTCTGTGCCCAGCCCCTCTAGGAACTGGGGGTTTATCAACCAGCAAGACAGGTTCCCAGCATCCTCCCAGCACTGACACCCTCAGAGGTGGAGGGGCAGATAATAAACCCAAGAGCAGATCTGTAGAGAACTGAACGCCAGGCAGGCACGAGCCCCACGATGACATAAACAAAGGGAATCAAGGAGACGCGGCAGTGTCCATGGCAGTGTCGGGGGAGCCTGCGTCAGCCTGGTGGAAGAGGAGGGCTTCTCTGAGGAGGGCGTCAGGCAGGGAATGGCAGGGCCAAGGGGTTGAGGCCAGACCAGCCGCAGGCAGGTGAGGGACAGAGAGGGCCGCTAGGGCTGAGCCATGCCAGCACAACAGAGGTAACTGCGGAGCAATGGGCTTACGGCCTGCTGTGAGGGCCTCTGGGTGTGCCTGCAAGTGCTAGAGGCTGGGACTCTCCAGTGCAAGGGACCCACCCAGCTGCCTACTGCAGGGGAGCCAGCAGGGAGCAGGTGAGAGAGCCCAGGGCAGTGAGCGAAGACAGCAGGAGTCAGTGGCACAGGGGATCTATTCTGAAGGTAGGACCCACAGGATTTGCTGATGGATAGGATGCAGTGGACAGAAGAGAGAAGTCCAGGAGCACCTGGAAGGGGGAGCTGTGTGACTGAGGCAGGGAAGGCTGCGGTGGAGGTCCATGGACAGGCAGGGAGATAGAAGCCCATGCCCAGACCAGGTTCAGGGCCAGGGGAGTACCACGGAGCCTTTGGGGCCTTGAGGGCTGACGCCCCTGCCCTCACACTGAGATGCCACCTCAGGAGACTGGAGAACTCTGTAAAGCCACTGACATTAGGAGTGGGCCCCTGGGAGAATCAGGGCCTTTAATTCCAGTCAGCAAAAGCAAGGGCCCTCCAGACTGCAAGGGAGAGGTCCTCAGGTCCACTCTCAACAGTTCCTTTCTGTGTTTGTTTTTAGAGGCAGGGTCTCACTCTGTTTTCCAGGCTAGAGCACAGTTGTGTGATCATAGCTCATTGCAGCCTCAACCTCCCGAGCTCAAGCCATCTTCCCACCTCAGCCTTCTGAGTAGGTGGAACTACAGGTACACACCACTACACCCAGCTAATTTTTTTCTTTAACAGGGGTCTCACTGTGTTGCCCAGGTTGGTCTTGAACTCTTGACTTCAAGTGATCCTCCCACCTCAGCTTCCTACAGTGCTGGGATTACAGGCATGAGCCACCATGCCAGCTGACAGTGCCTTTTAGGAAAGAAAATCTTTGGCCAGGCGAGGTGGCTCACACCTGTAATCCCAGCACTTGGGAGGCCAAGACAGGTGGACCACTTGAGGTCAGGAGTTCAACACCTGGTCAACATGGTGAAACCCAATCTCTACCAGAAATATAAAAATTAGCTAGGCATGATGGCAAGCACCTGTAATCCCAGCAACTCGGGAGGCTGAGGCAGAAGAACTGCTTGAACCCCGGAGGTGGAGCTTGTAGTGAGTCGAGATCGTGCCACTGCACTCCATCCTGGACAACAGAGTGAGACCCCGTCTCAAAACAAAAGGAAATCTCTGGTGAACTGCGACCCAAGCTCCCTGCCCTCCTGCCTTCCAGTGCATCACACACCCAGGCATGAACATTGCGTCCTGAGAGGACAGTACCCTGGCCACAGGACACAGGGCTGTCCTAGAATTTCTTTCAGAGGAACTTCCTGCCCAGCCCACCCTGCCCCACCACCTGGTCCACCAAGTCTGTCCCCTTGCTCTGCTCACTGGCACAGCCCCCAGGGTGGCCTGGCCCCTTGGCCTCCTGGGTGACCAGCATCACATTCTGTCCATGCTCAAGCAATTCCAAACCTCAGGCTTGCCCATCTCCCCACTCCAGGCCCAGGGCAATCATAAAGAACATCAGGCCCAAGCCTGACTCTACATTCTCCACATCTACTGCGCAACCCTAGGCACGGCCCTTGCCCTCTCTGAGCCCTGGTTCTGCATCCACACAGTGAACATGTTCAACCACACCTCAGGTCATGGTCAGGGGCCCACCAGCATTCTCTGGCCCACAAGTGCATTTTGTTTGGCCCACACAGTGGGTTTCTCATTTTAAATTGGTTACCAGCATGCATAAATTGAAAACGTTCACATAAAAATTCAGGTTTCCAACTCCTGTTTCAAGCCACAGAGCTCTGGCCACCCTGAGATATCACATGGGGTGTGAGCTCCCAGGTTCCCCATGTCGTCTGGGCCCCCCCAAATGCATGCAGCTCAGAGTACCCTAGTGCTGCCTGAAGGTTGTCCACTCAGGAGGGGAAAGGACTATCTGGGATGTGTGGAGAGGGAGTGGCCCACGTGGGGTGGCTCACCTGGGAGAAAAGCAGACCCCACTGTCCTCACACCTCCACAGTTGTTCCCAATGGAACGTGTATGTGTGGGGCGGGAGGTGGGGGCATGGAAGAGATGGCAGATGTCAGCTTCAAGTGGAGAACGCTCCCTCCAGGGCAGGGACAGACCAGGCTGTTGGGCAGGAGGGAGCTCCCTATCACCGGAAATAAGCAGGCAGGGCTGGGGGACACTCGTACAAGAGAGAAGTAGGAGGGCACAGTCTCTACACTGCAGGGTCACAGAATTAAACATGCCCCTCCTGGGAGCTCCAACTGAGTTTACTCACAGCCCCAGCCTCTGCAGACAGCCCCCACCCCTCACCAACCTGAAAAGAGAAACCCCTGGAGATGGGGTGGGGAAGGAGGCCTGACCTCCCTGTGGGGGGCAGTCCCAGCAGTCAGAGCCCGGCCAGCAAACAAAGCCCCTGGGACAGAATGTGGTGGCCTGCCAGGCAGTCACACTACAGCAAGCCAGCCCTCCCGGGTGGGGACGCAGAAACCAGCAAGATGCAAAGTAAAACCACTGCAGTCTCTCCCTTGCACCCATCAGGAAGGCAAACACTAGCAGAGTGGTGTTATTATCATTCTTATGCCACCGGCCGAAGTGTCACCTGGAGCAACCTCTCTGCAAGGTAGTACTCATGGGAGAATTCAGCACATGCACTCCATGACCCTGTGCTTCTGACGCCCAGTGTGCGACTCAGAGAAGGCTGTACCGGGTCCACATGGCCCTGGTGGTCACCGGGCTGCCATCTGGGGACCGGAAAGGTTGGCAGGTGGAGGACACCAGGCCAGTCACTGTCCAGGCTGGCCTCAGGCTGTACCCCTAGGAGGGGTGAGGGTTGGCAACTGTTGGCATTTTTAAAGGATGCATGCTTTACATATCATCATGTGTGTAATATAAATCATGGCATTAAAAAATAGGCAGGAAACAGGATCTTGCTCTGCTGCCCAGACTGGTCTCAAACTCCTAGGCTCAAGCAATCGCCCTGTCTCATCTCCCAGAGTGCTGGCATCACAAGCGTGTGATCACAAGCTGGGATCACAAATACAGAGGAATGCGCCTAGCCATTCCTCTGTGTTTGGCAGCCCATTCTTCATAGGAAGAGCCAAAACGACAATGGGCATTTAGGTGACAATGAGGATGTCAAGCTACTATGAAGTGGCACTCAGCACTTAGCATCTGGGAGTGCACCCAGCACTGTGAGCAAGGCTTTGCCGCTGGAGTGGAGACACAAGAGCAGGCTCCAGACAGGACCAGCGGTGGGTGGGGCTACCACAGCTTTGGTCTTTGTTGATCAAATCCCTGCTGTGGGTTGGGGGACCAGGGTATTCTAAAGTGGCAGCAGGGTTCACACCTGGGGTGACGCACTCAGGGCCGTCACTTGAACGTGCACAGGGCAGTGTGGGAGCGGGGAGACATTCAGCCAGGGTCTTCCCCAGGGAGTGTCCAGCAGGGACAGGTGACTCAGCACACAGTGTGAGCCCCCTGGAGACCTGCCCAGTCCCCACAAGGCACCTGGTGCAGTCAGAATGGGGTGGGAGGGCTCTGGCACATCAGAGGCAGAAGTGCCTCAGGATGTGGCTCAGGCCCCAGCTGCCTCTCTCACCTGGCCACAAGCTCTTCACTCTGCTATCCAGAGAAGGGCCCCAACCTACCACAAAAACAAACACACATCCTATAGTAAAGCAACACTGCTTCCTTAGATAAATTAACCTCCACATTCACCCACAGCAGGCCCCAGATGAAACCTCTCTGGGCTGGCAAGGACAATGGAAGGTCAAGGTCAACTGGGGGGGGACATCTCCAGTGCCGCCACTGTGGAAAGTGGGGTCCCACCTTAGTGGCTACACAGGCCATAGGATATGACACTGGATCAGGAAGGAAAGGTCTTCTCGCCTCCAGTGCTGACCCTTCTGGCTCTGATGAGATCCAGCAAATATAGATCTGGGATGTGCACAGGCATTTCAGAGAAATGCTGGAAAACTGTCTAGCATTTAAAGATGTCCTGTACAGTATTTGGGATACATCCGTCACTTATCTGAAATTCCAACTTAACTGGGCAACCTCCATTTGACCAGGCAACTATAGATAAGAACGAAGTCTCAGGTTGGTGCCGGTATGGCTTTAAAATTTTTTAAATATTTGCAGGGGATCTCTTTTAAAAACTAATAAGCAGCTATATCAAAACACTGGGACTTGCAAACAGCTGAGGATGACAGCAGGGAAATAAACACACAACACACTCACAGACAAGACAGTGACAAAGAAACCCGGAATCAGTACCACCTGGCCCAGTGGCTCCGCCCACACGGCTGCCCCCGGGCCCAAGTCCAAGCAGAGAGCAGGCACAAACAAGATCCCCAGCCTGTCCACACACAGATGCGTTTGTGGGGCCCACACGGTGCTTTTTAAATTAGCTGCCAATATTATCCACTGATAATTAATTCAAGATGATAACTAATGTCAGGACATCTGACAATGAAGCTGTGGGGCCCAGCAATAGGGTTTCCCTGGACTAATTGGGATCCACACTCCCTTCAAACTGGCATCATTGGGCTCCCTGGGTCATCTCTACCAGCCTGAACACTCCAAGGCCAGAGCGTCTCTTGACCACACCAGGAGGAGAGAGGCCTGGATGAGGTGGGAGCTCCTGCCCCTCCAACCATCCCACCCCAGGGTCACCTCCAGAATAGCTTGGTTTCCTAGGTTAGGACCTTCCTCTTCTGTATGTGGTAGATGCTGGGAGTTCTCGCCCTCTTCCAAGGAGACCACCCCTAGCCACATGGTGTAGTCAGTCTCAGTAGGTCAGCTGCGTCAGAGTCCAACCCAACACCCACAGTAATGCAAGACCCACAGTGCTCAGAGGGATATGTGAGCTGCACCCTGTCTTAGACTGGGCTCCGCAGAAGCAGAGTCCAAGGCAGGGACGCTTGAGGGCATGGTCTGTCGGGGGAGAGCTCTCAGGAGAAGGGCAAAGGAAAGCAGGCAGAGCCAGGGGGAGCTGGGCAAGGCTGCATCTCAGCTGGAGTCCAGAGACCCACGAGAAGCCATGCAGTGTGGGGGGCACCCCGGTCTCATCCCACTCAGAGGCATGTCAGTCACTGGCCAAAGACCATGGAGAGTGACCTCCCAGGCACCTCATGGGGAAGTGACACCTGCCAGCAAAGGGCAGGTGGCTGGAGAAGGCACAGGTGTGAGCCATCAGCAGCCAGCACCTGTGGCCACTGGGAGACACGTGCACCACCAGGTGAGAGACCTGGGTGGGCACCCACAGTGGCCATGGAGTTTACTGAGCACAGACACACAGACACACAGACACACACTAGGCAGAGGCAGGCAAGACAGCCTGGTCCTAGAAACTGTCCAAAAATCTACCCTTAATTTATAAGTGGGCCTGAGACCACCTGAGGCCCAGAAAGTAATTTTTTAAAAAATAATATTGGCACATCCAAGTTCACTACACTGTTATTCATGATATAGTCGAGTGACACGGATCAACCCAAGTGACCATCAATGGATGGATGGATAAACAAAATATTCCATACAATGGAACACTATCAGCCTTAACAGGAGGGGCATTCTGACCCACGCTGCAACACAGATGAACCCTGAGGACACCATGCTAGTGAATAAGCCAGATACCAAAGGACAAATCCTGTGTGATTCCAGTCATCAAATTCAGAGACAGAAAGTAGAATGGTGGGTCCAGGGACTGGAGGTGGGAAGCAGGAGGAGTTTCTGCTTAATGGGGACAGAGTTTCTGTTCAGGATAATGAAAAAGTTCTGCAAATAGATAGTGGTAATGGTTGCACAACAATGTGAATTTCCATAATGCCACTGAGCTGTGCACTTAAAAAGGTTAAAATGGTAAATTTCAGCCAGGCACAGCCTGCAATTCCAGCACTTTGGGAGGCCAAGGCGGGCAGATCACAAGGTCAGGAGATCGAGGCCATCCTGGCCAACATGGTGAAACCCCATCTCTACTAAAAATACAAAAACTAGCCAAGTGTGGTGGCATGTACCTATAATTCCAGCTACTCGGGAGGCTGAGGCATGAGAATTGCTTGAACCCAGGAGGTGGAGGTTGCAGTGAGCCAAGATCGCTCCACTGCACTCCAGCCCGGGCAACAGAGCAAGACTCCGTCAGAAAAAAAAAAAAAGTAAACTTCATGTTACGTATATTTTACCAAAATAAAAGACAATAATCACATACATGCACTGCAGAGCCAAACGTAAATAAAGAAAGAACAGGGAGAAGAAAAGGAAGAAGAACTGCACTGAAGATGGACAGGAAATAAGGGCTGCTCCTGAGACCTCCCCTTAGCAGTATGCTTCCTGGCAGCCAAGGCCAAAAGGGAAATTAGAGGGTGACCTGGTGCTCCTTCTCTGATAAGAGGAAGTCATCTAGTTCACTGGGGAAAAATAAACTTGTTCTTGGCACAAAGCATTAAGCAGGAATTTTAGCAGTTAATCAAGTTTGTGTCTAACTATCACTTCCTCAGTGCCAACACAATGCCAATCACTGGACTGCGAGTTTCCAGGGATATTTATTTTCCTTAACCATTTAACACCTACAAATGAGGAAACTGAGGCCCAGACAGAGTAAATGATCTGTCCAAGGCCACATAAATCGTAAAAGCTGTGGGGATCTGAACAGGTCTGTCTGGCCGAGAAAGTAGAGCTAGAGTCCTTTAGTTTGCAGCTATTCATCAAACAGTTGCTATCGGCCAGCCCACTGCAGATGCTGGGATATGGCAGTGAACAAGACGAGAGAAAGTCCTACCCGCATGCAGCCAACATTCTGATCGGGGGAAGAAATGAGGTCGTTGCGACAGAGACAGACTGCATGCTCCTTTGGCAATAATGGTCAAACGAGGAGGCCTCGGAGGCAACATTTCAGCCAACACCTACTTGGTGGTATCATGTAAAAATGTGGTGGCCATGCAAAGATCTGGGGAATGGTATCCCAAGCAGCACTAACAGTATGTGCAAATGCCCTGAGGCGGGAGCCAGCCTGACACACTGCAGCCGGCACGCAGCGAACAAGGAAGAGAGTGGTCGCTGGCAAGCGAGCAGCACAAAGAAAAATGATAGAGGTTAGGGAGGGGGACATGCACATCAAGGAAGAAGAGACGCCAAGGAGGGGGCATTCAGTCAGTCACTGCATCCAGGGCCCAGGGACCTCGGCAAAACATCTGGTACATTTAGTGGATGTTATCCCAACAGAGTGGCAGGGCCACCACTAGGTCACAGCACACTGGGAATTGAAGAACAAACTGTAGACACCCCTTTTGAGAAATCTGAGACAGATTCCAGTCATATAAAGTACAAAACCTGGTAAAATCTTAGCTATATCATTCAGGGACTGCAAATGTAGGAACCAGAACTAGAAAGTCAAGCAGGAGTTGTCACCCTCAAAGTCTAGCGGCCAGTAAGGGAAATCGGAGGACCTATGGGGGCAGGCAGTGTCCTCTTGCTTTGCCCAGGTGGTGGTTATCCAAGAATTTCCTCTACCACCCTACACCGACTTTTAGGTACTCTTTTGTATGTGTGTGTTTTCTTCCCCTTTAAAGAAACTTTGTATCTAGCTAGCTGGGAGGCTGAGGTGGGAGGATTACTTGAGCCCAGGAGTTGGAGGCTGCATTGAGCTATAATCACACCACTGCACTCCAGTCTGGGTGACAGAGCAAAACCCCATAACTAAAAGATAGAGAGATTTTTTTAAAAAAATTAAAAAGTACCATTGCAGTAATCCAGAAAAAGGAAACAAAAGCCAGAGAAGGTATTGGCAGGAGAAACGGAAAGAAGGGGAGTGATTTGAAATTCACAAATTATCAAAGCAAAGTAATCAAGTTGGCTTCAATCTTGAAAACTACAGTTGCCTTCATTTCCTCATGGGCAAATGTCTTAATAATAGCATGATGTACAAAAAGACCAGAAGCTTGGCTGCGAGGAAAGGGCTACCGGGCCAGGAGGATGAGGAGAGGTCTGTGGTCCTTTCTGTTGAGCAGGTGAGGCTGGATGGGTAGTGTGAGACCCCCAAGGAGGAGGAGGGAGACGGCAGGTCCAGGGCAAGCCCTGCATGTGAAGTACAGACCAAGCCGTGGGCCGCAGGTGGGGCTTAGGGTGCCAGGTGTCCCGTGCTCCTCACACGCTCACTGGTTACTGGGGCCTTCCTTCAACAGGGTGAGCTCATGAGAACCCTGGGAAAAATAATCCTTCAAGTGGAACAGCCAGGGTTTTCTCTCCTCCCTTCCCTCTCCTCCCTAAAACAAGAAAAAACAAGAAATGAATAAAAAGCTCCTTCAATTTTAGGTAAGAGCTGACCCTACATACACAATCACTAATCTCATTACCAACATAAGCAGGTGAAAAATTACAAAGATTAATGTCCGTGACTTTTAATCAACCTTTGAGAAAAGAAAATGTTGCTTTTGGCATTGAAGAGAGCTGGTATTTTCCTTCCCCACAAGTTACTCCTCTGCAAAGAGGAAACGCTCCCAGGGTGGGAGCGATGAGAAATGAGGCTGCCCACGGCCAAGGCTGAGCTCACCGCCCTCCCCACCTGGCGCTCCACACCCGACCCTAAAAGGAGGCACACCCTTGCCCCCCCTGGGGTGGGGGAGTCCTAAGATCCCCAGGCATCCTCCACGTGGTCTGCCCCTGGACTGAGATCCTGCCTCCAGGGACCGCTCATCACCTCTCATCCCTGCTCCAAACCCTGAATGGTTCTCTATCAGCTCTGGCCCCCCGGAGAAAGTGAAAAAAGCTATGGATAACACATACCCAGCTCCACCAAAAAAAGGCCCATAATGAACCAAGCTCTGCAGCGACGCCGGGTGGTTTCTGACCACCTGGCACATATTCAGCCTCTTTCCAAGAACAGCCCCTAGATTTCATTCTGTGCCCCCATCACCCTGCTGGAGCTCCAATCAGCACTTCCCATTCCCCCTCGCAACAGTGCCTGACTCAGAGATGGACACCAGCACAATTACAGCCTATAAGACCCACCTCAGGTGAAACACTGGGCAAATGGCTTCTCTCTTTCCTACTGTATTAGACTAAAGAAGATTTAACATCAAGGGTACCTGAAGCCATCTTGTCATCAAGTGGAGACCGTCAGAGGCTGGCACCTGCTCATAAAACACATAAAAGCCAAGAAATCCAACAAAGAGAAACAGGGTTATAGGGATCGCTGCCCGGCACCTGGATCCAGCTGTGCCTGAAGCTAACTGAAAAGCCGAACTTCACAATGATATGAACTCCTTTTGATTAAGCTAACTTGGACCAGGTTTTCTGTCCCTTGCAACAAAAGGCCTTAATAGACACATGGGCACATACCTAAAACTGCTGTGTGAGGGAGTTTCATAGACTCCCTGGAGTCCACTCACAGACCCCTGGCTGAAGATCTGTGGCCCAAAGATAAAGAAGAAGCTCCTAACGGAGACATTCAAAGCCCTTCACCATCTAACCCCACCTAGCTTTCCTAACCCATTCCCCTCTGTTGTCTTCCACACACCCAACCCCTGCTAAACTGGAAAACGCTCTCTGGCTCCCAACCCCCCATCTTTCTCTTATCATTAGCTCAACCTGCGATGCCCTCTCTCCTGAAACTCTCCTAGAACCCTGAACACCCAAATCCCACCCCATGCTTTAAGGCCAAGCCCCGAGGGTGGGGTATGTAGGTAGATGGATGGGTGGGTGGATGGATGGATGGCTAAAAAAGTGGGTGGGTGGGTGGGTGGGTGGATGGGTGGGTGAGTGAACGGATGGGTGTGTGGGTATATGGATGGGTGGGTAAGTGGAGAGGGGTAGATTAATTAATCCGTATGGCCCTAGCACAGGGCTGGCACAGAGGATGGCATGAGTTATGAATGTGGTATCACAAACATTTATCCCAGAAGGGCCTTCAGAAACAGAAAAGGCTTCCCTGAAGTCACCTGGCTAGTCACTGGCTAAGTGACTTAAACTACCAAGGTGCGTGTCCACCTTCCATACAGAAGCACTTTCACTCCTGCGTCTGCCTTTTAGTCTCACAAAGGGCAGAGATCCTAGACTTGGGTGGCCAGGTAGGGGGAGTGGGGCCAGCAAGAGACAGGCAGAAAGAGACACAGAGACTGACAGAGACAAGGAAAGAGATCCATCAGGGAGACAGAAAGAGAGCAAGACAGAGAGATGGAGAGAAGCACAGACCGAAAGTCAAGCAGACAGCCAGAGAGAGACAGCCTATGCAGACAGGCAGGCGGGGCCGGCCTACGGAAGACCCAGGCTCCCTCGGTCACCACAGCATCTGGAAAGAGGCAGCAGCCAGGGGAGCGGGCAGCCCAGTCTCCTCTGTGACTCCCTCAGGCCTTTGCTGTGCCCAATTTAGTTGCACGGCCCTGAAATTTAGGAATTTCTCAGGGCTGCCAGTGAGGCGGCCGGTATGTAACCAACAGCGGTGTCTGGCCCAGTCTGTGGTATAACCGTCAGGCTCAAGAGCCTTGGAGGCCTCCAAGGCAGTCAGCCCCTGCTGCCAAAGCCAAGAGAGACAGCCAGCAGGACCACGCTCTGGACTCCCAGAGATTGGAGCTCAAATTTGAACCCAGCCCTGCCACTAGGTTGCTGGGCACCTCGGAGCATGTGACCCTCTGAGCAGCAATGCTTTCATCTGCACAATGGGTCTCATCACATCTTTTTCCTCTGGGGAACCCCCTCTCACACTTCAGGCTAGGCGGACTGCTGGATGGCCAATGAGAGGTCTCCCTGCCCCATCCACGGTGACAGGTCAGAACAGTCACACAACCCAGTCACACGGCCCACGCTGATGCTCCTGGGAGGGGGCTGCCTTGCTCCAGAGCTTCTGAGCCTGGAGCTGCTGGGGCACCTAACCCCACATGGCAGAGCCTGCCTGGGAGTATGGAACACAGAGAACAGCAGAGCAAGAGACGGAGACCCAGTCCTGATGGCGTCTGCAGAGGCCCTGGATATAGCCATGCCTGAAGCTACATCCTGTACTTTTTTAGTTCCGTGACTTTTTTGCTGAAATTGTACTTTCTATCACCTGTAACCAAAATTATCCTGACATTGTGACAACAAAGAAAGAAGAAACACTTTCTTGTATTCATGGCTGACTTAACCCCAAAATGTCTGAGTTGCTGGGGTTATGAAACTGTATATCTGCAGTAGACTAGAGCCCTCCTAGGGCAGCAGGCTGCCTCGCTCAGTCCCCAGGCTCAGGGAATGGCTCCAGACATGCCCCTGGGGCCACATCAACGCATGACCCCTGACCCTCCCCAGCCACAGCTGACTGGCCCAGGGCAGACGTTCTTCCCAGGCTGGGCTGGTCACAGTGGCCGGATCTCAGCTCACTGCAAGCTCCGCCTCCCAGCTTTATGCCATTCTCCTGCCTCAGCCTCCCGAGTAGCTGGGACTACAGGCGCCCGCCACCTCGCCCGGCTAGTATTTTTTTTGTATTTTTTAGTAGAGACGGGGTTTCGCCGTGTTAGCCAGGATGGTCTCAATCTCCTGACTTCGTGATCCGCCCGTCTCAGCCTCCCAAAGTGCTGGGATTACAGGCTTGAGCCACCGTGCCCGGTCCCTCCCTGAGCTCTTGAAGTGGAAATAAAAGAAAACACAGACCACCTGCAGGGAAAGAAACAGCAAGTTCTGAAGGTGGGCATATTTCCTGCCATGTGGTGGGCATCATTTCGAGAGAATCAGGCAGGCTCACAGAGAAAGGCAGAGACGAAAGAAGGATGGGACGTGAGGGAGTCCTGGTGGCTGCAGCTTGACCCAGGGCTGACAGATCACTAGTCCTTCCATGAGGATGAAGTGGGGCCCCTACGTCTCTTGAGTAGCCTCAGACACAGAGAAGCCTATGCAAAGGGGCCCCTGCTTCCAGCAATGGGCAAGCCAACTTCTGAAGTCACTGTGGGGGACCAAGCCCAGGTCACAGGTGGGCTACCGTGTCATGTGCTGATGCCCAACCAGCCCCTGGGAACTCCAACGTCTGGGGCCAAGGAGGGGTCACTCCTCCCATCCCATGTACGGGAAGCCACGGCTACCCCACCACACCCTGCCTTGGGGTCACAGGGTGACCATTCAGGGACCAGCAGCTGGTGTTACAGCGTTTCCATCCTCGGCAGTTCATTAAACCAGTCTGTTACAGGCTGAACATCTGTGTCCTCCCCACACTCCTATGTGAAAGCCCTGACCCCGGTGGGATGGTATCAGGAGGTGGGGCCCCCCATTAGGAGATTTAGATGAGGTCACATGGGTGGAGCCCCCATGTGTGGATTAGTGTCCTTACAGGAAGAAAGACCAGGGCTCACTCGCTCTCCCTCCCTCCCTCCTTCTCTTTCCTTCTCTCTCTCTCTTTCCCTCCACCACTCCCCGCCCCCCACCACATGAGGACACAGCAAGAAGGCAGCCATGTACACACCGGGAAGAAAACTCTCACCAGGAATGAAATCTAGGGCTTAGACTTCCGGCCTCCACAACTGAGAAATAAATGTCCATCTTCAATCCCCTCCCCGACTCATCTGTGACGTTTGTTGCAGCAGCCGGAACCCACTAGGACAGTCTTAGGGCATGGAGCTGGAGACACAGAGGACATGGCCACTCCCTGAGAGCCAGAGACTTGGTCTCAGAGAAGACATTCCTGCTAGAGGCCTGGGGCCTCCTCCATTGACCCCAGCCCAGCACGAAACACACCAAGGCAGCCCCAGGAGATGTGAGGTATGCCATGCCCAGCCACAGGGGCCTTTCCCAGTAGGGCTAGAGATGACTGTGCAGGGACAGCTGATTTCAGGGACAAGCACCAAGGCTCGGTGGTCCTGTGGTGAGGAAATGTCCCCGCAACTCCCTCTGAACCAATCCCACTATCAGAGACTGTCTCTGGGCAGAATGGGTGTGCCTCCCATACCTCTCAGCCACTTGCCAACCGTTCTTTTTAACAACCAGGGCGCTGGGCACGGTGGCTCACACCTGTAATCCCAGCACTTCGGGAGGCCGAGGTGGGTGGATCACGAGGCCAAGAGATCGAGACCATTCTGGCTAACACAGTGAAACCCCGTCTCTACTAAAAATACAAAAAATTAGCCGGGCGTGGTGGCGGGCACCTGTAGTCCCAGCCACTCGGGAGGCTGAGGCAGGAGAATGGCGTGAACCCAGGAGGCGGAGCTTGCAGTGAGCCGAGATTGTGCCACTGCACTCTAGTCTGGGAGACAGAGCGAGACTCCGTCTCAAAAAGATAAATTAATTAAATAAAAATAAAAATAAATAAATAAAAACCAGGCAACACTCACTCGGGCTCAAGACTGTGGCAGGGAATACAAGGTGGCTAGGATGTTAAGCACTGTATTTTTAGTGCTATATTTATTTTTATGGGTATTGCTGGTTTAGGGCAAGTGATCCTGATTTCTATCTACAGTTCTGATCAAAGGTTTCCTTTAAAAGCAAGTATAAGCAGCCAGGCACGGTGGCTCACGCCTGTAATCCCAGCACTTTGGGAGGGCAAGACAGGTGGATCACCTGAGGTCAGGAGTTTGAGACCAGCCTGGCCAACATGGTGAAACCCCGTCTCTACTAAAAATACAAAATTAACCAGGTGTGGTGGCGTGCACCTGCAGTCCCAGCTACTCGGGAGGCTGAAGCAGGAAAATCACTGGAACCTGGGAGGCAGAGGTTGCGGTGAGCCGGAATCGCACCACTGCACTCCAGCCTGGGCGACAGAGTGAGATTCAGTCTTAAAAAAAGAAAAAAAAAAGTAAGTACAAGCAAAATGGAGAAGGGATTTTTTTAAAATAACATTAAGTTATTAAGTATGATGTCAATGAGAGGAGGTAGGAGGATGCAGCCGAAAATACGGTGGTGAAGCTCATCCTCACTCTGTCAGAAAGGAAGCTGACACCCTCTGGCTTATTCCCCCAAGAAGGTGCACAGGTCCCCATATAAGCTCTCTGCCTCCACCAGCCCCATTATCAGACAACAGCCGTCAGGGCCCCTGGGATGCCCATGGGCCAAAGAGGTGAAATTTGTTTCCACAGCCATGCAGGGGAACAGAGATGAGGGAGGACACTGAGATGCTTAGCCAACACCAACCACTACGAGGACAGTGAGTGTCTCCGCTCCAAGGGCTAGGGAAGTTATCTAAGAAAATACAGTGATGAGCAGGATCTTCAGAGACAGACAAGAGACAGAGAGAGAGAACATGTGTGTGCGGGCATGCGCATGTGTGCTCATCAATGTTTTTTGACAATGTGTTTTCATTTTGAGGAGACTCTAAGAACAGAACTTTCTAGATCATCTAAAAGCTCAACTCAGGACCAAGGTCGGGGCTGGGAATTCAAGGCCAGGATGGGGGTCCCAGGCTAAGAAGGGAAGAACTCTGGAAGGCTTATCAAGCACTGGGGTATCCCGATCATAAGCCCAAGGGCTGGCCCCAACCCAGATGATGGTGTCTCCGTGGCCAGAAGACAGAAGCCACAGGAGACATGGGTGGCTGCACTCAGCCACACTCAAGAACCAGCTACGGCCAGCAGCGCTGTCTGCCTCCCCAAAGCGGGCCTGGGGCTCTCCATTCATCCTTCAGCCTTCACACCAACCCTACTGGGAGCCCCTACCACCAGGCCCATTTTCTGGATGGAGAAGCTGAGGCTGGGAGACAAACCCCTCATGACGCAGGCTCCGGGGGCTCAGGCCCAGGCAGCGCTCAACGCCCACAGAGCTCCCCATGCACCCAGCTGGGCCTCATCACACTTCAGAGACCTCCTCCCGTTTCAGGCTCTTCCTGGGCAACAATGTCAGCAGAGCCCGGGGGTGCCCCCGATTCACAGAAGAGCAACCAGAGACCCGACAAGGTGTGAGGCCTGGGACTGGCAGGGTCTGTCTGAGCACGTGGGTGCTGCCCCCCACATCCCTGGCCTGGCACAGGTGGGTGGCACCACTTCCTTACCAGCACACAGACCTGGGCGGGACGCACTGGCCACCTACAACACAGCCCCTCTCAGGAAAGCCGGGCTCCCCGCCCTGGAGGAAGGAAATAACCTTTCCCCAAACCAGCACTTGCTTTGCAACAATCTCCATATATGAGGAGAGAGAGGCATTTCTGCAACGTTTCCAAATTCCAATAACTGAAGACAATGGCACAAAATGACGCACGGCTGACCCACGAGGGGCCCTGGGAAAGGACGTGCTCGGAGGAGGCGACTGTGTGGTGTGGGCGTGCAGCGGTGCCCCGTATGCGAGGGCAGCTCGCCAGGCAGGACCCGGAGGTGGACGGAGCTGGCTCCCGTCCCAGCTCTTCCTCCTCAGTCGCTATGCAACTGCAGGCAAGCACGCCCCCCTCTGAGCCTCAGCTTCCCGGCCCGGTCACTCTCACAGGCCTCCCACCTGCCGCCTTGCCGTCTCCAGACCCACCCCTACACCTGGGCTGCAGAGGGACCCTTCAACCTCACGGACTGGCTGCGCCTCCTCTGCACGGAACGCCCTGAGGCCACCTGTTGCAGACCAGGACTGGAGGGCCTGTTTTCAGGGTCTAGTCTGCCTCGCCAGCCTTACTTTCCACTCTTCCTCCAAGCCCCCATTCTGAAAGAAGCTAGGCTTTCTCCTGTCCCCAGGTGCCCCTCACCCTTCTACCTTCATATCACAGTGCCTGCACCACCTTCTCCAGGAAGCCCTCCCTGACCACCCAGGCTCAGCTAGATGCCTCCCCAGCTCCCACGGCTTCAGCATTCTCCTCCAGGATGGTCCCGACAAAGCATTTCAGAACAACCCATGCAGGTGCCCCTGGGGATGACCTTAGAAGGGGCCCTGTGTTCCACTCCTCTGTGCACCAGCCCCTGCACAGCATTGGCCCACACCAGAGGCTACTGCCAGCACTGTGGGGTGATGAAGAGACTCCAAGGCCCGGGGCACACTCCCTGGCAAAGGGTTTCATAGAGATGCTAAAGCAGGAACACCAACTCCACGGAGCCCCTCCCTGGCTTTCTCCCTCCCCACACAACACCCAGTCAGGCTCCTGGCCCTCCCGAGGTGAAGTCACAAACCCACTGCTCCCCACCACCCCATAATGCCTGGCTGGAGGCACAGCCCGGTGGTCCCCTCTGCCCCTATAGCATACAGGAGCAGCCCCTCTGTCTGGTCTATTGGGAGGGTAGACCTCTGCAGCCCCAGCATTCAGAAGGAGCCCTGGAGGCAGAGCTGCCTGCAACCACAGGGACACCTGCACCACCCACACTCAGGGATCTAGGGAAGGAAACTGGATGACAGAGGGCTGCTAAGGACCAGAAGCCATGCATGGTGTTTGTGTCCACCATGGGGCAGGACGGCCGGCCTCACCCTGGCCTCCCCTTTCACTCACTCCACTTTCAATCCATCAAGAAATCTGGCAGCCCCACCTGCAAAGTCAGTCCAACTCTGACTACGTCTCACCTCCAATGCTGCCACCGCCCTAATTCAAGCCCCAACTTCGCTCACCTGGACATTGTTGCATGGATCCCCACAGCTGCCCTCCAGCCTGCTCCCTGCCAGCAGCAGTGCAGGGGAAGGGACCTTTAGGATCTCAATTAGACCCCACCCCTCCCCAAACCAGAATCCACCAGCAGTTCCTCATCACACCCAATCACCTGCACCTGCTATATCCTCAGTCCTAATGTCCCTCCCCTCAGCAACATCCAGGGCTGGGTCCTGACCCCCATTGACACTTTACCTAAAACAGCCCCAATTCCAGTCCCTGTCCTGGACCAGCGTCTCCACCCCTCCTCGCACACAGGGTCAGCAAGGACACTACAGTGTGAATCAGTGTGTTTCCCATCTGAGTCTCCCTGTGGGAGCCAGCTCTGTGGGGGTAGAGGACATTGTCTTGGTCACTGCTTTACCCCCAGCACTCAGAACAGTCCCCAGCACCCAGCAGGTGGTCAATAAACACCTACAGAATAAAGGAACGTGTGCTCTCATTTCCTCCTTGTTTTTTTGTTTGTTTGTTTGTTTGTTTTTTGAGACGGAGTCTTGCTCTGTCGCCAGGCTGGAGTGCAGTGGCATCATCTCGGCTCACTGCAACCTCCACCTCCTGGGTTCAAGTGATTCTCCTGCCTCAGTCTCTCAAGTAGCTAGGACTACAGGTGTGCACCACCACACCCAGCTAATTTTTGTATTTTTAGTAGAGATGGGGTTTCACCATGTTGGCCAGGATGGTCTCCATCTCTTGATCTTGAGATCTGCCCGCCTCGGTCTCCCAAAGTGCTGGGATTACAGGCGTGAGCCACCAGGCCCGACCCCTCCTTTTTTTTTTTTAAAGACAGGACCTCGTCCCTTCTCTCAGGCTGGAGTGCAGTGGCATGGTCACAGCTCACTGCAGCCTCAAACTCCTGGGCTCAAGTGGTCCTCCCGCCTCAGCCTCCCAAGTAATTGGGACTACAAGCGCATACCACCCAGCTAATTTTATATTTTTTGTAGAGATGAGGTCTCACTTTGTTGCTCAGGCTGATCTTGAACTCCTGGCCTCAAGTGATCCTCCTGCATTGGCCTCCCAAAGGGCTAGGATTGCAGACGTGAGCCACCAGACCCAGCCTCACTTCCTCTTTTCCTTTTTCCAACCACCCTGAGAGCTAGGGAGTTTGACACCCACTTCACAGAGGAGGAACCTGAGACCTGAGATGTGACACACTGGCCCCAAGGGAACACAGTATGTGAGTAGCAGAGCTGGACTGGAACCTTGCAGAATGCCAAAAAGGGACTTCCCTGCACCTGGCTGCTCCCTGACCAGGAGCTGGGCCTGCTCCCCACCCCCTGGGGCCCAAACCTGTCACCAAACCCTGGGGCAGTGGGGCAGACTGAGAAAACAGGCTCGGACAGAATGTTAAATGCAGTGATGCCCCCGCAGAAAGAGCCTGCAGTCTCCACAGAAGGGAACACCCACAGGAAGAGAGGTGAAGGCAAGGCGGGAGGGAGAATGGCTGGGGTTTTCTCTTTTGTCCACTGGCCAAACTGCAAAAAGTGACTTTGGTAACATATAATTTTGATCACAATGGAAACTTTCATATATCACACCAGGAAGAAGTCTGTTCAGCAAGGTCAGTAACACAAGGAATTTAAAACCATCTTAAACATTTTCACTTAAAACTCACGAATGAACATTCAACCACCAACTACTTTTTAATTTCATGTAATGTGAACAGGCGACACAGTGACACAGCCCAAAAACCAGAAAATATAACAGGTCATGACGTGGGAAGTCTCACCTCCCCTTTCACCCTTGTCCCCCCAACCCCAGGTGACAGCAGGTAACTACTGAAACTAGCTCCTGATTTGCTGATGCACATACAAGTGGATGTGAATTTATATCCCAATTTTACACAAGAGGTGGCACACTTTACACACCAGTCAACACCTTGCTTTCTTCTCATAACAGATCTTGAAGACCTTTCCATCGAGAGCATAGTCATTTTTTGCAGCTGTATAATACTCCCTGTGAGGATGAGCCATCATCTGTTGAAGCAGCATGCATCACCCCGTACCTCAGCACCTATGGACAGGCTGACCTCCCCCACCTACCTGTAGCTTCTCAAAGTGAGGCCTGTCCCCAGCACACGGCCTGGTGCAGGGGAGCAGGCAGCCTAGCAGTCCTGCCAACATCTCTCCACGGAGGCACAAAGCCTCTCGACCTCACAGCTAGGGAAGGGGTCTTAGAATGAAAATCAGACCTCATCGCACCCCGGCTCAAAACTTTCCAGTAGCTTTCCAACTCCCTGTCTGCCTCCTCTGCCCCATTCTCCCCTCCATCACCCACTCTAGCCTCCTCTTTCTTTGTCCCTAGCATGCCAAGCAGGCTCCACCTCAGGTCTTTTGCACAAGCTGCCCTCTCTTTCCCCCCTTGCTCAGCTCAGAAATCCCCTCCTCAAATGCGCCCTCCCTGCCCACCTAGATGCTGCTTCCCAGCAGGCCTCCTTGACAGCGTCTAAATACAGCTCCAATCGTTCGACTCACCCCACTTCACCCCTCCAACTAGAATATAAACTGCATGGGAGCAATGACAGTGTCTGCATTGTCCTCTGTGAGCCCCCTATCCAGACCGTGCCTGGCCCAGAATGGGCAAGTGACTCCCCATTTAGCCCAGGAGAGCCAGGCCCCCAGCTGCAGCTCCTGCCTCACAAAGAGCCAGGGAGAACACAGTGCCCAGAAGCCTGTCCCAGGTTGGAACTGTATCTCAGGGAACGGCTTTCAGATGGGGGAGTTCAGGAAGCCAGAGAGGTGGCCCACACCCAACTGCCTCCTGCAGAGCAGTCCCAGAATCCCACTCCCCACCACCCCACAGCAAGACCCTGAGCACTGAAAACCATCAGAAGCATCCACTTTACAGAATGCAAGACTGAGGCCCAGCAGAGGGAGGACCAGACCCAGGAGCACACCGCAGTCACACACAGACCAGCCTTGGCCCCAGGCCCTCCATGTCACCTGGCACGTCCAGGCCCAGCACCTCTCCCCCAGCAGGACGGAAATAAAAAAGCTAGGGTCAGCCTCTCCAGGAGATACAAGGAAGAAGCCAGGGCTGCTTCCCCCACCTCAAGTTCCACGTGCCGCACACAGGCCTGGTCTTCATTCAGGCAGCAAACTTCCAGGAGGCCACACATAAGGAGGCCTTTAGTTTACATGAATTCAGCCATGTACAGATGGCAGGCAGAGAGCAGAGGGCCACAGGAATTGGGATAGAACAATACAGCAACTGCCCCACACGATGCCGCCCACTCAGCCACCCAGGGGAACATGACCTGGGAGGGGGAGCTGCCCCTACCTAACACTGGCCCTGAGTCCCTCAGTCCCATGTGGGATCTCATGTGCCTAGGCCAACCAGGGGTTTAAGGAAAAGATGCTCACACCCACAGCTCCTAAATGCAAAGCAAACACTGCACGTGGTGTCCAACAGGACACACTGTGATGGTCCCAGGACCTCCTGGACTCACCCAGGACTCAGTGGCCTCCACCTGGTGGTGATAGGGTCACGGTGAATGTGATCATCAAGACCCAAGTAGGAATCCTGGGCCAGGTTTTACAGCAGATGAAAAGTGTCAAAGGTGATGTAAGTGGCTGTGGAATCACCTTAGGCCCAAATTTGCTGCAGAGAACACAGTTTCACTTACCATCAGCAGGCCCCAAGCATTTATGAAGCACCTATTTCATGTCAGGTGTGGATGGGCTAAGGGCACTCCCGCCAGGGCCAAGGAGACCAAGTCCTCCCACTCACTAGTGGCTCACTGAGAGGGGCAAAGAGCTTTGCTTTGGAGGGAGAAGATCCTGGGCTGATCCCCAGCTCTCCCCTTTGCCTGCTTTCTCAGCCCTTTCTCAGCCTCCCCCTCCCCATCTCTTAAATAGGGGCAAGAGTTCCACCCTGCAGGAGGGGTGGCAGGCTCTGGGAAGAAAAGCGATGAACAAAGTGTGCTTCGGAGAATGCTGTCTGGCATGAGCTCTTGCTTCATGGGGTCCCCAAACCACTGTCCCCCACAGCCTAGCAGGAAGTGTCTGCCACCATCACAAAGATACCCTGTGGCCCAGGGCCCTGGGCGCCACTCATTGCTCCAATGACTAAGGCCTTGAAGGGTAGGAGGCCTGCCCAGGGCTTCCCCACCCATGCATGGAGGACCAGCCTGGGTCTATGCTTGAGGCGGGCAATGAAGCAAAATCAGCCCAATGCATGCAGCAGTCACAGCCGCACAAAGGCCACACAGGCCAGGCAGGAACTGAGAAGGTGTAAGAGGGCCAGGTGGGGATGGGGACCTAACAGCGCCCCTGCCCCATCCCCTGAGCTAGGAGCGGGCAGCACCAGCCAGGGGATGCAGGTCCTGAACTACCAGACCTCGTGATTTTTCCAAGAGAAGACGGAAATCCGGACTTTTACGTGAAAACTGCCAATTTGTAAATGCTGGCAGCTAATTAATTTTTTAAAATAATAATAACATGGTGAGAGCCAAACAAAACATGCAGGCCCAGCCACAGCCGGGGTTGGCAGGTTTGTGCCTCCGGAATAAGATTCTTTGACTTCATCCCCTGCTCACCCCCATCACACAGCTCAGCTGCAGGAGGGGAGGGCGGGAAGTCAAGGGTGCACCCCAGGGGAGTAGCTCCCTCACTCTCTTCCTCCTGCTGGGGAGTCTTCACCCCATTTTGCATATGGGGAAGTTAAGGCCCAGAGCCCCTATCAGCCACAAACACACACCAGCTCCCAATCCATGCCAGGCCGAGGGAACACTTCTCAGCTGCCACCCAATTCATCAGGGCTCCCTCTGGGAGGGCCCAGACCAACACCTCAGGGGCATCAGGGTAGACACAAGCATCCAAACCATCCACTTCCCTTTTTCTCTTTTTGGCCTGTCAGGGGATGCCTGCTGGCTCAGGCCAGCTTGGGACTGGCCCAAGTGATCACTGCAAAGCTGATATGGGCAACTCCTTGTGGCAGCAAAAAAGGGAGGGAGAGCACCCGTATTTGGGAGACTGGAGCAGGGGAAGGGAGAGAGGACGCAGGGAGGTGAGGAGTCAGGCCCAGCCTGAGGCTGAGCCACCCCCATGATCCCCACAGCCAGGTCCCATGATAAGCAGCCTCCACCAGAAGCAACCACCTCCCTCCTTCAAAATCGGCTCCCCACCCCCCAGGACAGGGGAGGACTGCCCATGGAGTGCCGGGGGGCTGGGACTGTGAAGTCGTGGGGGTCTGTGACTCATGTGTGAGACTCACAGTGTGTGTGGCACTCCCAGTGTTTGTGATTCCAGGTATTTGAGGAGCACATGCATGTGAGAGACACATGTGTGATACATATGATGGAGATATGCGTGTGATGGCCACCCCTGTGTGGCAGACGTGTGTGCGTGTCAGAGGGCAGTAAGGGCACATGTGTTTATCAGAGACACAACTGCCTGCTAAGAGAGGCATGCCTCGGAGGGGTGCCAGTGTGCAAGGCACGTGTGTGTGCAGCATTGTGTGCTAAGCAGACGTGAGATGAATGTCAGAGATTCTGGCCTGGGGGAGCTGGCGGGTGGGGGGGGCGGTGAGCATGGGGCTGGGAGAGGGAGGATGGGGTGACAGGGAGGGTGGGTGCGCCAACACAGAGCGTGCAGAAACTTCTGCTGGTGTGAGTGCGTGTGTGGCGGTGAGTGTGACTTGGAGGTGACGGAGGGGGTAGTGTTAGACCAGGGACTCTAGTCTTCTTTCCCTGAGGGTGTTGACCCAGCTCTCTGAACCGGAGGGGCGGCGGGGTCCTGCAGTCCGGGTGGGGGTGAGCAGTGGGACCAGGGGATGACTGGTGGGAGCTGGCCCTGGGGGAGAAGGGAGACCCAGAGCAGAGGAAGCTGCGGACCCGGGGTGGGGGGAATCCGCCCTCGGACCCCCGGCCCCCACCCCGCACCGGCCTCTGTGCCCGCATCTGTACATTGGGTCGCGGCGCTCGCGGGCCGTTCCCGCGCTGGGACCGGGAGAGCGAGACCCGGTCGGACCGGCGGAGCGGGTGGAGGCGCGGGCAGCCCGCTGGGCGCGTCCGAGGGTCCGCTGAGCCGTCGGAGCGTCCGAGCACCCCCGAGTCCTGAGCTGCGAGGCGCGGACCGACGGGGATGAGTCCGGGCGGGAGGGGCCGCGTGCACTCACCGCGGGGCGCTGCGCTCGGCGTCCGTCCGTCCGTCCGCCCGGCCGTCGGCGCGTCGAGAGCCCGGGCGGCCCCCGACTGTCTGCGCGCGGGGCGGGGCGGAGGCGCGAGGGGCGGGACCAACCGGTCCCCGGCCCCCTCCACTGACTCCGCCTCCGCCTCCGGGGCGGGGTCTCGGCCGCCCGCCGGGGAGGGGGCCGGGCCGGCGCCGCTAGCTGAGATTCCGGACTCGCAGACCCGACTCCTAGAGGCCGCCCGGCGCGCTCGCTGCGGAGCCCTCACCCTCCCTGCGCCCAGCCTAACCTCTGAGTACCAGACCTGGCAGCTTCCCACAGGGTAGGGCTAGGGGTTGGGGTCCGGCCGCCTTAGCCAGCCTGAGCCTCAGTGATCACCCCTGGAAGATGGGCCCAGCAGCCTTGGGCACATTGTGAGGGCCTGAGGGGCCTGGGTACAAAACTGCCCAGAGACCAGGCCCTGCCTCCCACCCGCCTGGCTTCCTACCCTGAGGGCCTGCCTGCAGCTCCACTGCTGCTGCACGTCCCTGGGCAGACGGTACTGAGCCCCCAGCTTTGGGACAGGCTCGGTTTGTCCTTTCCCTCTGCACAGCTCTGATACCTGTGACCACTGCGTGATCCCCGGGGTGTCTCTTCCCCCAGCCCACTTCGCTCCCTTTCTGGGTCTTTTTCGGGGTCTCCATCTCTGATCTAATGTCGTCTCTCTGTCTCCCTTGGTTTGTCCCTCTTGGTCTCTGCATCTCCCTCTGACTTTATCTCTTGATCTCTGTTTCTCTGAGTCCCTCCCATCCCTGTCCAGAGACACATGGGCTGGCGGTCACCACCTCACATCTGAGCAGCAGCCATGGGCCCAGAGTGTGCCCGCCCCCACCCCAGAGGTCTCCTCGCAGCCCAGGACAGGGGTGAGGCAGCCAAGAACAAAGGCACAGGGCAGGGCAGCTGCCTGCCCAGGGCCACACAGCAGAGAGGACTTGGAGCCAGGAAGGGCCCATTGGCTCCGATGGGGCCACCCACAGAGGAGCCAGGAGTGGATGGAGAGGCCAAAGCCTGAGCTGGCAGCCTGGGCCTGGCCTGCCCCAACTTGTGTCTAACCCCAGGCAGGTGCCTTCCCTCTGGGCCCATTTCCCCATTGGAGCTCTGCAGCTTGCTGTTCCCTCAGGGCCTTTACCATTGCTGTTCCCTCTGCCTGGTATGCTCTTCCCCAGATCCACAGTGGCTGACTCATCCCTGCATTAAGCTGCAGCTGAAATGCCACCATCCCCAGAGAAGCCCTCCCTGAGACCCCAGCAGAGGTAGCAACTACCACTCTCCACCCTGGGACTCAGCCACACTCTCATTGCCGTGCTTGTCACTGGCTGACTTCTCTTATTCATTTATATATGACTATAGGTAGGATCACCTGGTCGTTAAGAAAGTCACCACACACCAGCTGTGCGATCTTGGGCAAGTTACTTCACCTCTCTGGGCCTTTATTTCCTCAACAGTAAAATGAACATAAAGTCATCAAAGCCTATCTTAGGATGTTATTGGAAAGATCAAATGAACCGAAATGAGCCAAACCGAAAGTGCAGATGCTCCTCAATTATAATGGGATCATGTCCCTGTAAACCCATCATAAATCAAAAATATAGTAAGTTGAAAATGCATTTCATCCACCTAACCTACAGAACATCATAGCTCAGCCAAGCCTACCTTAAATGTGCTCAGAACACTTCCATTACTGGCCTACAGGTGGGCAAAATCATCTAACACAAAGCCTATTTTATAATGACGTGTTGAATATCTCATGTAACTCATCGAATATTGTACAGAAAGTGAAAAACAGAATGATTGCCTGGGGATTCCAAGTAGGGTTTCTCCTGGGTGTGTACCACTTTCTCAACATCCTAAATTCAAAAAATCCTAAATTGAACCATCGTAAGTCAGGGATTATCTGTACTTTGGATTGGACTTGACCCAAGGGAGTGCTCAGTAAATATCTAATGAGTAAGTGACAGATTGAATCCTTCCTCCTGTAGGGGAAGGAGGTGCAGTGGCCTGGGGTGAGAGAGACCCTGGGCAACTGCTAATGAGGCTCCCTCCCACAACAGGGCCCAGGCCTGGAAGGAGAGGCACTGAGCCAGATGCAGCTCACCCGGCAGCCCACGGAACCCAAGGCCTGGCCCGCCTTCCACAAGATAAAATGGAGACACTTCTCCCGTCCTGTTATCTGAGCCGGAGATGCGGCCAAAGCGGCCGTCCCTTCAGAGCCCTTCCAAGGCTGTTATCGCAGACAGAGCACGCATCACCCACCAGGAATTTAGGGCCCAGTGCCTGGCTGAGACATGGTTGGAGGAAGTTTCAGGCTGATAAGGTCTAGACAGAATGATCACAGTGGGCAGCAAAGTTATTTACATCAGTGACAGTCTCACTAGCTCCCTGGGCACTGAGGCGCCAGGGCCAGCAGGCATGAGGCTCACTTGTCCCACCTGTGCAGCCTGGATTGGGAAGAGAAGGCTTGCTGAGTTTCCTGGATCTGCATCCTCACTGGGTAGCCTTGGGAAGGCCACCTGCGCCTCTCTGAGCCTCAGTTCTGACATCTGGAAAATGAGAGTAACAATAATAATAACTCCATGCAATAATATAGGTTTAGGAGCCTGGGCTCTGGGACCCAATGGCTCTGATTTAAATCCACGTTCTCCCTGTATGACCTTCAGCAGGTCGCTTCACCCCTCTGGCTTCCGTGTCCTAGCCTATAAAGTAGTGCTTGCCTTACAGGATTGTTTTGAAGTGAAGATGCTTACATCAGTGTCTGGTATATCGTAAGTCCTCCATTAAATGTTTGTTGTTAATTACAAACAACATAAACTAACTTGAGCTGTTTGGATTTTTGTGATCACAGGGTCTCTGGAAACCAAGCTTCGGGGAGAAAGACCCAGCAACAGGGCCCAAAATCTCACTGCCCACCTGGGTGCAGATAGCGCGACGGCTGCCCGCTCCTTGAATGGTGGGCCCAGGACTCCCTGCCAGGACTTCTCCCCAGCTCCCTCCAAGGGTCGCAGTGCCTCTCCTTCCCCAGCAGTGGGTACAGCCCTGAGCCTGCTTAGTCATCTCTCCCGCCTCCCATTTAACAGCAGCTGCAGACACAGTAGGGGCAGCGTGGGTCTCCCATCTGGCCCCAGCTATAAGACAGACTAGGAAAGTCAGTGTCCAGGCCCACCAAGACCCTCAAGGTGGAGAATTCCACACAATGGGAAAGATATCTAGACAGAGGGCCACCTGCCCCAGGGGACAGCGCCACCTGCCATCTTGCTGCCCAACAAAGACCTAGGACAGCACACCAGCTCCTAGGCTTTAGAACAAGGCTTCTCAGACCTGGCAGTGCATTTGAATCACCTGGGGAATTTCTCTCTTTTTTTTGGAAATACCACTGTCTAGACACTACCCCAGAACAATTAAACCCCAGTCTCCAGAGGGTGGAGTTGGGCATCAGTACTTTTTTTTTTCTTTTGTTATCCCCAGTAGGTTGTAAGATGCTGCCAGATTTGAAAAATACCACTTGGGGGACCTCCCTCTGGCCTTCCTCTTCCAGTTTTTTCCCTCCCCAGAGTGAAGAGTCTAAGAGAACAAGGAGATGTGCGCTTCAAGAGTCCCTGATACCCCCCTACTCCTTTCCAGATCATATTCCAGTGCCTGAAAGTCCCTGCTTAAATGGTCCTGACGCCCAAGGCCTGCACAAGTCTCCTCCCATCTTCCTTCCTCCCAAGAGTGGACTGCACACCAGTCTACACACTCCAGGCCCAGGCCCGAGGGCAGCTGCTGGCAGGTAGCATGAGCAGAGCATGGACATGTGGGCACACAGCCACTTCTGGGAGCCGAGTTCAGGCTCTCTCTGGTCTGGATCCCCACTGCCTCCCCAGCCCTTCACCCACCTACACCCGGTCCTTACATCCCAGAGCCCTACTCTTCACCCAATGAAAAACTGATTTCTTCTCTTATACCAAGAACTTCCCCGGCTCTCTGCCTTTCCATCCCACTATGAATGCTGTTCCACCTACCCAGATCCTTCCTACCGTGTGGCAGAAACCCTCATCAGCCCCCACCATTCATGTAAGAAACATTACTATAGAAATTTTAGATGGCTTTCTGGCTGAAGATTTCACTCCCAGCCTCCCTGGCAGCCAGGTGGGACTACAAACATGTTGTGCTGTTGAATGGGGGCAGAGTAATGCGGACAATTTCGGACTCATGACCTTAAAGGAAAAGATGAGTCTTATCCTTCCTTTCCCTTCCTGCTGGCTGGAAACAGCCACTTTGTATTACCAGGTGAGAGTCACACTTGCATGGAAGGAGTCCCTGGGCAGCAGAGGAGCACCTCACCTGGCCTGTACCTTCACATAAGTCTTTTATATCCTTGCTGTAACTAGCAGCCTAACCTACACCCAACTAATAACCATCCCTCCCACTTCAATATCGAGCTCAAATGCTCTACTAAGAAGTCATAGATAGACAAGCTGTGTTCTCTAGTCTCCCACCAAAGCGCATGACTCGGAGCCTTCCAAGAAGACTTGTGCAGTATACATCTTTGGTTTCTGCCCATCCCTGTCCTCTGCTCCAGCTGCCAGCCCTTGAGCTCCTCTGCAGGGCCTTCTTGGCTCCGTTCTGGGTTGATGTGGTTCATTCGGTTGATGTGGTATGGCCCACTGGGGAATGCCCTCCGCAGTCACGGTGGTTGGTTCAGGGAAGGATATGTGGCCCTAGTGAGGAGCATCTGTATGTAAGACAGATTGTGCCTGCCCTGGAGCCAGGGGAGGGAGCGCTCTTTCTGCCCTATTGCTCAGCTAAGGGTGTGAGCCAGTAGCTTGGAGACTACCTCTTAGGGGAACTTGCTGAGAATGAAACCAGCTCAGAGGTAAGGGCTGAGAGGAGGAGGGGAAGGAGACAGAGGCTTTCTGATGGCATGATGTTTAAGCACCTGGTTATAGCTCGGCCTGAAGCCATCTTGCCCTTGGATCTTTCAGTTACAGGGGTCGATAAATGCTCTTTGGGGCTTCAGCCAATTTGAGTTGGGTTTTGTTTTTGAGTTGGTTGAGGCTACAGCCAATTTGAGTTGGGGTTTCTTGTACCTGAGATTTGGTGTGCTCACTTCTATCCTCCAAGAGCCTTGGCTAATAGAATTCATCTCCCTGAGACAACATTACCCACCAAGTCCAGCACCTGCACTTCCCAGGCCCCTTTGAACACTGGTGTTTGCCATTGAGGTTCCATTTTTTATGATGTCTAGGCTCTCTCCAAAGGTGGTTTGCCTTAAATAAAGGGGGGCAGTGATTGCGATGAAAAATAAACTCATGTCTGTTAACCATATACTGTGCACTAAGCATTTTAACAGGCACCTTACATGGATTAGTTCATTTAATCCTCTACACAATTCTAGAGGTACTAGATATTTCCCCCATTTTACAAAGAAACTGAGGCTCGGCAGCATAGCTAGGGCCACCACCCGGAGCAGCCCAATTCCAGAGTCAGCACGTGTTTCCCTGCCCTTCCAGAGGAAGAGAGAGAACATCATAGTGAGATGGTGGGGAGCTGGGGTGTGCAGACAAGGACTGGGTGACCCCTTGGCAGAGTGGCAAAAAGGGCTGAAGTACATGGAATAGGGTGTCTGGGGAGAGGAGTAGGGGAGAGGCATTACAACTTTTATTCCACTCTGGGATTTCTCTGCACTTTCCCAAGCAGTCTACTTATTCCAGGAAAGCCTCCTGGCCTCACAACTCCCGTCTGGGAGTGGTCAGCCCCTACCTCCTATGGCCCGGCTCGCTCGTGACTCATCCTGGCCCACTCCTTCGCCTGGTGTGATGAAATTGGGCCCAGCCTTGCTGTTGGGGCCAACTCTCCAGGCAGGGGGAAGGGTGAGGAGGCAGGGTGCTGGTCTCAGAGGCTGGGACCTCCCCAGCAGGCTGGAAAAATAGGCTGAGCAGCCTCAGAGCCCCTTCCCCACTGCAGCCACCCAGAGAGGGAAGAGACTTGCCTAAGGCCACACTGTGAAACCCTAAGGGGCTGAAGGGGGCCCACAGGACAGCAAAGGCAGCCCAGAGACAGGGGGTCTGATCCCAGAAAGGCTCTTGCCCACTCTCAACCTCAGTTTCCCCATTTGTGAAATGAGAGACTGGCTCTGATTTTAATACCTAAGTTAGAAACTACATATAATAAAACATTCAATATTGGGAGAGTCTGTCTTCCCAAGAGAAACTCTTCCAACAGCTTTTGTTTTTGTTTTTGTATTTTTTGGTGGGGTTTTTTGTTTGTTTGTTTGTTTTATGTTTTGTTTTGTTTTTTTTTTTTGAGACAGAGTCTTGCTCTGTCGCCCAGGCTAGAGTTCTGTGGAGTGATCTCAGCTCACTGCAACCTCCACCTCCCAGGTTCAAGCGATTCTCCTGCCTCAGCCTCCCAAGCAGCTAGGATTATGCTACCACACCCATCTACATTCTGTATTTTTAGTAGAGACGGGGGTTTCACCATGTTGGCCAGGCTGGTCTCAAACTCCTGACCTCAAGTGATCTGCCCACCTCTGCCTCCCAAAGTTCTGGGATTACAGGCATGAGCCGTTGCACCTAGTCCCAACTGCTTTTGTTTTATGCATATACATGAATGTATGTATGTATGCCTGCCCACAGTTTCTAATAAACATTTTCTATCATGAGATATATTATGGTCATTTTTCTACATCAATAACAGATATCTTTGGAATCACTGTCAATAGCTGTGCAGTATTCTATCAGAATTAGCTTAGACTGTGCAGTCTAATTCTAGCCAATAGGGGAATGACACAGCAGTAGGGGCTACCTGCGTTAGGGATAAGAACCCCTTCCCCTCCCTTGTGTGCTCTTGCCATTGCTCCATCTGCAAGATGCACCCTTCTACGGAAGCAAAATTGCCTTGCTGAGAAAATTCATGTTCAAGTGCTATTTCTTTTGCAGCACTGAAAGTTTATTTCTAACACCTGTAATGCCAGCTACTTGGTAGGCTGAGGTGGGACAGTGCAGTGAGCCATGATTGACCCCTGATCTCCAGTCTGGGAGACAGAGTGAGACCCTGCTCCTAAATACATATATATATATATATATTTTCGAGCATTTGTCTATTTCCAAGAAGTTGCAAGAACAAAGGGCATGTTTACGTGTATTTTCTTTCTTTTAAATGTTCAACCATTTGCGCATATTCTTCATTCCTTTTCACTATGGAGGTGTCCATCTTGGTCATAGTAACTGATAGGCATTTTTTTTTTTATAGCAGGAATGCTGACCTATTGTCTGCCAAGCACATGCTGCAGACTCCCTCTAGTTTAGCTTTGGTTATGTACTTTTTTACACATAGAATTTTAAGAATTTGATGTAGACAGACCTACCAGTATTTTTCTTTGTGGTCTATGGTTTTGAGGTTGTGCTTGGAAAGCCTTCCTCTATTCCAAGATAGAAATAGAATAGTAAACTACCTATATTCTCTTCCAGTTCTTTTTTTCATCCATCCATCCAGCCTTCATTTATTGCTGCCCTTAAATCTAACCCTGAGCCCCTCTGGCTGCCCTTCCCCTGCAGCTGATGGCTGGTCCTCCAGCAGGCTGCCTTGTTATGGGGCAAGAATTTCCAGTTATACCTGGAAACCTCCCCTTCTAGGTATGTGGAAAAAGGAAACACATCTCTGTTTAAATAACAGACTTTGGCTTCTGAGGCTGCAAGTAACCTCTGGTTACCTGGCAGGACTTGATCCAACCAGTCTTGGGTATAGATGGGTTTCGGATAATGAGGGTTATGGTAGCCATGAAGATATATCACTCAGATCTCCACATATCTCTGCAGCATAGGTCACTGACTGCTCCTCCACACCCACCACCACATTTGCGCTGAGGCCACTGTGAGCTGCTCCCAACCAACGACAAAGCACAGAGCTAGGAATGGGAATGCAGCAACATCCCAGAGAGACCCAGGACTCCTTGCAGTCACCTGCTGGAAAAGTTCCCAAGGCCCCCTCATCATCTTGGCTGAAGCTTTTTGGAACTGCATCACATTCCAAGACTCCTCCTCCCCAGTCCTTCTTCCCCACCTCCCAGCACAAGTGTCAGAACTGTGCTGCCCTCTGAATCTCTCTCTGCCTTCTCCTGCTCCCTCCCTGCAAAATGTACCTTGTGCATCTAATCCTGTCTCGCTTGGCAAAATCACTCTGGGCTTCTTCACAGACCCAAACTATCCAGTGATAGAAATGGTAACTGAAATTGTCACTGCATTATACTGTTTGTAAAGCTCAGACACAGCTGCCTCTCTTGCATGTCCTCCACCTTCTGAATGTTAAACACTGAGTGTCTCCACTTCACAGATAACAAAACTGAGACAGCTCAGAGACAGTTGAGCTTGGGTCCCCCCAGGCAGCATAAGTGAGTCACACAGCCCCGTGGAGTCCTAGGCTCTTCTGTCTAGGCCTCTCACTCCAGAGCCTCTGCCTGGGGCCGTGGCCCAGCAGCCTTTGTGTTTCCTCATCCGGCCCTAAGGCCCTGGGGCCGCACTGGGCCACTGGAATGCCAGGAAAGACAGAGCCTGGAACCCCCTTCCTCGGGTGGAAAGAGCCCAGGTCCCCCTGCCCCAGCTGAACCCAGAGGAAGGAGCCAGGAACTGAGCTATGGGGTGGGAGGGCAACACCTTCTCTTCTTGAGCAACTCTGGATGTTGAGAGAAAAGTCATCTTCGCACAGAGAGGTGACTCCCTTGTGGGTTCTGGCCCCACCCTCCGGTCCTCTTGGCCTGTCTGCTCCTCCTCAGCCAAAACCTCAAGGCTGCTCTTCTCCAGGCTGAGTCACCCCAGTTGCTCTAGTACCCTGGGGCCAATTCAGCCGTCCCTCTTCCAGGACTATTCCAGGGACTGAGCACAGGTCCTTAGGGTGGTCTGCATGGCCCATAGAGAACTTTCACTTTCCACATTCCAGCCCTTAGACTTCAGGCCATGTGACCTAAGCTGGCAGTAGTTATTTGGGGTGACATATTAAGCTGTCTTAATAGGGTCCCTTGACCTCCTAGCTGAAGGTCCAGAGCTGCTTGGCCATGGGCAGGCCTGCCCCTCTGTCCTGGGTATCTGCACTGAGTTGCCCTCTGGTCTCTTCCCGTCCTTCCGGCTTTCCCCCAGGTGCTTCAACCCCTCCTTTCTCCAGGCCTCTTCACCAGGACCCTGATAAGGGAGCAGGTGGGAGACCCACATCCTCTGAACCACACTGGCCAGTTAGCCAAACCCCTGGCAGTAGAGAAGACCCCCGCAAGGTGTGCCTTGATCATTCATTTCCATCTGTCAGCCCTGGCCTCCTGACATGTTCAGGACATGGGCCCAGTCTTGGCTCCACACCCCTGATCTCCACTCACCCTGACCCCCAGAAGGAACGTAGCCTCAGTGTCCGTCCAGCTATCTGTGCAGCCATCTGCCCACGCAGGGATGACATAGCACATGGTTACCAGGTCAGACTCTGGAGCCAGGCTGCCTGGGTTTGAAGCCCAGCTCTGCTGCTTAGTAGCCATGGGACCTGGGAGGAGTTGCCCCTCTGTGTCTGAGGGTCCCGACTATAAAATAACTGCCTACCTCAGCATACTGTTGTGAGGACTGAGTTATATGGAAAGTGCTTAGGAAGTGGCTTGCATGTGGTAAGTGCTCAATAAGTATTAGCTAATATTACTCAGCAAACCTTTCCAGTGTACCCACTCTGTGCCAGACACTGTGCATCCCACCAGGGCTCTGGCCATGAGTAGGGCTGACTCGCCCCTGACCGCATGGAGCTCACATTCCAATGGGAGACAGATATAAATCCAACAACCTCACACCCACACAGTAAGAAGCGCCTTGAGGCTGCAGGGGAGGTGCTGCGGACAGTGGTCAGCTGGAGCCCGGCTGCCTGGCTGTGTGCTCAGACTCGGGAGGCTCCTAACCACTTGGGCTTCCTGTCCTCTTCCATAAAATAAGAATAGCAGCTCCTACAGCACCAGGCTTCAGGAAAGGCTCCACGAGCTAACCAGTGGGAAGGACCAGACAGCGCCTGGCACACAGGAAGTGCTCAAGGACAGTTAAGTGGGCTCTGGGAAAGGGATCCTGAAGCTGAGGAGTCCATTGAAGGGAGAGTTGAAGGGAAGAGGAGATGGCAGGGTCAGGCCTCACAGGGGAGCCTGTGGTCATGGGAAGAAGCTTTATGTTTGTTCTGAGAGCAGCGGGAAGCCACTGGAGGCAGCTGGTGCAAGAGTCCAGGTGGGAGATGATGGGATTCAGACAGGACTGGTAGCATAGGGGCAATGGTCGGGTTGGAGAGATACTGTGGGGAGAGGACACAGACTGGTGTGATGCTGGGAGCCAGGGAGAGGGTGGGGCAGACTCACACACACACACACATATACACACACACACACACACACACACAGAGGTTTCTGGCTCAGGAGGTGTAACTGATGAGTTGGGAAACGGTGCCAGTCTGGACTTTCTGCTGCAAGTCACAGCACACTTGACTCAAAGAGGCTAAGTCAAGAAGGGAACTATTGACTTCAGTACTGACAGAGTACAGGGGTGAACTTCAAGCACAGCTTGATCCAGGCTCTCAAATATGTTACCAGGAGCAAGTTTCTCCCTGCTTGTCCCTCAACTCATAACCCTTCAAGTCCAGCTAGAATACAACACTAGTGCACTGGTCTTAAGGTTCTCCCCAATTGGAGGGACTCAATACAGGTGCCCAGGCCTGAACCAGTCACTGCAGCGGGGATGGGCTGCACTGATTGGCTCCGCCCACGTCATATGTGTGCCCAGCAGCCTGAGTGGGTGGGAGGAATCCCCACGTGGAAACTGAGGGCTGTTCCCAGATGCTGGAGAGTGATCCACCAATGGCCCCAATAGGGCGGGTAAATTTGCAGCCTTGAGTTTCAGGTCGATTTCTTGGACATTAAATTCAGACACTGTCAGACATGTATTTAGCACACATTTTTAAAATATGTTCTCTCTAAAGTTTTCAACAGACACAAGGGGACTTCGTCAAGCTCCTCAGTGATTGGTTCTCAAGTCGTGGAAGCCCCCGTGATTTCGCCAATCAGAACCCAGAGATACGCAGCAATACCCAGATCTCATAGGGTCATTGGCTTCCGCTAGGCTTCGAACCGGAGGCCAGCACACCGCGAGGGTCTGATGGAAAAGCAAGTTGCCTGCGGTTGGTGACTAATAATAAAACAAGCAGGTTACACCCATTGCAAAAATGTTAGCCAGCAGGAGAGAATGTGACAGGAGCCCAGGGGCTGATTCGGGTTATGTGCAAACACCAGAAAGGGGTCCTGTGAAAAGCACGGGCTTCTTGACCCAGAAATCCTCTCTGGGAACCCTTCCCAGTCACACTAACTCCCGGAGTTTCCTTAAAAGTGTTCCCACTTCTGTGTGCATCCCCAATCTGTTCAGTTAGGGCTGTTTTTGAACTTGATATAAAGAGACTCATACTTTAAGTGTTCTCATTGCACTGAGGAGATGAAATGCATCCATCAGTGCCTACACGTGGTCTTCATTCCTTTTCAGTGCTGTGTAGTATTCTACTGACCAGCTCTTGCATACTGAATGATTCTCTGTCTATGGATATTTAGATTGCTTTCTGGTTTTTGTCTTGTTTTTCCTGTTACAAATAATGCTGATATAACCACCTTAAGTCCGTCTCCCTGTGACATTTGTACGAGCCCTTTAGGGCAGACATACAGCTAGGTCATGGGGCATGCACATATTCAGGCTCATCAGCTCATGCCAAATAATTGCTGCAGAGTGTTTGTGCCCATGTGTATTTCCACCAGTTGCTGCCAAGCGTGCCACCTCCTTACCAACTCTTGTGTGCCCATGTAGTAGGTGTGAAATGGTACCTTGGTGTGGTTTTAGTCCACATGTCCCTTGTTACTAATGAGGATGAACATCTTGCCATGTTCATCATCCATCTGCATTTTCTCTTTTGTGAAATTTCTGCTCACAGCTTTTGCCCCTTAAAATATTGCTTTCTTCTTTGCAATCACAAATTTCTAAAGCACAATCTGGCCCTGTGACTCCCTGCTTTTAAGCCCTCCATGGCTCCCTGTGGGCCTCGGAGTCAAGCCCATATTTGGCAGCCTGGCCGGCAAGGCCCTAAAGTGGTTTGGCTCCAGTCTGCGTCTCCGTTTTCAATGGGAGCTGTTTCCTGTTTCTGTTCACAGTCTCCCCTCCCCCCGACTCCTGCTTCCTCCGCTGGCTTGCCCACTCCCCGCTCTCTGCAACCTCCTAGCTCCTGCTTGTGCTGTGCCACCTGCCAGGAGCACCCTGCCCCTCCCCAGGGGTGCCACATTCTTTCCTGGCTCCTTCTTTCTCAGCCTTCAGGTCTTAACTGAAACGTCACCTCCTCCCGGGAGCTCTCCTGGCTCACTCTCATCCCCTGGACAGCACAACCACAGCACCTGGGAGCGCCTGTCTTGGGGCACTACTCTTGTGACATTAATGTCAGCGGGTTCATCAGGCTTTGCCGCTGGATGGCAAGCTCCCTGAGGGCCAAGATCATGACTGTTTTGTTTACAGTTCTATTCCTGGTAGCTGGGAGTGTGGCTGCACAGAGCCAGCTCTCTAAAACTCTCAGTGGAAGGGCAGGAAGGAGGAAAGCATGGGCTGGAGGAGTGGGGGTTGTTAAAGAAGAGTGGCTACGCCAACACAAACTCTATGAGGGACCCAGGGACTTCTGGGAACCCACCTTAGGGTGGAGAAGGGAGAGCACTGGATTCGGAAGCAGGGAGCCAGTCCTGCCTCCACTACTGGCAAGCTGAGCTCTCTGGACCAGTCTCTTGCTCTCTCTGCCTCAGTTTCCTCATCTAACAGAGGGTGACCCCTGGCCTCCTCCATCACAAACAGTGCCCCTAGATGGCCAGCCTGAGGTTTGCCCCATAATTCCAGGCCTAGGGAGCAGGCAGACCCCAGACCAGACAAAGGGGCCTTGTTCGCCGGGCTCTCTGGAGGAAACTTCCCCTCACAGCTTGGCTCCTGCTGAACAAAACCATATGCCAACATGTGGGAGGAGGGGCAGGTGGGCGGCCGGCATCCCAGCATCCCAGCACCCTTCTCAATGTCTGGGCTCCTGCCCAGAATGCCAGATGCCACGGACTTCGAGGAGAACTCCCTTCCACCCCTGCCCCAACCCCGGCTGCACCAGGCCCTCATCTGAGCCTCCCGTGGGGCTGCAGGAGCCAGGCAAAGCATACCCGCTTCCTGTCTCACGCACGGCTCATGCCAATCCACCAGGCAGGCCCTGCTTTCAGGTCCGTTTTACAGATGAGAAATGAAGGATGCTTGCAAGTGGTGGTGTAAGCCCTTGGGCTCAGCCAGGAGGGGCAAAGGCAGCCTGACCCCATGGCACGGCCACCCCCAAGGCTCCTGCCTGAGACCACAGTGTCCTCCAAAGCTCACAGCAAGTGCCAAATCCCATACTGACCTCCCTCTAGAAGACTAGGCACAGTGCAACCTCTCTGCAACAAGCCCAAGAATGGGCAGGGAGAGATGTCACCATACGGCCTGCCAGACGACTTTAAGGAAGGAGCGGCTCTCAACCCCACGGCCAACTTCACGCAGCCGAAATCAGCTCCATGCTCCTCCAGGCTCCCGCTACCGCCTGCATCCCTCTGCAGAGACTTCAGTCTCCATCCTGCCACTCACGGGGTGTGTGACGTGGAGCAAAGAACTCCTTCCCCTCACCTTTGTGTTGTCACCTGTGCAATACGAACAAGGGTGGCGGGAGGATGGATAAGCTGAGGCTCCACCCCACTGGAACTGCAGAAGAGGCAAGAAATACAGAAAATAACAACTGTGGACAAAGAAGGGAAACCACTGGAATGTTTATCCGCCAGTGGGAGTTTCGGATGATGCGACCATTGTAGGAAACTGTTTGGCGGCAGCGACCAAAACAGAGCATATGTGCGTGCTGTGACCCAGAAATCTCCCTCCTCAGTTTCCACTCAGAAGAGCGTGTGTCCTCCAGGCAGGAGGTGCAAACAAGAAGATCCCCAGCAGGACTGGCCACAGCTCCCCAAACCGAAAGCCACTCCCCACCCACTGACAGTGGAGATGGGCAGGTGCGTCATGGGGCTGCCACACAATTGAATACCCGCAATTCACAACTACTCACAGCAAGGTGGATGTAGCTCACAGACACAGCTCAGAGCCAAAGAAATTAGACACAAAGGAACATACATGTATGGCATACACACTTTGTTCATTTTGTGTGAAGTTCCAGAACAGGCAACACTCATCTATGCTGTTAAAAGTTAGGAGCAGGGGCCGGGCACGGTGGCTCACATCTGTAATCTCAGCACTTTGGGAGGCCAAGGCGGGTGGATCACGAGGTCAGCAGATCAAGACCAGCCTGGCAAAGATGGTGAAACACTGTCTCTACTAAAAATACAAAAAAAAATTTAGCTGGACTTAGTGGCGGCTGCCTGTAATCCCAGCTACTCAGGAGGCTGAGGCAGGAGAATCACTGAGCCTGGGAGGCAGAGGTTGTAGTGAACCGAGATGGCGCCACTGCACTCCAGCCTGGGTGACAGAGCGAGACTCCATCTCAAAAAAGAAAGAAAAAAAAGTTATGAGCAGGTACCCTTGCGGTGGTTGTGCCTGGAAGGGGGGCACAAAGGGGACTGGGGGGCGCTGGTCAGGTTCTGTTTCTTGATCTGTGTGTCAGTTCCACAAGTATGTTCAGTTTGTGAAAAGCCAGTGTGCACACACTTATGATACAGGCATCAGTAGCTAATGAAAGATAGGGTTGTGGTACACTGTTCCCCCGGGTATGTTTGTTTTGTTCTTGGTCTCTAAAGGCATGGCTAGAGTAGTTCAGTGCAGACGACATCCTGCCCATCGTCCTTTGGCTGGTGCTGAAGGTCACCTGCAGCCTCATGGTTGGCTCCTGCACACACAGATGACTTCTCACCTACACCACTGGTTGCAAGAGCTCATCTGGTCCACGTTGACAGGGCAGCCCAGGCATGTCCTGAGTTAGTGCCTCCAGGAGCCCCTCTCAAGCAGTGGGGAGCGGGGCGGGAGGTCTCTTGCTGGGACAATTCTGAGCTGTGCTCTGCACTGTTCCTTTTGATCCTGGCTGGACTGAGCTCCAGCGGCTCCCAGTGATGACATTCATTAACATGCCTTTTCTTATTTAGAGACAGGATCTCACTCTGCCCCTAGGCTGGAGTGCAGTGGCGCAATCATAGCTCACTGCCACCTCAAATTCCTGGCCTCAAGCGATCTTCCTGCTTTGGCCTCCCAAAGTGCTGGGATCACAGGCATGGCCACTGTGCCAGGCCTAACACACCCTTTGTGGGCTTTCCCTGCCTCACACCCTCACTGTGTTCTCTGGAATAAGCTCCCAAATAATCTACTTGCACCCAAATCCTTGCCCCAGGTCTTCTTTCATGTCCCCAGATGTTAAGACAAGAGGGATTGTTCGTATCTGGGAATCAGGAGGTGGGAATGCCAGTCTCCGAAGGAATCAGAACATACCACAGGGCCTTGGACAGGTCACCAGCCTTGCCTGAGCCTCTTGCAGGAGAACGAGGTGTTGAGGGAGCCCTTTCCTTTTGCAGGAATTAGTGGCCAGGACCCAAAGTTCAGGACAAAGAAGCAACCAGATGCCCACATTCTAAAGAGAGATAGCAGCCCTTGCCAGCACCCAAAGATCCTCTCCTCAGCCAGCCCTATCAGCTTAAATATGCAGACATCCAGGAAGAGAAGGGGAGCTCAGAAATCACCAGGCTTGAGAACTGTTGCTATGGGGCAGGAGCGACACTTCCCTTCCTGCTCCAAAAAAAGCCAAAGTAAAGCCCAAAGCCAAATCTCCAGGAGAATGAGGGCACCTGCAAGGCAGGGAGATGGGCACCCCATCTCAGCCTGGGTGTCATCTCATGCAGCAGACCAGCAGTGCTGTCCTGGGCCCATGGGCACAGGGAGAGGGGAATTGGAGAGAGCCGCAGGAAAAGGAGGGGTGGCAGGGTTGGTCCCATGAGTTTCTGCAAGTTAAATGTCACCACAATAGGGAGTCTGGCATGGGCTGTCTCCCTGGTTCTGCACCATAAAGGTATACCCGGCATGGGGGGACCACAGTAGGAGGGGACCCTGATGGGAGTAGGAACTGAGTTGGTGGGATGGGGTCTAGCCGGAGCCAAATGCAGAGGGGGCCTCTCCCAATAGCACTTCTGGAAGAATCACAAAAGCTCTGGTGGACAAAGGCCATACCAAAGGCATTGTTGGCGTTGATGACTGGTCAGTGCAGCCAGGAGGCTACAGAGACAGAGACTGGCCAGTAGAGTCAAACTTGGCCTCCTCCCCACTGTCTCCAGCCTCAGGGAAAGACAGGCCCCACCCTCCCCACCCCATCCCTGGTGCCTCAGTCTGCATCCATCCAAACCCAGTGGGGAGTGGAGAGCATGGAATTTGACAGAGTCTGATCAGGATTTTCAATCTGAGTGTACTGGGATGTCCCAGAGATAGAGATTAGGGCACACCAGAGTCCATAGAGCCCGGGGGACAGCACCGATAGAGGGAAAAGAGAATTATTTCCCTTTGTCCTCCCAGAGAGTTTAGGCTGCCCCCAAAACTGGTGCTGCTTGGATTGGGAAGCTGCCCTGCATGAAGAAGGAATGGGAGGGGAGCCAGGAATGTGGGGTTATGGGGAAGGGGAGTCTGGCTAAGGCACAGCCACAGGAGCCCCCTACTTACCCACCCACCACGATGGCCGCTCTCCAGACTAAGGGTAGTCTCCATCACCCTCAGTGACTATGTCCAAGTGGCCGCCGGCCTCATGCCCAGGATCATTAACTCCCCTCCCCAGAGGACCCCCAGCTCATCCCCACCAGGGCCCAGGAAGCTTTACCCCACAGTCCTGGCCAAGCTCTTGGTCTTGGTGCCTAGTCCAGCTCAGATGGCTGAGCTGGTGAGCATGGCCAAGGGCTGGGTGGGGAGCAGGGTGGAGGTGGTTGAGCAATAGGAGGTCGTAAGTTTGAGAAAAGGAAAGCACAGGCCAGCCTCATGCAGAGACACAGACGCAGCACCCTAGGGTACAAACACTGACAAACCCAGGGCAGCCGCTTCTGAAGGCAATTCATCACCCGCCAGCAGGAGGTATCCAGGAAGGCAAGTTTGGCTTAACCCTAGAAGAGCAAGGCACTTGGTTTACCAAGGTAAAGGAGGAAAGTGATATGATCACCTCAGTAGAGACAGGGAAATGGGTATAATAAAAGCAACACCAGGCCGGGCACAGTGTTGTAATCCCAGCACTTTGGGAGGCCAAGGCAAGCGGATCACCTGAGGTCAGGAGTTCGAGACCAGCCTGGCCAACATGGCAAAACCCGTCTCTACTAAAAATACAAAGATTAGCTGGGTGAGGTGGCGGGCGTCTGTAATCCCAGCTACTTAGGAGGCTGAGGCAGGAGAATCGCTTGAGCCTGGGAGGTGGAGGCTGCAGTGAGCTGCGATTGTGCCACTGCACTCCAGCCTGGGTGACAGAGTGAAACCCCATCTCAAAAAAAAAAACAAAAACAGAAGGCAACACCTTACAAGCTAGGAGTGGAAAGAACTGCCTTAATATCATAAAGTATATTTAAATATTTCATTTTCTACAGAAAATTAAAGATAGGGCCAGATGAGTGTGCAGGTCCTATTTCAAGATCAGTTTGCTCTTGCAGGCAAGTGTCCCTCAACACCTCTCATGCCAGGCCCTTCACACAGAAATAGCAAGGGGTCCGCCCTGGTGGAACGAAATATACCTGTCCTGCCTCAACAAGGCCTTGTCTTGTTACAAAGATGGCCGCCCCTGGGGTTGGGGAGCAAGGTAGAGCTGACTCAGTGCCACAAGCCAGCTTCTCGGCCTGCCTTTCCCTTCCTCAGTGAACATCTGCCACTTTTCTTTAAAAGCTGTGGTAAAATACACATAACATAAAATTTAGCATCATAACCATTTTTAAATGTACATTTCAGTGGCATGAAGTACATTCACATGGCCATGCAACCATCACCACCATCAGGCTCCAGAACATTTTCCCCTTCCCAGACTGAAACTCTGTCCCCATTAAACACTGACTCCCGTTGCCCCTTCCCCAGCCCCTGGCACTCACACTCACCATTCTACTTTCTGACTCCATGAATTTGACTCCTCTAGGGATCTCACCTAAGTGGAATTCTATAGTACTTGTTCTTTTGTGACTTGGATTATTCCACTGAGCATAATGTCCTCAAAGCTCATCCATGTTGCAGCATGGGTCAGAATTTCCTTCCTTTTTAAGGCTGAATAATATTCCATTGGATGAATAGACCATATATTTTCTTTATCCATTCATCTGTCGATGGGCACTTGAGTTGCTTCCGTTTTTTGCTGTTGTAATGCTGCTGTGAACATAGGGGAACCAACATCTATTCAAGTTCCTGCTTGCAATTATTTCAAACCATAGGAACACTGGCTCCTCTCACTAGCTCAGACACTGGGACTGGGGAGATTTGCTGCAGAAGGACTGCTTTCAGTCCTTCTGAGGCTTGTTTTTAAGAAGGGGAGGGATGTGGGTGGGCAGCAGAGTCAGGGGCTGCATTTGTTGGCATCATCCACACGTGCAGCCTCAGCTTATCTTCACAGCAACCCTGATCTGGGCCACAGAAGCATTTTGCTTGCCCAGGATACTTTAAAACTCAGGACAGTTCAAGACTCTGTATTTTTTGCTTTCTGTATTGAAAAGCCAGTGGCTCTGGTTTGGCCTGCATTCCCACAGCTGGAGCCACATGGTGGCCCCTTAGCCAGGGCCTGGCCTGCCACTCCCTGCCCTTCCTTGGACTCCTCCATGCTAAGCAGAGGGCCAAATACTGCTGGCCATCCTGGACTCATTCTCTCTCTCTTGGAGACCCTGTGAGCAATGGAGCTCTTGAGCCTTTAGCTGAGGCTAGGGGAGTGGAGGCCATTGTCTTTCCATTTTTACAGCTGAGGAAACTGAGGCAGAGAGGTTAAGGAAGTGGCTGAGTCAGGACTTGAACCCAGGACTCTCAGGCTACAAGCAGACACCAAATGAAAACCTGGCTGTGGAAGCTGGGACTGGATGCTCAGAGACAAATGTACTGACTCATCCTCAGGCCCTCACCTGCATCCCAAACTGCTCTCTAGTTTGCATCCCAGACTGTAGCCAGGAAGGGTCTTCTGGAGGCATGCACCTGCCTACATTATTCCCCTGCCCAGAAGCCTTCCTGGGCCGCCCCCCTCCCCGCTACCTTCTGGATGGAGTCTGAATGTATCAGCCTGGCCTTTAAGGTCCCTGTGAGCAGGCTCAGCTGCTCTGCCTCCCCATTTCCCAACATCTGCCCCTCCAGCCAGACCACACCATCCATACCTCTGCCTTTGCAAATATTCTTCCCTCTGCCTTGATGCCCTGCACTCACTCCTTCTCCTGGTAAACTCCTACTCACCCTCCAGAGCCCAGTTTAGGCCTTGCCCTCTGCCCTAAGCTTCCTCCATTAGATGTATTCCTACTCCCCTTCTCCTATGAGACTGAGCTCTGCAAGGGCAAGGACCATGTCTGAATCAGGCCTGAGCCCCCATGCCCAACCCAGAGCCTGGCACAAAGTGGGACAAATTGAATCAATAAATGGATAAAGGGAGGGATGGAGGAAGGGAAGGATGAGAAGAGATGGGTGGGTGGAGGAAGGCAGGAATGGATGGATACAGGGAGGAAGGGCTGGATAGAGAGAGGGGTAGAAGGATGAATGGATGCAGGAATGGAAGGAGGGAGAGAAGAATAGGTGGATGAAGGGAGAGAGGGAGAAATGGATAGATGATGGGTTGAAAGAAGGAAGGATGACTTGATGGAAGGAGGGCGGGAGGGATGGAGGGAAAAGGGGATGGATGGATGGATGGATGGATACAGGGAGGGAGTGAGAAAGAGATGAAGAGAGGAAGGAAGGCGGGCACAGAGGGAGATATAGAAGGATGGATGGATGCGGAAACAGAGAGAGGGAGAGATAGATGAAGGGATGGGATAAGAGGGATTTCCTTACCCCAGTGTGTGGTGAGGCCTTTGGGGAGGCAATTAAGTCTTCATCTGACCCAGGGGTCCTCCTTGAAGCCTAGCACAGAAGTGGGTACACAGCAGGAGCTGCGTGGAGTGAGGGGTAGCTGGAGTAGGGGTGCGCTGGAAGTGTCACTGGGAGTGGAGAGCGGACTGAGTGATAGTGGTGACTAGTCTAAGGCAGGGGCTGGGGTCCAGGGAGGAGTGGTCAGCCATCAAGAATGAAAAGACGGGGGTCATGGGGACTGGAGCTGTGCTTGGGGGTTCTAACAGAAAGAGGGGAAGGGAGCATGTGGGATCGAGAGAAATGTCCAGATACCAGTGGAAAAAGCCAGAGGATAAGGCAAAACCTTGGGGACAGGAAAGTGAAGCCAGCCAGGAAGGAAGCCAAGAGAAAGGGGTGGGGACGGAGTAAAGGGGTGGGGAGGGGGGAAAGGGGTGGGGAAGCCCAGGAGGAGCCCAGGCCACAAGGGGCTGCAGTGAGGGCATTCAGTCAGAGTTCCTTCGCTTCCCTTAGGCCTCCTCTTCCATCCTGTTCTGCCCTTGGGGTCAAACAAATGATTGCAGAGAAAGGATGAAGGAGGTGAGGCATGGGCAAAATAGTTGTTATTTGCAGCTCCAGGGCAGCAGGGCTATCTGCCAGCAGAAGCAGCCAAGGGTCCTGTTAACAGAGATGCAACGTGCAGAAAGTGGGAGAGGGGTGGATACTGGCAGACTCCTCCATCCCAGCCTGTTGTGGCACCCCAGCCTCTGTTTGGCCCTCTTTCCTACCCCTGCTTCAGCTCCACCTTCAGTACCCCCTCCCCAGCCCTGCCTTGCCTCCCTGCCCAGACCTGGGGTTCAGAGTCACCTTCTGCGTGGCACACCTCAGGGTCTCGCACCCCATCCGGGTTCTCTCTGTGATTACTCTGACCCAGTGGCAGACATAGCATATTGGACACTCAGAGCAGGTCACTTTTACAAAGTTGCTCTTGGTAATAATCACAAAATGAAAATACTGTATGGATGAACTAAAATGTGCACTAACCAAGCAAAACCATTTCACTCTGCATTTGTTTCAGTGTTTTAAATGTTAAACCCAAATAAAAACTTCATGTGGGCACAGAGAAAGAACTGAAATAACTCAACTTTTGTTTCTTCGTCTTTCTTTTTTTTTTTTTTTGAGACGGAGTTTTGCTCTTTTTGCTCAGGCTGGAATGCAGTGGCTCGATCTTGGCTCACCGCAACCTCTGCCTCCCAGGTTCAAGCAATTCTCCTGCCTCAGACTCCCGACTAGTTGCAGGCATGTGCCACCACACCAGGCTAATTTTGTATTTTTAGTAGAGATGGGGTTTCCCCATGTTGGTCAGGCTGGTCTCAAACTCCCAACCTCAGGTGATCTACCCACCTCGGCCTCCCAAAGCGCTGGGATTATAGGCGTGAGCCACCACACCCACCCATGTTTCTTTGTCTTTCTATTCACTGCACAGTCGCTGATGATTTCAAACCCACTGCCTAAATACAAGAGTAGGTAGCACCACCAGGAACTAGAGACACAAGTTGTACATTAAGCTGCTCAAATGATCCTAAATCACCACAAACAGACTCTCCAAACACATGCTTGTCGTTGAATGGGCATGTTTCGGGACTGACTGCATAATCGAGTTCTCCAGGTTTATTAAAACAAAAGTCGGCTGGGCGCAGTGGCCCGCGCCTGTAATCCCAGCACTCTGAGAGACCGAGGTGGGAGGATCACCTGAGGTAGGAAGTTCGAGACCAGCCTGACCAACATGGAGAAACCCTGTCTCTCCTAAAAACTACAAAATTAGCTGGGCGTGGTGGAGCATGTCTGTAATTCCAGCTACTTGGGAGGCTGAGGCAGGAGACTAGCTTGAACCCGGGAGGCGGAGGTTTCGGTGAGCCGAGGTCATGCCGTTGCACTCCAACCTGGGTAACAAGAGTGAAACTCTATCTCAAAAAAAAAAAAAAAAAGTCACCAGAATATGCTACTGTGAGCATGCACATATGGTAGTAAAACTTAACAGTATCTACAGCAATTGTTTAGCACAAGGAGCAATATTCTATCATTCACTTTGTTTTAGATTTTTCAGAGTATGGTGATAATAAAAAGCAATCTGGTTTTTGGCCGGGTTCATTACTGATTCAAATCATGAGCAGTCAATGCACCCCTTACTGGCCGTCCCAGGACAGACAGTTCCCGCTTCTCGCCTTAGTCTGCCACACCCCTGGCACTCATTAGCTGTGAGGAAGGGTCCTGCCCGACGCCCCCAGGCCTAACCCTCTGACCTAACCCACAGGTCCTGTGGCTGGAGACTGTTTCATATACGCTGGCCCCCACCTGGAGACACCAGACCACCTCGGTCCTCACCCTGACTGTGTCCTGCCTGGGCAACCACCACCCCTGGTCTGAGTAGTGGCAGGGCTGGCCCGAGGAGGGAGTCTCTGGGGATGAGGACATTTCTGGCTCTGCCCTGTGACTCCAGGAGGACATTCGTCAGGGTCCCTCTCACTTTCCCAGCCCAGATGGCTGTGAGTCCACCCGTCACAGATGTGCCCCAGCAGCCAAGCCTCATACCAGCAGGGACACCGTGCCCGGCAGGCAGCCTGGGCCAGCCCGTGCCTGCCCACCAGACTGGTGACCCTAATCCTGTGTGCAGACAGGGCCAGCCCGAAACCCTCCCTTGCACAAAAGGCCTTTGTTCTGCTGCCCTTCCTCCCTGCCCCCCATGGCTGCCTTTTCTTCAGCTAGGGAGGAAGGAAGCTCCCTGCCGAGCACACCACCTCCAGGCCCGGTGCCAGCCGTCCCTTCCCATCCTCATCCCTGTCCGCAGCTGAGAAGAAACCAGAAAGGCCAGGCGTGGGCTCTGTGTCAAGCCTGAGAGGGTTTGCTCCTGATGCCACGCGCTAGCTTCGCGAGTCTGGGCTTGCTCCTGCCTCTCTGCAAGCCTACTTCTTGGACATAGAGGTGTCCTCCTTCCTGGAACAGATTTGAGCGCAATAGGAGATCACATCTCCCTCCCTCCTTGCTGTGTCTCCGGCTCCCCAAGCCCCATCCAGACTCCAGGCCCTGACCCTCACCAAGCCCCGAGCCAGAGCCCTCCTCCCCGTGCGGCTGGCCCCGATGACACGGGCCCTGATCACGAGGAACACTGAATTCTTACCCAATTTATTTTTCTTCCCAACCAGCAGTTCTCAAATATGTTGCTGTCAGGATCCCTTTACTAGGATCGCCGGATTTACTACACAAATAAAAGCACAGAATGCCCAGTTCAATTTGAATTTCAGATAAATAACAAATAATTTTTTTTAGAACAACTACATCCCAAATATTTATTGCACAGGACACACTTCCATTTTGTCTGGCAAGCATATTCTCCATACTCTTAAAAATTACTGAGGACTTCAAAGAGCTGTAGTTCATGTGAGTTATGAAAACTGATATTTACTGTATTCGAAACTAAGATGAATTATTAGAATATTTATCAATCTGTTTTTAAAAGTAATAAACAATACGTGTTCACATAAAGCGTTTTTATGAAAAAGCTACATTTTTCAAAACAAAGAAATCAGTGGGAAAAGTGGTGTTTTGCACTTTTGCAAATCCTTTTAATGTCTGACTTAATTGAAGACAGCTGGATTTTCATAGCTGTTTCTTCATTCAGTTCGTTGCGATATGTGGTTTTCATTGAACTATGTGAACAAAATCTGGCCTTGCACAGATATGCAGTTAGAAAAGGGAGGAGCATTTTAATAGACTTTTCAGATTGTTATGAATATTTTTCTTTGCTATAACACCAAAACTCAACAAGTGTTAATTTCTTAAACTTTATTCATGATGCAGAATTTGGAACCATATGAAGAGCTTTTCATACTTGGTTACACAAAAATCCATCTATCTATCTTTTTTGTTTGTTGTTGTTGTTGTTGTTGTTTTGAGACCAGGTCTCTCTGTCACCCAGGTAGGGATGCAGTGGCGCAACCTCGCCTCACTGCAACCTCTGCCTCCCAGGCTCAAGTGATTCTCCTGCCTCGGACTCCCGAGTAACTGGGATTACAGGTGCGTGCCACTCCCGCCAGCTAATTTTTGAATTTTTAGTAGAGATGGGATTTCACCATGCTGGCCAGGCTGGTCTTGAAATCCTGACCTCAAATGATCTATCTGCCTTGTCCTCCCAAAAATTCTGGGATTACAAGTGTGAGTCACTGCGCCTGGAGTTTTGTTTTGATTTGTTTTTTAAGATGGAGTCTCACTCTGTCACCCAGGCTGGAGTGCAATGGCACGATCTCGGCTCACTGCAGCCCCCACCTCCTGGGTGCAGGAGATTCTTGTGCCTCAGTCTCCCAAGTAGCTGGGACTACAGGTGTGCACCATCATGCCTGGCTAATTTTTGTATTTTTAGTAGAGATGGGGTTTCACCATGTTGTCCAGGCTGGTCTTGAACTCCTGACCTCAAGTGATCCACCTGCCTGGGCCTCCCAAAGTGCTGGGATTACAGGAGTGCGCCACCATGCCCAGCCTGTCTATCTTGTTCTTTGAATGGCTTTTTTTTCCCCACCTTCTGACACATTGTAACATGTGTTGATCATTTAAAGAATATTGGTTCACTCACCTTCCAAATGTTGATATATCTTATTATTCAATAAGTAAACATCACAGTTTGCTGATATTCCTGCCAATCTCATCAGAAAAGTCTGTAAGTATTGGCTTCTGGTGCTGGTACAAGTTTTTGTTTGTTTTTTTGTTTTGACACAAGATCTCGCTCTGTCACCCAGGCTGGAGCGCAGTGGCCCAATCGCTGCAGGCATGCACGCCACCACGCCCAGCTAGTTTTTATATTTTTAGTAGAGACGGGGTCTTGTGATGCTGCCCAGTCTGGTCTCGAACTCCTGGGCTCAGGCAATCCTCCCAAAGTCCTGGGATTACAGGTGTGAGCCACCATACCTGGCCAGTTTTCTAACATTCTAATTTTCACTTGAAAGCTGGAATCTTTTCACTGGCAACAATTCCTGTCAATTGCTTTCCTTGAAGTGACAGCTCACTTTTGATCATTTTCAAGAAAATATCTGCCACATTGCCAAGTTTGAATAACCATAGTTTGCCATTTTTGTGGAAGCCTAGGGTTCTATAAAAACGTGGCTAGTTGGGCTGACAACTCAAACATCTCACGTGTGTCTTTTTTCTGAGAACCATCGCACTTGGGCTTGCTTTATGTGCACTTCCCACTTTGTCACAAAGAATATTCAGAAGATATGCACGCAAGGGTCAGGCTCAACACCTCTGCTAGTCTGTGAGCTTAGCAAGGACATGGCCCAGGTGTGCTGGTGAAGACTCTAGGGGCCGCCAACGGATGCACCATGGCCCCGACTGTGCTTTTCTCCTCATCTTCTGCATTATTTGAGCAAATGTCAGCAAGGGAAAGGGGCTAATGATATCTTAGGATCATTATGAAAACCATTTGACCCTGTGGATCTTCTAAGAGAGCCTTGGGATTCCTGGGGGTCTGTGGACCACACTTTGAGAAGCTCTGTGTTGCACGGATTTATTTGTGCCTCTGCCACTGGACTGTTGGCCCCACAAAGGTCAGGGTCTTTGTCCCGCATTTCCTGCTGTGGCCCAGCCCCTTAAACAGTTGCCTGCCTCTCCTTGGAACACAGAATGGACAATCAGGTCTTCTCCTCCCTGCCCAGAGAGATCCACGGTCATGAGTTTTGGTGTCTATGCTTCCAGGCATTTTTCTATGGGTTTCCATGCATGGTTACTCCTCCAGGAAATAAATGACATTAATGCAAGACATACTTGCTGAGTGCTGACTATGCACATAGGGGCCCCAGCAGGCAATAAGGCACACAGATCTCTGCTGGCCTGGGGCTGACCTCTGTGTGGGGAGGCCACCAGCAGGCCCGTCAGTAAGCCAACATGCAGAGGGTCAACTGGTGACACGGGAAGCAGGGGGAAGCTGGGCAGGGCTGGCACAAGGGGAGGGTAAATATGAGACAAGTCAGGCAAGGCCTCCCTGAGAAGGTGATAGGTAAGCAAAGAACTGCATAAAATGAGAGAGCGAATCATGGGGATACTTACTGAAAGAACAGCAAGTGCAAAGGCCCTGAGGCAGGAACACGCTAGCTCCCTGTCCTGGCCAGCGGCTCCTGGGATTCATTCCACACTCCAGAGACATTCCCGAGCACTGGCCATGTGCCCAGTGCTGCCGGAGACCCTCACGGAGCTCATTCCAGGGAGAGGAGAAAAGCAATAAAAACAAATAGGAACAAACACAGCTGTGTCCAGAAGTGGCAAGTGAAAAAAAAAAAATACAATGGGGAAAAAGAAGAGGGAGTAGCAGGATGGCTGTTTTTAAAACAGGGGCCAAGGGAGGCTTCTCTGAGGAGGGGACATAAGGAAGAGGTGGGGGAGCTCTGCTGGCTTCATTCCCATTTCACAGATAGGGAAACTGAGCTTCCAGAGCTCTCCAGCCTACCCAAAGGCACACAGCTGTGCAGGACAGAGTCAGGAGAGGACTCAAGTCTCTCAGGCACTACCAGCAGACACCTGCTGTCTCATGGCAGCAGGGCCCGAACTCAGGGTGAAATCTGCCAGAGCTGGACAGGGCCTCCCTGCACAGCCCAACAAGGATAACATCGACAATAACAGTAAGAGCTGGGGCAGCCCAGAGTGCTTCCCGCTCCGAATCCTCACAAGCGCCCTGTAAGAGAAGTGTTAGTATTATCCCCACTTTACAGATAAGGAGACTGAGGCTCAAGAAGGGTGTCTCACACCTAGGGCCACAGGCACACTGACTCCAAGACCATAATTTTTATTTTCACAGTTTCCAATACAAAACACCTTATAGTTGAATACTGGCATACTCACATTAACACATAAAGTACACATATTTTTAAAGATCTCTTTATTCATATATAACTCACATATCAGATAATTCACCCATTTAAAGTGTATGATATGGTTTGGCTGTGTACCCACCCAAATCTCATCTTGAATTGTAGCTCCCATAATTCCCATATGTGGTAGGAGGGATCTGGTGGGAGGTAATTGAATAATGAAGGGTGGGCTTCCCCATGCTGTCCTCTCGATAGTGAACGAGTCTCACAAGATCTGACGGCTTTATAAAGAAGAGTTCCCCTGCACAAGCTCTCTCTTGCCTGCCGCCATGTAAGATGTGACTTTGCTCCTCCTTTGCCTTCCACCATTATTGTGAGGTCTTCCCAGCCATGCAGAACTGTGAGTCCACTAAACCTCTTCCCTGTATAAATTACCCAGTCTTGGGTATGTCTTTATTAGCAGCATGAGAACAGACAAATACAGTGTACAACTCAGTAGTTTTTAGAATATTTGAAGGATTATACAATCATCATCACAATCAATTTTAGGACACTTCCATCACCCCAACAAAAAAACCCCACGTCCAATAGCACTCACTGCCCATTCACCGCTCCCCACCCTGGCAACTGCTGATCTAGCTTCTGTCTCTATGGATTTCCTGTTCTGGACATTGGAGACAAATGGAAGCATACACTCTGTGGGCTTTTGTGTCTGGCTGCTTTCACTCAGCATGATGTTTTCAGGGTTCATCCACGAGGTAGGGCTCATCAGTCCTTCGTTCCTTTTTATGGCTGAATAATATTCCATTGTGTGCAGACACCACATTTTACTCATCCATTCATCAGCTGATGCACATTTAGGTTGTTTCCTCTTCTTGGCTCACATTTATGTGACACAAAATTGTAAACCAGATTGCCACATCTACACCCATACAGGCAGATCACTTCCTTATAATTAATGTATTCATAGAGAAAACAGTCAGGAACCAAGTCCTGAGTAGAAGGGTTCATGCCACAGTGGGCAGGTGTGTGCTGCGCTCCAGGGTCTGCGCTGTACATTTTTATTTCAGAAAGTTTCTGGCAGAAGTAGAGAGCATGGGAAAATGACCTCCCCACTCAGGAACCCCCCAGGTTCCCTGCCCGGCACAGCTGCTCTTCTCGGCAGCTCTCGCAGTGGCCCGTCTGGGAGTGGGGCTTCTGGCCTGAGAGTCCAGTGTCCTGAGGAGCTGTCAGGAAGGGGTGCTGGCACCAAGCAGTCACCCAGAGTTCCTGGCCACACTGCCAGCCTCCCCCTGGGCCTAGCACTGTCATCTCTGGATTGATACCTGGCTTGTGGGGCTGGAGGGGTGGAAAGGCCTTTGCAGGCAGGGACGTGCAGGTGGGGTGGGGACCCCCTGAGGTGACACAGCACTGTCTCACCCTAGCAGCAGTTGGGCACCCAGGGCAAGCGCCCTTCCTCCCCTCAGTCTTCTCTGTCCCCCGCCTTGGAGTCCCTTCTATCCAGCAAGTTCCAAGAATAGCCTGGAAGGAGCAGGAGCAGGGAGACAGAGGCCCAGGGAGTATCAGGACTTGTCAGGGCCACACAGCATGTGCAGGGCAGGGACTCTGTCCTTCTCCGTGGGCCTCAGTGTCCTGGTGTAGGCGATCTGGGTGGTCTTCCTCATGACAGAAAAGAGGACATCCTGCGGAGGGGCTGGCGGTCCTTTGCAAGCCTCCTCTTAGTTCCTCCCTCCTATTTCACAGATGAGGAAACTGAGGGTCGGGAAGGAGGTGGGTTTCATTTGGCATCACACAGGGAGGCCAAAACAGAAAAGCCTTCAGGTCCAGTATCTCTGTTCTTCCTTGGAGATAGGACTGAGGTTTCCTGAGGACAGAAGTTCCAACGGAAGGCAAGGAGGGGAAAACACTATGGTGACGTCGCTGTTTTGTTCTTTCACTTTTCCCTTGTTAGCCCTACTCTGTGCCAGACCTTGGGAGAGGGTTTAGCCAAGTTCATGCTGGTGTTTTCCTCACAACAGCTGTGGGAGGAGGAAGGATCCGCCCCGTTTTATAGATAGGGACACTGAGACTCAGAGAGAAAAGGTAACTGGCTGAAGACTAACAGCAAGCAAGTGGCAGAACCAGGGAGGGACCCAGGTCGGGGTCAGGGAAAGGCCAAAACAAGAAGAGGCCTGAAGTGGGGAGAAGGTACCCAAAATACCAGAGCTCCGCCCTCTCCTCAGTCTCCCAGGCTTCTAGCCATGGCCACCTGCCACCTCTGGAAGGGACCATGCTCTCTCATGCCCCTGGGCTTTTGTACATGCTGTTTCTTCTGCTTAGAATGCCCTTCCCAAAGCTTAGCTCAAAAGTCTCTTCCTTCAGGAAGCCCTCTTGGGCTGGAATAGCTCCTTGGGCCGAAAGCCCCTGAGCTTTCAGAGCACTGAGTTTGCAGGGCTGCTCAAGGGTGGGCTAGAGGCTCTGGGGCCAGACACCCAGAGGGTCTGCAGCCAGTGGACCTCTCTAGGAGGAAGGGAAGCTGATGGCTTGATTCTTGTCAGAGCCAGACGACTTGCAAGTTAGCATGGAGTTCCACCCACACTCTCCATGTTCCTGCAGCTGAGACAGGGGCTGTGGCGCTCTGAGGTCCACTGGGGTCACTGTGGGTGCCCAGCTCCGGCCCCGCCCCAGCCCTCCCCAGCAGCCTCTCCAATGCTCAGGCGGCAAAGGGGTGGGCACTCCTTGGGGACCTCAGCCCACTTCCTGACGGGGGACCAAAGAGGGAAAGGGCCCCCAATCTCAGCCTGGCTGCCTGGTGGGAGAGGAGATGTGGGAGAACGGGGACAGAACTCCCACAGTGCTGGGAGAGGCCTGCCAGGCAGCCAGGGAGGCAGGAGGGGCAAAGATGCGGTTTCGGGGTAGGGGCAGTGCAGCCTCAGCCTAATCCTGCATCAGTACCACTGCAGGAGGGCCTTCCCAACAGACACACACACACCACTGTCCCACTCCCCAGACTCTCCGTGTTTATTTCCCTCTTGTCCTCATTAGAATATTTTCCAAACAGTCAAGCCCTGTGTGTCATAGGACCTGGGGGCAAGACTTCCAGTAACACTGGGGCCAGGGTATCAGAAGAGGGAAGGTCACCTGGTCTCGCCCACCCCCAGAGGCCTGGAGTCATTGGGGAGAGAAGAGGGGACTCTGGAGACAAAGTCAGCTGAAGCACTGTCACCAAGCTTCCCCGAACCCAGGAAGTTGCCCCTCCAGGGTCAGCCTCGGGGAAGGGAAGGACCAGCCCTGAGGACGACTCAGGGCTGAGTGTGCGACACCCAAGGCACAGTGAACCCAGAGTCCTGGTCTGCGAGGCCCACAGACTGGGGCCTGCCTGGGTCTCGCCAGTCCTCCCAAGGCCTTGGCCCCAGGCCATGATGCCTGGTCCCAGCTCCCAGGCCCTAGACTCTGCCAACCCTGGCAAGATGCCCTCCTCTCCCCTCAGCAGGCGCCGCCTTCCTCCCCTAGCCCGGGAATTGCCCCATGTGTCCAGCCACACGAGGAGCTCCCAGAGCTGGCTTTGTCCCAAGCATCCTTCGAAGCAGAACATATCTGCTGCCGCCTGCAGGCTTTCCCAGGCCTCCTGCTGCCAACCCTCGGGGGGCAGCCCCAACATGTGTGCCGAGCCCTGGCCGACAGTCCCTGACACTGCCTCTGCAGGCGGTGCCCACTCTTCACCTCCTGCCCAAGAGACCTTGGTAGAACCTGCCCAAGCCTCCACCCTGCGCTTTCTGCTCCCCACCATCTGGCCTACATTCCTGGGATGGACCCAAGTTCCCATAGGCAGAGGGTCCATCCCTGGGCTGGCATCATTTGGGAAAAGCATCAAGGACTCACCTGGAGGTATCCAAGGACTCCGAAGCCAGTGCCAGAGCAAACCCCACCCGTGCCTCCTTCCTCGGGCCCTCTGAATGGATAAGGGGAGGCGGAGGAAGACAGAGGCACAGAGCTCACACTGCAGACCAGGCCTCTGGTGTACATGACAGCCAAGCTTTACCTCCACTGCACTGTGTTGGTGGCATTACTCTCCCGCTTTATAGACGAAATGGAGAAAAAGAGAGAAAGGACCTGCCCGAGGTCACACAGCCAGGAAGTGGTACAGGCAGGATTGAACCCAGGACCCATCTTCAATGGCTGAAACCAGCCTCCCATGCTCAGGGCCTGGGCCTTACTTGAGTGGGTGTGGGAGAGATGGCAGCCTCCTTCCCATCAGCTTGTAGGGCTGGAGGTTGATGGTCTTGGGCCCTGGATTCACAATGACCTTGGAGCCCAAGTCTCCACGCAGTAGCTGCCTCCTCCTGGATCAAGTTTATTAGGCCCTATAACTGGCCTCCTGCCTCGGTTTCCCTTGCTGCCTAGAAGGCTGGATCCTGCTGCTCCTCCTGGTTCAGGAGACAGTTCCTGCGTGGCTCTCCTGGCCAAAGTTACAGATTCCCTGCCTTCCTTCTAAGGTGGCTCCTGGTGCTCACTAAGCACATGTCAGCACCCTAGCCCCAGATCCCACCATGTGCCTCCTGTCCTTTTTCCTAGGCCTTGAGTTGGAAGGGCAGCGGGGACAGAGGGCTCTGCCCCTGGTTTCTCAGTAGAGGTAAAAGATGGAGGCCAACAGAGGGTCAAGTCCTGCCCCAGGCCACCCAGTGCACAAACTGGGTCAGCCAGGGACTGTCCCAGGCCCGGGAGCTGCAGGAGCCGAGGGGAGGGTGGGGCTGCCGGGGGCTGGGGCTGATGACTGCTCTATCTTCCAAACAACAGCAGCAAGGGATGGCAGCCAGGCTGTCGGGACAGCCTGTTCCCACAGCGGGGCCCAGGGGAACCTGGCCTGACCACACCTCGGCTATGCCGGGCCTGACATCTGTGCAGCTGCAGCGAGTGACCCAGGCTGGCCCTGTCCCTGCTCAGTTCTTCCGAGGGCTGCAGCATGGCAGTAGCCCAGGGCCCACGGGTCCACCTTTTCCACAGTTGATGAGGCTGGGGGTCCTCCCCGAGGTCAGGGGACCCATCCCCTGCCTCTGGGGCACCTGCCAGGCTGGTGGAAGAAAGAAGGGAGGGAAAGCCGAGGAAGCAAGGGAGGGTGCTGCCACCCACTCCGCTTCTCCTTCCTGCAGCCTCTGTGAGGGGCTGTCACCTCCGGAGGCTTGCTGTGGGTGCACATGGTACACAGAGGCAGTAGACGTGGCTGGTCTGCACCAGGCAGCTGTGTGCAGCAGAACCCTTGCATCCAGCCCAGAGTGCCTATAGCAAGGGTTGCCATCAGGACCACTCGCTTCTGGGCATGGTTCTAAGTGCTTTACATGAGCTGATGCATTTATTCCTCACAGCAACCCCAAGTGGCAGCTACTAATGTTATCCCCGTTTTATGGATGAACTAAACGAGACCGGGGTGGTTAAGTCACTCACCTAAGGTCAAAGGAAAGTGGGCCCTGACCAGTGCCGTCGAGTTTATCCCAGTACCGACACCCCTGTGGATGGAAAGGGTGAAGCCTGTTCCTCCCACGCCCACTGGTGTCTCCTCCAACACCACCCCCTCCGCCCCGCCGGCCTGGCCTGGCTGCCAGCAACTCCTTGGACGCTCCAGGTGGAAAAACAATTGTGGGGCTGGCTCGGGTGGCTGGAGCAGCCGGGAGCTCCGTGCTTGGTGTCCCACCGATGCCAAGCCACCGGAGCGGGGTGGGGGATGGGAGCACTTGCTCAGGAGCGGGGTGGGGGTTCAGAGGAGACGCCGGAGCCCACCAGGGATGGAAGAAGCAGGCCTCTACCCTGGCCTGGCCAAAGTCGGCTCTGGGCCTGCTCCCCACAGTCAGGAGGGAAGGGGCAGCCCCCCAACAGGCACCAGCCAACTTCCCTCCCGACTGGAGCAAATGACTGAGTCTTTACCAAGCGCCTACTACGTGCTGCAGGCCCTGTTCTGGGGGTCGAGTCAGGGACAGACCCAATCCTGCCCCTTTACTGCCCGGCAGGAAGAACAGACAAGGAAACGCAGTCTCAGGAATGCTTGCTTGTTTCAACTCCCTGCGGATCTCAGTTTGCGCTGAGGAAACGGGAGACAAAGTGAATCGCCCAAGCTCTCAGTAAGGCCGGGCTGAGATTCTGAGCCCTCGTGCCTGGGCTCTGAACTCACCCAGGTCCCACCCGGGTGCCAGCTGCTTCTCATTGAGCACCTACTGTGTGCTGGGTCATTCCCAGGCCCACCCGACCCCCACAACGGCCCCCCAGGTGGACGTGGCCACTGTCATTTTAGAGAAGTGGTAGCCGAGGCTTCGAGTGGGGGAACCACTTGCTGAAAGTCCTTGCTGGAAAGGGACCCCACCCCAGAGTGTCTGACCCCAGAGCCCACAGCCTCCCCCAAACTTTTTCTGGAAACTCCTGGCATTTTGGGGAGTGAGAAAGAGCTGTCCTGAGCAGGTCAGAGTGGTGTCAGGGATGCTGCCAGTGGGGCCACCTCCTACAATGGGGACAGCTGGGGGCTGGACCTTGGCTGACACCATCCTTTTACAATGATACGTTATTCATCTAGCTTAAGCCCCACAGATGAGAACTCTCTAGATAATTTTGGTCTTTCCTTTTAGACAACAACACAGTTATAATTTAACTATTTTAAGAGGAAATGGAGTCTACACAATGTCTTCTCTGTGTTAATTACCATGGTGAACCATTTTCAGGCCACAGACCAGTACAGTAAAGGTCTTGGTGCTCAGTAAGATAGGAAAGGTTACTTATACCTACACAAATGGCCCCAAACTGATATTTTGTTGTCATTCTTGTTCTTATGTCTGCATTTAATGGTTGTTCCGTCTCTCTCTTATTGTTGAGCTGTTATTTCTGAAAGCACTAAGGGTTTGCTCTGGAAAGTAGAAAATCAGCTTGATGCATCTTGTGGGTGACTGAATTATCAGTGGTTCTGCTGTGAGCAGAACTTAATAACAAAGGGAATTCACCAAAATAATAAATTATACCAAGTACTTATCGAGCTGGGGAAGCTCTGAGGACTCAAGAATTAAAATCAGGGTCTTGATATGGCATAGTCACCAGCCTTTACAGCAATTGTTTGCAAATTAGAGAAAGACGCCACTTCCTCAAAATACTTTACTAGTGTCTGCTAGAAAATTATTTTAATCAATACACAAATCTACTGTGATTACTATGTAACAGCAGCCTCGAGAGTTGTGCAGTGCACAACCTGTGCAGATGCTCATGGCAGTCCTATCTTGACATCTCTAGAATTCCCTCTTTTCCATCATGTTTTTTTCTTTTTCTCCCTTCATTTTACTACTTCATACCTAAGACAGGCTCTCTCTTTGTGGTGGGAAATATGGCTTTTCTAAAACTTGATAACTCAGAAGATAAAGTCCTTCCTCTTCCACTCAAAATGTAAAAGTAATATAAGGACTCTTGAGTCACATGATATCTCTAAACCATCCCTATGATCAGGGAAATGGAAAGTGTATCAGCCAGGCTGATATCAGTAAGGTTATGCTGCAGAAACAAACCACCCTTAAGCATCAGGAGCTTAAACAATGAAGGTTTATTTATTGCTCATACTGGATATCAGCCCTGGTTTGACTGGGATACCTGAGTCATCTGGGATTGCAGGGACCCAGACTCTCGGGGGCTACAGCTTGAAATGTACTCCCTCCATCGCTGTGGCAAAGGGGTGTGGAGAATCGCATGCTGGCTCTTAAAGCTTCCCCTTGGAGGGCACGCAAACCACTGAGCTCAGGATTCATAAAACAGGTACATGCCACGCCTAACCGTGCAGGGGATGGAGGTACAGGCCTGCCAGGCCTGGGAGAAGCCTGGTCTAGGGTTATCTGAGCTTGAATCACACGCTCACACAGCCCCTGGAATCACAGCCTAGCGGGGGCTGGGCCAGGTGGGCAGGGCACCTGTTCCAGCCTGGGACTGGGGAGAGGGAGCTCTTCAAGGAAGTAAGAAGGATGTCACCTGGCCCCAAGCAACCATGCAGGGCAGTTGCTAAGACTCAGCCAGCCTGGAGCAGCCACACCCAGCCTCTGGGCACTGCAGCCAGAGGAACCCGAAGAACCCAAAGGGACAAGAACTCCAGGGAAGAAACACACACACTCCAGTCCCACAAAAAGCATGGGAGTGGCTGGGCCTGGAGACAGCTCCTCCCCACAAGACAGGCTTCAGATGTGCAGCCCTGGATGTGTTCTCACCCTCTGGCTCTGGAGGCGGCCACGGGCAGGCAGAAGTGCAGGTGAGTAAGGAACAATCATCCACATCCCCTGGTGTGGCTGAGGCCTTCCTAAACTCCTGTACCACACTTTCCAACCGGATTTTACAGAGCAGGCTACTGGGGCTTGGATGGGTCAAGTGCGCTACTTAAGTTCACAGAGCCAGCTCAGAAACCTGCATGTACCAAGCACCTACCACGCACCAGGCTTCGTTCCATTCTCAGGAGTTCCCATCCCCAGGACACAGGTGAGAAAGCACAGAGGCCGGGCACATCGCAGTCAGGCGGGCCCACCCCCGAAGCATCTGCCCTCCCCACATCACTCTCTAGGTAATGGGGTTGGGAGGGACCCTTTGGGGTTGGGGAGCCGAGGGGAAAGAGCAGCAGTCCTTTTTTAAAGGACGATGAGTGCGACACGTGACCAAGGAACTCGCGCACCAAGTGGGCGTCTGCCGGCTCGTGTTTAAGGCACATTCCTGAGCTCCAAAAGGAGAAATAAAACTGTTCCCTTGTCTGCGAGCTGAGGAGGCAGCAATATTGTGGGGTAACTAGGACCAGATGGGCTCCAGGAATTTCCAAAAGCCTTTTAGCATATTAGACAAAATAGCCTCCCAGACACACACCGTAACTTTGTCTGGCCGCCTGGTATCGGTTACCGAGACAACCGGCGGTCTGCGCACACTGGCTGGAGGGTCCCACAAGGGAGCGGGCCTCTGGCAAGGCCCCTGCACACTCCCCACTGCCGCAGCAGGAGCCCCCCTCACACTTGATCTCTTCCCTCTGGTTCCAAGTCCAGGGCACACCCTGAGAAACTCAGCCTCTCAGGGTTGGCAGGAGCTAGAAAAGTCCCAAAAACTGGAAAGTCCCAGGTGGCTCCCACAGCCTCAAGCCTCCACTTGCACCCCTTTGAGGGGTGTGACAGGTCACACCTCACAGGGCACCCAGACTGGGGATGACTATGGCCAGCTAGGTGTCAGCGCCGGGCTCTACCACCCTGGCTGGGAGAGCCTTGGCGGGCCATCAAACCTCCCACAGTCCCCTTTCCTCATCTGCAAAACACAGTTATGTGAGGACAAAGCCATTTGATACAAGCATGGCGCCTAGAGTGTGCCAAAACTAGCAAGCGCTCCTTCTGCACTGGCCACTATCATGGTGCTCTGTGCACAGTTCTGGCTACAAGAAAGTCCTTCCTTACTCTGACTTAGGTAATATTATTAACTAGTATTAACTGAGCATTTGCCACATGCCAGAGCATCTGATGGGGGAAATGGCTGAGGCTCAAGATGGTGGTTGCCTTACCCAGGGCAGCACAGCTAGACCCAGGCTGTACTCACTGTGGACACTGCCCTGCTGAACTCGCCTCCCTGTGCGTGCGGCCCAAGGCTCCTACTCTCTCTGGGTCTCAGTTTCCCTGTCTGTGCAAGGAGAAGTTGGACTGCATGTGCCATGAGAGTGGCCTTTCCTTCCCACACTGGCCCTCTAGACCTTCACCCTGTCCTCAAATGACCCAGAGATGCAACAGGTCTGGAGAAACTTGGAGACCAGTAGGAGGGAAGACATGGTCTGTGTCCTGGCACCCAACACAGGGCCGGGCACCCAGAAAATAGCAGAGAGGTCAGAGAGGTCACTGAATACAGCAGGTCCTCAAATAATATCATTTTGTTCAACATCGTCTTGTTGATAAGAAAAAAATATCGATTTCTGGCCATGCCTGCTGTCAGCGTGGAGTTTGCAACATTCCCCCAGTGTCTGCATGGGTTCTCTCCACGTACTCTGGCTTTTCCCACATCCTGCAGATGTGGATGTTACATGAATCAGTGTGTCTACATGGCCCCAGTCTGAGTGTGGGTGTGTCTGTGAGTGTGCCCTACAGTGATAATGGCGTGATATCCTGCCCAGGGCTGGTTCCCATCTTGTGCTCTTGGGACAGGCTCTAGCCAGCCCAGACCCGAAACTGGAATAAGTGGGTAATTGTCCTGTTTTTACTAGTCTTTCTTAAAGGTACGTAGAGCTCATATTTATTTCAATGTTTAATATTAGAGGTGCTTTGTATTAGGGAAGTTTAGTGTTGTTTTTGTGACCAAAAATATGCTGTAGGAACTTAACTCTTGTTTATATCAATTAGCCTATGGTAAAATTGGTTTTGTTACAGCTGGGGTATTAGTCCATTCTCCAATTGCTATAAAGAAATACCTGAGACTGGTTAATTTATAAAGGAAGGAGGGTTAATTGGCTTATGGTTCCATGGGCTGTACAGGAAGCATAGTGCCTATATCTGCTCAACTTCTGAGGAGGCCTCAGGAAACTTAAAATCATGGCAGAAGGCAAAGAGGGAGCAGGCAGGTCACATGGCCAGAGCAGGAGCCAGGGAGAGAGGAGGGAGGCACCACACACTTTATCTCATGAGAACTCACTCACTATCATGAGGACAGTACCAAGATGATGATACTAAACCATTCATAAGAAAACCACCCCCATGATCCAATCACCTCCCACCAGGCCTCACCTCCAACACCGGGGATTACATAAAATCACTTTTCAACATGAGATGTGGAAGGGGACACAGATCCAAACTTTTTTTTTTTTTTTTTTTGAGACGGAATCCCAATCAATCTTTTGCCCAGGCTAGAGTGCAGTGGCACAATCTCAGCTCCCTAAAACCTCCACCTCCCCGGTTCAGGTGATTCTCCTGCGTCCACCTCCCCAGTAGCTGGGATTACAGGCACACACCACCATGCCTGGCTAATTTTTGTATTTTTAGTGGAGACAGGATTTCACCATGTTGGCCAGGCTGGTCTCGAACTCCTGACCTCAGGTGATCTGCCCACTTCAGCCTCCCAAAGTGCTGGGATTACAGGTGTGAGCCACTGACCTGGCCTGATCCAAATGACTTCATGTGGTTTCACTTAAAGTTAGTTTCCAAGAACCTATTAAAGACTTAAATATGGACTTACTGTACTGCTTTGCAGGGTAAAGAAAGGTGGGAGTGGTGATTACAGTAATGTTGGCAACCCCTGTCCCTCAGTGATACAAAAGCTGAGACTGATTAGGTGCAGTTCTGATGCTTAAATGGTTTCATTCCTTCTCAAAACCACTCTGTGAGGCCGGTGCTAGTGTGAATCCCATTTGACAGATGGGAAAACTGAGGCATGAGGAGCTGTCACCTGTCCAAGGTCACATGGAGGGTAGGGGCAGCAGTGGGACTTGAATCTGCTGCCCTGGCTCCCAGAGTGTGCATGCACTGGTCACGATACCTGCTTCTTTCAGAAGGTCACTGTCAGCCAGGTACGGTGGCTCACACCTATAATCCCAGCACTTTGGGAGGCCAAGGCAGGCAGATCACCTGAAGGCAGAAGTTCCAGACCAGCTTGGCCAACATGGTGAAATCCCGTCTCTACTAAAAATACAAAAGTAGCCTGGCATGGTGGCAGGTGCCTGTAATTCCAGCTACTCGGGCAGACTGAGGCAGGAGATCACTTGAACCTTGAAGGTGAAGACTACAGTGAACCGAGACAAGGCCACTGTACTGAACTTCATCCTGGATGACAGAGTGAGACTCCGTCTCAAAAAATAAAGAACGTCACTGTCTCAGGACCAGCAGGGGTGACCTGCAAATTCTGGATGTGAGGGGGACCCAGACTGGTACTTTACCTGCCTAGGCTCCTTGACCCTCAAGCTACCCTAGGGAAGGAAGGGATTATCATCCCCATTTACAGAGGAGGAAACTGAGGCACAAAGCATGAAGTGATTTGCCCACAGCCACCAAGAGCCTAGATTCAAACACAGATCCAAGTCCAGGCCTGAATTTTCCCTGTATGGGACCACCCTCCCCGGGGGAAGATGGCTGTCTTCCCACAGGTTAGAGGTAGTGACCTGCCCAGCCCCATCCCCATGGCCGAGGGTGGGGAGGTGCAGCAGACTTCAGGGAGGCTCCCCAGCATCCCAGGGGCCAGACCTGATGATATGTGTTCCCAGGTCCTTTTAGCTGAACAGACCCTGCGAACTCTCCAGCCAGGAGCCTGGAGCCACGGGAGGGTTTGGGGTGCTCAGGCCCAACCCTAGGCGGGTGCATGCGAGGGCTGAGCAAGCCTTGGCCTGGGGCCCTGCCTAAAAGGGCAGGCCCCACAGCCCACGGGAGGCCCTAAACCAGAAATGGAAACAGGACTTTGCCCTGTTTCTGAGTCAAAGAGGTGATGAGAACAGAAGAGGGTAAAGAAGCCCATGGCCAGTGTCACATGTATTATGCACCTGCTGTATGCCAACCTCATTCCCACTATTTACCAGAGTCCTCTATAGAGGAGGCAATGAGGTTCAGGCCGGGGCAACACCGCAGGTATATGGCAGAGGCAGGACTGAAACCCTGGGTGGACAACTACAGAGCTTCATTCTTTCTCCGGAGACCACTCTCCCCGGAGCTGAGGTCACCCTGAGCCGAGGTCCTGGCTTTTACCTGCCCTGTCCACTGTGCCTCAGCCCTGATAAAATTAGGGAGTTCAGAAGTCAACACCCGGGGTAGTGGTGAAAACTGACCACTCTGCCACTCCACCGTGCGTGGCCATGGGCAAGGGCCTGCAGGCCACTCTGAGCCTCGGTGTACCAGCCCGGACAATGGAGCTCCAGAACCCTGCACAGGGAGGCTGCTGTGAGGATGAACAAGGACCAGGCATGCAGAGAGGGGCATGGGCCTCTGCAATCCTCTCACACACATGTCCTGGAACACGGCACACGCTCACCACAGGCACTCCCCTGCAAGGAGGCTGCCAGGGGAGGAGGGGAGGAGGCCAGGGTTCTGGTTTGCTTGCCAGGGGGTGCCAGGCTCCCTCAAGCCCTCCCTGGGCCTTACCTTCCCCATCCACAAATCGACAACGCCGACAGCCAGCACTGGGCCAGGGTGAGCAGGCCTCCTCAAAGGACGCCTCCCTTCTCATCCACCCCCGCACGCCTTGTCCAGCTGCAGCGCCGAGGCTGGGCCTCTGCAGGTGGAACAGGCAGGTGGAACAGGTACTCTCCAGGGCCCCAGCCCCAGCTGCATGCGCCAATCCATGATGCATTTCTCAGCTGCCTGCTCTGTTTTATGACTATTTTTAATTCACTTTGTACTTTGAAAGTTCAAGTTGAAAGCCAATGGCCCTTTAGAAAGCCCAGTGTATGTTTTCCAGCTGAACAGCATTTCCAGGGCAGGACGTGGGAGCGCCCGTCTCTGCGGGCCCCAGCCTGAGTAGACAGCCATGTAACCACAGGTGCCACACTTCCCTCCACCAGGCCCTGCCACCACCGCTGAGAGGCCGTGGGACTGCCTTTCCCCTCCGGGCCCCTGTCTCATCTGGACAACAAGGGTGCTGAGGTCTGCCTCTCCCAGGGTTGCTGGTAAGGGTATGAGCTGGGGAATGGCGTGGAAGTCCAGGCAGCGTGCAAGATGCCATGCTCACCAAGACACTATTTGCCAGAGGGCCTGGCCATGGGAAAAGAGCATCAGTGTTGGAGTCAGATGGATGTGGGTGCATTCCCTGGCTTTGCCATTGCCCAACTGTGCAGTCTTGGGCAAGCCATTTCACCTGAGTTTGTTTCCCATCAGTAACATGGTGGTGGTGATGATGGTGATAATGAGTGCCGACAGCCACAATCAAGCATGCTTGAGTGCTTACTCTTGCTTTAAGCCCTTCACAAACATTCACTCATTTAATTCTCCAACACTTAGGAGGTAGGTGCTATCATCCCCATTTTGTAGATGATATAATCCCCATTTTGCATATGATATCATTCCCATTTTGCAGATGAGTAAACTAAGACACAGCTATCGAGGGGAGGAGGCAGGACTCAGAGCCAGGCTGGAGAGACTGGAGCCCACACGTCCGTTCCCTGGGCCTCTCTAGCAATCACGTGACAGCATCACTCCGAGTGGTGCAGAACCTCGCGTGTCGGCCCTGGGCCTGAGCAGGGTGTCCCCAGCCAGTGCTGGCTGAGCTGAATGAAACCAACTCAAGGGCAGGCTGCCCTGGAGGAGTTCCTGGCCCTAAACCCCAAACGTTTGGCTGAGCAGCCAGGGAGGCATCATAAAAGTCTTCCTTTAGGTCTGCCTGGGAGTCCCACTAGGGAGGGAGGGGCCCCGTGCCAGCACCCGCCTTTGTTTATGCCTGAGGCAGCAGGGTAGGGATGGTCATGCCTGCCTCTGCCCCCGCTGGGGCCCTATTAGCCTAGCCTGGAGGGGTGGGTCCCGGGCAGGGGCCAGGTTACAGCCGGGCACTGCTGCTTCCTGCTGGAACTTCCCTGCGTCTACTCCGTAGAGAACAGAGCCCAAGATGAAATCTCCCAAGATGAAATCCCTCTCCCCAAGCCTCAGCCGGCTCACTGGCCAGGCATGGTGCAAGGTCATGCCTCCCAAGGTCTCCCCAGACCATGAGTCTGATGGCCAGTCGTCCTCAGCCCGTCCCTGCTCTTACCCAGGGCTGCTGTGCTACCTCTCAGCCACTTCATGAAGCTGACCTGCTCCACTGGGATTGATGTAACTTGTGGTGTAATTTACATATAGCAAAATGCACGGATCCTGCAAACAGGTCCAAACACTTCACCTGGCCTCAATTCTTCCGCCTGACCTACATACAGGATATTCCTCCCCGTCACCCTGACAGTTACTGGGAGCAGCAGAAAGCCACCCAGCATCCTGAGTGCCTTCCAGGTACTGAGGCTCTTATTCCCAGGACAAGCCCTTCCACCAGCATCTTTAAGGAAGAAACAGCTCACAGGTTCTGGAGCTGGGGCCTGGGCTCCAGTCCTCACTCCTCCACTTAGGGGCTGCGGGTGCTCAGCAAGTAACTAACCCCTTTCCTGCCTCCGCTTCTGCATCTGTGAGGTAGGCATGAAAACAGTTCTCACCTCAGAGCACCATAAAGTTCCATGTGCAATTCCCAGCCAGAGTCTGGATAGGGCCTGGCCCTTAGTACCACCTGGTCAGCATCAGCCTTTATCAGTCTCCTCACACCCAGCACAGGGCCAGGTGGGACCCCGGCCTGCCACCCCACGTCCTTGTCCCTGGCACCCTGACCCTCAAGGGGCCACCCTGCCCCCCACCCAGGCTGTGCCACTCATACTGGGGATGCTCTGGTCACTCTGCCCAGCCAAGGCTCTGCCTTTCCCCCTGCCTGGATACCCCACCCTCCACCCCAGCCCACCCTCATCTCGGGGCAGCCCATCCCTGTAAGTGCTCCAAAAGCACCCCAGGCCTAGAAGACGCCCCTTCCACCCACTGCCCTGCCAGGGCCCCCTCCTGCTGTGCAGAGCCACCATCACAGCCCAGCTGTGCCTGCCCACCTGTTCCCAGGCTGTCCCAGACCCCGTGACCTTATCCCCCAGGGACCCTAGACCCGTCTCTGTGCAGAGAGTAACTCCCCCCACCCCACCCTACTGCCAAGTGTGAGGCAGCTGAGAACTTTTACTTTGGAATCTGGCAGAGCTGGATTCAAGCCTGGCTCTACCACTGTTGAGATCTGCTGAGAGGTGTGGCCTGGGGCAAATTTCTCACCCCTGCCAAGCCTCAGTTTCCTCACCTGTGAAATCGGAATCATTACCAGCTCCACGGGACTCAGAGGATGGAATAACACACTAGCATTTATTGAGCAGCTACCCACGTCAGGCCTTGCACTACAAGAACTTTCCATTTTCATTTCCTTCCACCCCCAGAAGGTCGGGATTCTTCACCTCCAGCACACACAGCAGCCTGGGCCAATCAAGCCTCTAGGGTTCTCTAGGAACAGAAGCTCAACAGTGACAAATCATGTCTGTGGCTGAGCCCCAGAATTCGCTGGCCTGAGTTGGGTGTGAACGGATGTTAGGTGCCTCGAGTCAGCGACAGAGACCAACAGCAAGGGTAGGGATCTCAGAGTGCATTGTTAGAGCCTCGGGGTCTGGTCCAGGAGGCCAGCGTTGTTGACAATTTGTGATCTTGGAACCCTTTCCCTGCAGCAGAGGGAGCATGAGGGAGGGCGGGAGACAGTGGGAGCACCCCCTCACTGTGATGAACATAAGTTCTGTAGGGGGCTGATGGAGCAGGGACATCTCAGTGGACCCACTTTCCCTCCCCAGCCCCTGATTTGGTCAGGGCCACAGCTGCTGGCTAGCAGGGGTGGATGTTCCCCCGCCCACTTCCTGGAGGCCCCTGAATGTCCCCATGAGCAGGGCTGAGGAACAGGCCAGAGACCCAGCCCACCTGGGGGCCCTGGGCACGGACAGGGATCGGGGCCCAGGCACTTTGGTGAGGCCAGTGGAGGCCACAGTCCCACCCAGGGCCCTGCCCCGGCTACCTATGCTCACAACCCCCAGGCCGGATAGAGATCCTCACTGCCCTCTCTCCGGGAAACCCTGCCCCACCTCACCAGTACCTGGGTCCCTCCCTGGGCCTGGGTTCCTACAGGACCTGGCTTGGCCATCAGCCTGCATCTCTGATTTCCACCTGTGAGCCTGGCCTGCTCATGTCTCCCACTCTTCTTCTGCCCCCTCCCCACCTGGGTCAGCAGCCCCCTGGAGACAACAGGGCTGAGGCCTGTCCCTGACCTAAGAATTCCTCCCCTAAAACCTGCCCCTTGCACTGAACAGGCAAGACAACTGCTAAGGCAGTGATCCGGGGCTGCAGGCCTTCCCACCTTCAGCCCCAAAGAAGGGCCTGGGAAGGCAGGTCCAGACCTTGCTTTATTGAGGGAGAACTGCAGATGAGGGAACAGACCTGTACCCCTTCCTGACCGCCCCTCACCTCCAGGCCCAGGGTTTCCACCTGCTGCCTGGGAACCAGGTCCACCTGGAGGCCTAGCTGCAGCACCTCCCGGGCCATCCACATCAGCACCCGTAGCTCTTCAGCTCTGGGGCAAAGAGGGCAGCAAATCCCACGACCAAGGGGAGGGAGGGAGGCCAGTCAGGATGGAGGTGGAAGCTTCCTCACTCTGACCTGGGTCTGCCATTCTCAAAACCAGAACACCCCAAGCCCAGGGCCCTTGCTGTGCCTGGGACCTAGCCTGTCCTCTCCGATTCTCAGTGAACTGCCTGCCTCCCTCGACCCATGGACCCGTGACTCCGTGTGGGTCCCCCTGGGACACAGGCTCTGCCTTCTGCCCCCACCCATAGAGGCCTCGAGCCCCTCTGGCTTCCAGCAGGGAAAAGTGGAGGAAGGGCCAGCTCTAGGCCTCAGCCAGGGATGGCCCTGCCCCTCCATGCTCACTGAAGGCTGCCTCCACCACCCCATGAGGTTAGAAAACAAAAAGCACTAAGGGGCGGATAGGTGGGGCCAAGTGACAGGCGGGGCAGCGAGGGTCAGGGCACTGCAGGGGGAAGCAACGGTGTGTCTGAGTTCTGTGCTGAGATGCTGGGTGACTCAGGCCCAATGAGCCCCAGGCCAAACAGATTAAGGATGGAGTCAGCAATGATGCGGGCTGTGCGCTTCTGGTACCCGCCTGAGGTCACCATAAGGATGGGCACATGGCGGCCACGGACCATCCGGAACACAAGCTCATCCCGCTTCACAATGCCCTGTTGGGGGAAGAGGAGGGTGACTCAGGCAGGCCAGACCCCCATGGTGTCAGGAAGTCCTGCTGCAGGGCCAGCCCTGCTCCAAACTGCTGTTGCTTCAGCCCATCTCCTCCCTGACATGAGGCCGACCACTTTTCCTGCTGCCGCTGAGTCCACAGAGCAGACCCTCCCACAGTCCCCAGAGTCAGGACGTACCGCTGGGCTGATGGACAGCCCCCCAAGTCGGTCCCCCTCGAGGATGTCGGTGCCTGCATTGTACACCACCACGTCGGGCAGGTGCTCCTGGAGGGACTTCTCGATGTTCCTCCCCACCTTATCCAGGTATTCATCATCCTCTGTGCCCCACTCCAGCTCCACCTTCCGCCTGATGGCCTCTGGGAGGGAGACATGGATGGCCTCAATTTATAGAGAAGGGAAACTGAGGCTCAGGACAAGACTGTGGACACCAGGCAAGACTGGAAATTGGTCTGTTGGATTCAGCACTGCTCGGTCTCATTCCACCCAAAACTAAGCTGAAAAGAGCACCAAGAGCTGCAAAAAGGGGGACTCAAAGGAGAGAAGGGGCATTGAAGCTGAAACACTGCCCTGGGGGTGTGGAGATCTGTGTAGGCAATGTAAGATTTCACTGCCTCCTCCAGGCCTTCCCTACACATGTGGACGCCCTGCCCTGCCCTGCCCTGCCCTTAAGCCCAGGCTCAGCACATGTGAGCTTCTGTTGAGAAACTGGTTCTTTGGGCCATACTAGCTGCTGACTTATCCACACCAGACTCACCACAGCTGGTGCAAAAATGTCCCCTACCTGTGGAGGTGGCAGCCCTGTCTTCAAATCTCATCTGAGAGTCTCTGCCTTTTCATTGATGAGTTTAATGCATTTTCATTTTAACAGTTATATGTGAATTTCTTTCTTTTCTTTTTTTTTTTTTTTTTTTGTGAGACGGAGTCTCGCTCTGTCGCCCAGGCTGGAGTGCAGTGGCGCGATCTCCGCTCACTGCAAGCTCCGCCTCCCGGGTTCACGCCATTCTCCTGCCTCAGCCTCCCGAGTAGCTGGGACTACAGGCGCCCGCTACCTCGCCCGGCTAGTTTTTTTTTGTATTTTTTTTTTTAGTAGAGACGGGGTTTCACCGTGTTAGCCAGGATGGTCTCGATCTCCTGACCTCGTGATCCGCCCGTCTCGGCCTCCCAAAGTGCTGGGATTACAGGCTTGAGCCACCGCGCCCGGCCATCTTCTTTCTTTTCTTTTTGAGATGGAGTTTCGCTCTTGTTGCCCAGGCTGGAGTGCAATGGCGCGACTTGGCTCACCACAACCACCGCCTCCCAGGTTCAAGCGATTCTCCTGTCTCAGTCTCCTGAGTAGCTGGAATTACAGGCATGTGCCACCACGCCCGGCTAATTTTGTATTTTTAATAGAGATGGGGTTTCTCCATGTTGGTCAGGTTGGTCTCAAACTCCTGACCTCAGGTAATCTGCCCGTCTCAGCCTCCCAAAGCGCTGGGATTACAGGCATGAGCCACCACGCCCGGCCTATGTGAATTTATTTCTTATTTCATATTTTCAAATTTATCCTATTCTTTTTTTTCTTTCATCCTTTCTGGTTTTTTTGCCAGGCAGATGCATGTTTATTGGACAGGGTTATGTGATCTTGGGTGGGTCGAGTGACTTCTCCAGGTCTCAGTTTCCTCATCTGTAAAATGGAAAGGATCACCTCATAGGGATGCTATGAACCACCGCAGTGGCTTCTGCAGGGCCTAGCAGGCAGGAGACACTCAGGAGAGAGCCTCACCCACAAGGACACCCTCAAGACGAGGGTAGGGGCAGCAGCTTACGCTTGGCAAAGCGGTCCCCGGGGTAGATGTGGCGGTTGTAGACATCCATGATGTACACACGCTTGTCGTCCATGAAGTCTCGCTCATGCCCATTGCCCTGTGGGAAGGTCACAGTAGCCGCTCTCAGGCAGGTGCCCTAGGCAAGGCTGGGGCTCCGCCACCCCGCCGTCCTGCCTCAGGAAACTCATTTGCCAGGGCAGCACGGCCTGCTCTCGGGGACAGCAGGTCTCATGGCTGTTAAGGAGCAGAGCTGGGATTCAACCTTAAAACCAGGCCCCGGCACCTTTTAGCATGGGCTTGAGCAAGCCCAGGCCTCTTAGGTTCCCTAACAGAGGAAGAAATTCGGCTCTGCTGCCCTCTCAAGTCTGTGGTGGGACTGGTTGGGATCAGGGATGTGAAAAGCAAACTATAAAGGACTGTCTACATGTAACCTGGCTTAGGAGTTCAGGGTCACAAGAACCCAAGGCAGCTCCCCAACTAGCACAAAGCCATACCAGTAGCAGTGCGGGGGGTGCCTTCCGGAGCCCACCGGGTACCCTTCCTGTCTGACCAGAGGCACTGGCCTCATTAGCGGTCCTGAGGAGGGAGTAACCCTCTGCTTTGATGCTTTACTTCCTAGGCGCCGAGTTCTTAAATGGCGACCCCAGGTGCCCGAGCCAAGCCATGTGTGTGGGCATCCACCCGAGGGGCAGGTCGCCAGTGCTCAGCAGCTCTGGGCAGGGGGCAGTGCCCCAAATTATTCGTAAGCAATGGGGACCCACAGCAGAGCTGTGCACACGAGGGCAGTCCCATCAGAGTGGGCTTCAGGAAGAGCCTCATGTGGGGGCAGTTGGGAGGAGGGAGGGAGGCCCCTCGGGAGCAATGAGGAGGACCTACTGTCCTGGACAGAGCGACAAAGACAGACCCTGCATTTGTAGCCCGAGAGACAGAAGACAGAAGCCGTGAGAGCCGTGGGGACATGAGGAGGAGACTCTCCTGGCCCGGGGAGATTCTGGAACTGGGGGTGGCAGGTCCCCCAAGAGTCTAGCCCCTGCAGAGCACTCACCTGATGGGCATCAAGATCAATGATGGTAGCCCTGGAGATGCCCTCCACACGCTCAAACAGAAACTGCCAGGGAGGAGAGGGTAGATGTGAGGACCTTGGGAGGCCAGAGGACCCAGCCCTAGAGCAACTCCCTGACGGCGGGGGTGGGGGCCTAATGCTTGTGGGTATCAGGCCACCCAGCAAAGATGTCACTTGCCAGGGAGAGCTGTGCAGCGCCAGCTGTGGGGCTCCATGTGTGCATGCAGGTGGTGGTCAGGGAAGGCTCCCTGGAGGAGGGAGCATGTCCTGTACCCTGAAGGGTCATAGGTCAGGAGGTAAATGGGTCACTCAGGCCCTGCATTTTCCCAGATTCCCTAGGAAATGTGTAGGGGTTAAGGAGAGAATCCCCACAGCCCTGGAACTTCATTCCCCAACCTCTGCCTCATCCTACAAGGCCAAGTCCTAACTGCCCCCTCTTCCAGGAAGCCTTCATTCCCTCCTCCCCAGGAAGGTCTCCTGTGCTTCCCCCTTCTTCTAATGGCCTGCCTCCCCCATCAGTCTATGTGCCCTGTGAAAGCAGGGACATGTAGGAACAGGTCAACCTGTTCCTGATGCCCAGCAGGAGGCCAGGCACAGAGTGGCAGGGGAGTTGTGGGGCCCCACAGATCAGAGGCCAGCACCAGTTCTGCCCCTGCTAGCTGCATGCCCTCACCTCTGTGGGCCCCGTCTGTCTGTGAGGATTCAGGGAGTAAGTCCTGGAGCACAGCGCGGGTTGGAGCGTGCAGAAGTGCCAGCTGCTATCAGCACCATCATTCTTTCCACTCCCTACTCCCTTTGCCAGCCATGCCCTTCTTCCTACAACTTAATATGTGGCTATACAGCAGATCCTGACCCTGTCTCGTCCCCTGGCTGTGGGAGGCTGGAATAACTCCCTTCCACCACAGGCAACCCTTCTAAGCAACATGGAAGAAGAGCAAGTGTCAGATCTAGATTCGGTTCCAGCCTGGCTGAGCAATCCAGACAAGCCCCCTCCCTGCTCCAGCATAGGCCCCTTGTCTATAATTCAGGGTGAGCACAGTTCATTTGGAGCTGTGGGGAGGATTCCAGGAGGGCTCTTGGAGGTGAGACCCCACATGCTCATAGACACACCTTGATGGCGAGTGTGATGTCCGCATAGGCACAGAAGCCCCCGCCACGGTCGCTGGAGCAGTGGTGGAAGCCACCCCCTGCAGAAGGGCAGAGAGCGGTGCTGCTCAGAACCAGGCTCCCAGGCTCAGTCCAGGAGCTCCTCCATCCCTTCACCTCCCCCAGCATCCTCCCTGCTCAGCTCTCAGGACCGGCACCTCGGACTCTGGGTTGGCAAACCGAGCTGAGTGCCGGGGCATGTCACCATCCCCAGGCCAGAAGGCAGCCACGTCTTCAGGGTGTCCCCAGCAAGTCCCCAGTGCCACTCACACCCCCAAGCAACAGAGAGCTCATCATTCCTGAGGCAGAAAGCTGCTTCTTGTCCCCACCAAGCTGGGCCTGCCTCCATGTGGCTCCCCAAACCAGGAAGGAGTGGTGGCATGGGGGCCACGCGGATTCTGCCAGTGGCCAAAGCGGATGGTCAGAAAGGGCACCCTCTGGTGGTCATGACTGCCTACAACCACGAGGAGGGCCCTAGAGCCCGGGATCCATCACCCCTCAACCCTGAGACATAGCCTCAGAGTCCCAGGGCCCACAGAGACCCCTTCCCCTGCAGCCCCTGGGATAGCCTGAATTGCAGGGGCCCTCTGCAGTTGAGGCCAACAACTGCTCCATCAGACAGTGTGCAGCTGGCCCCACGGATACCAGGAACTTGCCTCTCCCACCGCCCAGGAGGCTATTGTTGGCTCATAATGATGAGACGCCAGCCACAGTGAACACCTGACTGAGCACTGAGCTTGCTGAAGATTCCCTCCAGCCCTACCAGGGGCATTAGTATCACCATCCCCATTTTACAGATGAGGAGACTGAGCCACAGAGGAGCTCAGCAACTTGCCCAGGGTCACACAGCCAGGTAATGGCAGAACCAGGATCAAACCCAGGGTGGAACGGGATCCAGGCTCTTAACCTCTACCAGGCAGTAACACCTGCCATGGGGAGGGCCATCCGGGCCCTCCTGGGAACCCTGCTGTAGACACGCAGGGCACAAATCACTCCCATATCTGACGTGGGATCCTTGTCTAAGGAGGTCCCTGGCTGGCTCCCCAGCCCCGCCTTTGCACACTTCCAGTGGCAGGGAGCTTCCTCCCTTCCAGAGAGCCTGTGCCATCCCTGGGCAGCTCAGCATGGTCTGAAGCCTGCCTTGTGTCTTCCCTGAAGGACTCCACCTGTGTCCTGGGGCCCAGGACAGCCCACAGAGGCTTGGTCATGTTGGGTTGGGTGCAGCAGAGTACCATAACATCACCACTATGCCAGACCTAATGCTAACCAAGCCCCTAGAGAGTGGGGCTCCCCCTAACTGTGCAGTGGCCCAGGGTGGCCTCTCCCTTGCAGAGTTCACAGCCAAAGGCTGGGGGACCCTGCTTTAGGGCTCTACACAAGCCAGTAGGCATCTCTCCATGTCCATTTCCTCATCAGTGAGACGGGCCTGACAATTATGCCCAGCTCAAATAAGAGTCTGGGTGAAGGCAGGGCATGTTGGCTCATGCCTGTAATCTCAGCACTTTGGAAGGCCAAGGCAGGCGTATCACCCGAGGTCAGGAGTTCAAGACCCAGCCTGACCAACATGGAGAAATCCCATCTCTACTAAAAATACAAAATTAGCCAGGCGTGGTGGTGTATGCCTGTAATCTCAGCTACTCCGGAGGCTGAGGCAGAAGAATTGCTTGAACCTGGGAGGCAGAGGTTGCAGTGAGCTGAGATCATGCCATTGCTCTCCAATCTGGACAACAAGAGCAAAATTCCATCTCAAAAAAAAAAAAAAAAAGAGTCTGGTGAAAAAGAGCTTTCCAAACGTCAAGTGCTGTGCCTACAGGAGGGACAATGACAGGGACAAGGGAGACTCGCGTGCAGCCCTCCCATGAGACAATCTTGTGGGAGAGTCAAGGGGGCTAGGGAGCATGGGCCCTCCAGACCCTTGAGAAGGTGGTGGTATTGACCCTGGGTGTGCCCACCCAACCCAACATGACCAAGCCTCTGTGGGCTATCTTGGGCCCCAGGACACAGGTGGAGTCCTTCAGGGAAGACACAAGGCAGGCTTCAGACCATGCTGAGCTGTCCAGGGATGGCACAGGCTCTCTGGAAGGGAGGAAGCTCCCTGCCACTGGAAGTGTGCAAACGCAGAGCTGGGGAGCCACCCGGGGACCTCTTTAGACAAGGATCCCACGTCAGATGGAGGCACTGGTCAGTCTCTCCCAGGTACTAGGAGGCTACATATCAACCTCCAGGCCACTTGACTAGGGGACACCAGAGCTTCTGAATTCACAGCTGCCACCTCCAGGATCCTCCTGCCCTCCTCCAGCCCCCTTTCAGGCCAGTTCTACCAATGGCTGGACATTTCTGAGGACATTCCCAGCACTCACCCACGTTGATGGCCCAGCCTCGCTCCACGGCCAGCTTCCCCGCCTTTGGAGACAAGCAGAGGGTGAGTGGGCACAGGCAGCCCATCTTCCACTCATTCATTCACTGATTCATGCACTCATTCCATAAACACTGCTTCTAGCCAGCTCCGGGGGAAGGATGAGCTGAGCTACAAGGTAGGGGTATAGAAGGAACTCCCTACCCCAAGCAACAGTCTAGGAAGTAAGTGCCAGGTTGGCTGGCATATGAGATGTACAGTGCATAAGCACCTTTGCAATTGTGCAAGGAAACTGGAAAACATAAAAGTACTTATCATCCATCACATATGAGCTGACAATAATTTTGACGTGGCTTTCAAAGGGAAAATAGGCAAAGTTTTGCTCATAGAAATATAGTAGACTGGGCCGGGCACAGTGGCTCACGCCTGTAATCCCAGCACTTTGGCAGGCTGAGGCAGGTGAATCACTTGAGGTCAGGAGTTCAAGACCAGCCTGGCCAACATGGTGAAACCCTGTCTCCACTAAAAATACAAAAATTAGCCAGGCAGGTTGGTGTGTGCCTGTAATCCCAGCTACTTGGGAGGCTGAAGCAGGAGAATCACTTGAACCCGGGAGGCAGAGGTTGCAGTGAGCCAAGATGACACCACTGTACTCCAGCCTGGGGGACAGAGCAGGACTCTGTCTCAAAAAAACAAACAAGCAAAAGAAGAAATAGAGTAGACTGAATAGTGAAATATTCTAGGAAATCATACTTTTGGGGATGGGCAGTAATATTCTACTAAGCTAAAAAAAAGTACAAATTTACAAAGATAACAGAACAGTAGGGGATCAGTAGGTAGTGATCCAGGGCTGGGTTAGATCCTCATACATTTGCATGTGAAACATTCCTCTATCTGCAAATAACTAGGCAGTCTGTGGCACATTTTTTTTAAAAAAACACACACACAATGTGAAACCTAATTTTGCTGCAGGGATTTTTTGTTGCCACACCCACGGTCGGGGAGAGGTGGAGCCTTATTCATCACTGAAGTCATGGAGGATCAGTTCTCCATCTTAATTTTGGGTGCATTAGGGCTGGGCATGGTGGCTCAAAGCCTGTAATCCCAGTGGATCATTTGAGGTCAGGAGTTCAAGACCAGCCTGGCCAACATGGTGAAACCCTATCTCTACTAAAAATACAAAAATTAGCTGGGCATGGTGGTGCACACCTGTAGTCCCAGCTACTCAGGAGCCTGAGGCAAGAGAATCGCTTGAACCTAGGAGGCAGGGGTTGCAGTGAGCCGAGATCACGCCACTGCACTCCAGCCTGGGCAACAGAGCGAGACTCTACTCAAAAAAAAATAAAAAATTGGCAGGGGGAGGGGGGTGTGCAATAGAGCCATAGTGCTAGGGTATCCGCTTTGGTGGGTGGAGAGATATATACTAGCAATTACGGTAACCAATAGGAGGTCATAGGAGAAAGAACGATGAGAATGCTAATGTCCCAAGATGTGGAAAAAAGGCTTTTGGAGAAAGGGTCATTGTTGCCGAGCCTTGAGGAATATTTAGGATTCTGTTCAACTACTAAGTGGGAGGAGGGCATTCCAGGGCAAAGGAAGTGAGAAGGACCATGCGGTATGGGAGCCCCCAGCCCAGCCGCGCCCCCCCACCCCACCTACCATTATGGTTCCTCCTGTCTGGGTCCGAAGGGGCCTCAGCACCTTCCTCTGCACAAGGAAGTTGGGGAGGAAGATAACAGGGGGGATTTCTGTGATGGTAGCAACAGCAAAGGACCACTGCGGAAAAAGACAGGGGCTGTTGGCCTCCGCTGCCCCACCCCGGGGCAACCCGTGAGAAATCAGATCCCCAGGAAATGCCTTGAGGACAGTTTCCAGGTACCCTTGGATGAACTCCCTGGTCAAGCACACTTCCTTTGGTAGAAATGAGAGCCAGAGCCACAACCCTACCAGGCTCCTGACAAGCTCTGGGCTCAGTAAAGAGCAGTTTGCACAATGCGTTTCTTAAAGCTAGTGGGCCAGGGTTCCTCAGCGTTCTGAGGCCCTTGGCTGCCCTCTTGTGCCCAGAACAGGAGCTGCAGAGAGCTCCAAGTCAGCAGCGCAGGCTGCTGCTTTGGGATAACAAATTGGTCTAGACCATCCACCGTACAGAAGGGGACACTGAGGCCCAGGCAGTGAGAATCTTCCCAAGGCCTCACAATGAGTCACTGACAGAGCTGGGACGGGAGCCCTGGCCTCTTGCTCCCTCACACTGCATTGCCTCTTCGTCCATTGGGAATCAGACCTTCCTGGCAAAAGGGATGCACTACCCTCATCTCCAGCTGCTGGGGCTGGGGGGTCTAGGGTACCTGAAAGGTATCAGCACTAAGATCAGGACAGAGTGTGCCCTGTGACCTCCAAGTCCACCAGGTAAACATCCATAGCACTGGCTGCCCAGCTGCACCCAAACCCCAAGCCATCTCCTGGCTGAAAATGCATCCCTGCTCCCCACCCACGCGAGGCAGAGCCACTCACTTTGTAAATATTTACTAAGTGTCTGCTAGGTGCCCCAGGTGGGCACTGGCGGGCCCATTCTCGTGCCAGGACACTTGCAGGCACTTATCTGCAGTGTGATGAGTGTGGTGAGGAGGAGAACTGGGTGGGGGTTATTAGAGAGGCTTTCTGGAGGCGGTGGCATCTGCGGGAGGTGAAGAGTGAATAGGAGTTATCCAGGTGCGGAGGTCAAGGGAAAAAGGTAACTGGGCAGAGAAGTGAGTCCATGATCCAGAGAAGGTGAGTGCAGCTGGAACAGGGCAGGCTGAGCTTATCACACAGGGCCTGGTCTGCTAGCACAGGCTCACACATTGTCGTCAGAGCAGTAGGGAGCCATAGATGGTGCTGTCTCAAGCTGCTCTAGCTGCAGCAAGGAGAACCAATTAGGGGAACAAGGATAGAGAAGCAGCAGCCCCAGGAAGGAAGTGTGAGATAAGAAGGGTCTGGGGTGGTAACAGGGGCAGGTGTTAGCCGGCAGCATGTGGGGACAAGGGGTGGAGGGCTCAGGTGTCGAGTCTGGGGCCTGTGAGGGTAATGGCACTCAGAGGTGAACCTGAAGCAGGGTAGAGATGGCACTAGGTTCTGCTCTCCATGGGCCAAGTCAGCCCCTGGGGCAGCCAGGTGACACAGCTGAGGTTTCAGTGACGCTGGAGCTCAGAACAGGGGTGGGAGAGTGGGAGGTGAAGGGCTGGATTGGGACTGCAGGATTCCCACGCTGAAGGGCAAGGCCCAGACAGAGAACCCCCGGGGACAATCAAGGGCTTCCCTGGGACAGGGTGAGGCATGGAAAGACGTGAGGCACAGTGCTCAGGAGGCCAGGTGGAGAGAGGGTGGCTGGGAGGAGCGGGTGGAGGGAGGCACCAAAGCTGCGGAGACATTCCATGAGAGGAAAGTGGGAAGTGTGGCCATTGCGTTCACCAACCAGGAGGAGGAGTTTTAGGATGAGAGAAACATGAGCATGTTCAATGACGGAGAGCAGGCAGCAGGGAGGGAGAGGGTGGCTAGGGATGGTGTGATGGCAGAGTGGGGACAAACCTCAGAGGGCCAGGAGGTGCTGTAGCCAGGCAACTTGGGGCCGGACAAGAGGCAGGACACACCCTAGGTCAGGCCCCAGGAGGGGCCTCGTAGCTTAGGCCCTGGCCACCAGGGGAGGCCTCCTGTCATGGTCCTAGGGGTGCCAGGCACCAGGCTGCTGGGGAATGCCCGTGGCCACCGGCCTAGGCCTGTAAGGGCAGCTGAAGGCAGGGGAAGCTGGCATCACTCCCTTACTCTGGTAGAGAAGCCAGTGAGCAGGGTCCCACTCATGGTCGGGAAGGAGAGGTACCCATGGGGCACCACTTCCACAAGCCCAGGCCCTCTGGCTGTAACATGGAGGCATCGCAGGGCCTGGGAAGGGGTGAGAGTGTAAGAGCTGGGACCAGCACAGCTGGACAGTTGCAGGACACACCCATGAGTGTGCGTATGTGTGTGCATGTGTGTTGTGTATACGTGTGTGCACAGGTATGTCCGTGTGTGTGTGCATGCATGTGTGATGCGGGACAGACCCAGAGAAGGAAGGTCCCTGCCCGAGGTCATCAGCTCCTCTTGTTCACCACACTCATCCCACTGCCCAGCACAGGTCCCACGTGTGGCCGACATGGAATCACGGTTTTCCATGAATGAATGAGCAAACAAACGAGCTGCTGAAGGAGCACATGGAGTCACAGCCTCCCTCCCTCCCTGGGAAGCCAGCAGCGGACAGAGACTGGAAGACAATGCAGCCGAGAGCCCAGCATGGACACCAACCACGAGAAAGGCATTCTCTCATGTGCTCCACAGCCACGGGTCTCACACAGCACTCCTCGAGAAGACTTCCACCGGCAAGTCGTTTGGGAAGCACCAGCTTATGCCACCTGCCTCCTGGAGATTCGCAGCGCACCCTAGCATGCTAAAGGCTCTGAGAAGTTCTGCGGCAAATAATCCATTCTAACTTTGCTCCCCCGAGATGTCGTCTGCCTGCCCTCTTTGCCTTTTAAGTCACACACACTAACCTTCTGCAAAACTGCAGTGGTATGGGACACACTTGAGAACCTCAAAGAGGTTCCTTGGTATCCTCCACAGACTGGGCCTGACCTGGTCCAGGGGCCAGGTGCAGCCACCCAGGAGCATGCGTGGGACTTGGCCAGCGGGACCAGCCCCCACAGGAGAAAGCATGTGTGTTTGCTGTGCCAACGTTCCTGGGAGATGAGCCCCTCGGCGGAGCAGCAGGCTTCGGGCAGTGAAGAGGAGGCTGGCACTTGGGCCTTCTCCTGGTGCAGCAGTGGTTTCTGCACAAGGCAGTGATGTGGTTACCAACACCATAGACCTGAGCACCATCCAATCCACTGGCTGCCAACCACAGGTGGCTACTTACGAATGATTGTAAATTCATCGAAATTTTTAGAATTCGAGTTTTGTTCCTCAGTTACACTCTCCATATTTCAAAAGCCATGTATGGCCAGTGGCGACTGGACTGCACAGAGCAGGTCTGAGCATTTCTATCATTGCAGAAGGTTCCACAGGGCAGCACTGCTCTAGGAAAAACCACCCATCAGTGGCCAAGGTGAGAAATAAACAGAGCGGATGGGGTGGACTAGTGGCAGGGCCCTGGGTGAGGGGAGGAGAGGGAAGAGGGCCTGGGCTAGAGCAGGCTTTGTATGGTCAGAGGAGGTGGCAGGTAGGAGGAGCTCAGGGCACCACCAGGTGACATCTGGAGGTTCACTTTCTGACCAACACTTCCAGGAATAGCCCTGGAGGGAGCTGTGGATGGGGCGGGTGGGGGGTGCAGCGCTGCTGACAGATACCTTATCTGGGACGTGCAGCAGGCTGCGGTGGGACTGCCCAGATCTGCCAGCAGGTCGGGCTCCCTGATAGTCTCGCCCTGGGCAAGGGCACTGTGGGTGAGGCTAGGACTGGTGTGGACAGGCCCAGAAGTTCCCCAGAGTCAAACCAGTCCAAGTCTGGGTTCTGCCACTGGGTATGTGAATTTAGACTTCACTTCTCTGTGCCTCTGTCTCATCTATAAAATAAGGCTTTGGATGAGGACTTAGAGGTGGAAACCAGTCAGAGAGGCCTATCCTCGCCATTTAATCTAAAATGCCCCCACCCAGCCAGGCTTGGTGGCTCACGCCTGTAATCCCAGCACTTTGGGAGGCTGAGGCAGGTGGATCAATTGAAGTCCAGAGTTCGTGACCAGCCTGGCCAACATGGTGAAATCTGGACTCTGTTAAAAACACAAAAATTAGCCAGGCATGGTGGTGGTTTCCTGTATTCCCAACTACTCAGGAGGCTCAGGCAGGAGAATCGCTTGAACTGGGGGGCGGAGGTTGCAGTGAGACGAGATCGCACCACTGCACTCCAGCCTGGGTGACAGAGTGAAACTCTGTCTCCATAACATAACATAACATAACATAACATAACATAACATAACATAACATAACATAACATAACATAACATAACATAACATATCCCCACCCAGGGACCCCTGGAGCCCACACCTTGGCTTCGTCTTCCCAGATAGCACTTTTCTCCCTGAGGCTACAGACTGTCCTGATTAGTATCTATCTCCCTCAAAAGGATGCCAGCTCCAGGAGGACAGCATGTGTCTGCTTACTGCTGTGCAGACAGTGATGAGGCCACGCCTGGCACACAGTAGGTGCTGGCCATGCATGCCATTGATTCCCTTTTCTGACTGGTGCACCAGAGCCCTTCTCCTGATGGAGGTCACCTCACCTGCACCATCCCAGGAGAGCCATGACTGACAAGGGCCTGTAACAGCCAGGCCACATGCTTCTGGGCAGGGCAACCCTGTGGTGACAGTCACACCCCAGAGCTCTCCGTGGAATCAAGCTGAGGCCACACCTCCAAACCCACATCTGTACCTAGCTGCTCACTCTGCCCGCTCCACACTGCCTATGCCTCTTGCAGATTTCATCTGGAATCGCCTGCACCATCTCAGACTCTGTTTCCAGGGATGTGGTTCTCAGACCAGCAGCATCATAGCACTTGAGAATGTGTTAGAAATGCAGATTCCCAGTCTATACCCAAGACAACCTGGATCAAAAACTCTGGGAGGGGTCCAGCCGTCTTCTGGAACAAGCCCTCCAGGTGTTTCGGATACTTGCTTGGGTTTGAGAGCCACCATTCTAGGGAATCCGACCTAAGGCAGTGCTGGGTGAATGAGCACACTATGTGAGCATGGGAGGTCTGCCCCAGACTGATGCCACCACCCGCCAAAGGGCATGGCCTGCATGTGGCCAGCTATCAGGGCCCCCATAACACGTCAGCCTCTGAGGGACCCCACAGAGAGCAGGACATGACTGGGGCTGGCCACACCTCTGGTACCTACTGCCCCATCCACTCAGCTCCACAAGCCTCCACCTTCCAGACACATGGTTTCCTCAGGCGGACCCCCTACCCTCAGAGGTTCAAATCAAGAACCGCTCTCAGAGAAGAGCTAGGCTGCAACCCTTCTAGGGCCCCCACTGTTTGCTTTAGGTGGGTCCTTTCTACCAGTAGAAGGGGAGCAAAAGCAGAGAAGGGGAAAATACGATCTCTCAGTTGATGCACAAAAAGCCTTTGACAAAATTCAACAGCCCTTTGTGATAAAATCACTCAACAAACTAGGAACAGAAGGAAACTCCCTCAACATGAAAAAAGGCATTAAAAAATTTAACCCCGCAGCTGACATTATATTCAACCGTAAAAGATGGAAAGCCCTCTGTCTAAGATCAGGAATAAGACAAGGATGCCTGCTCCATTACTGCTATTTAACATAGCACTGGAAGTTCCGATCAGAGGAATTAGGCAAGAAAAAGTAATAAAAGTCATCCAAATTGGAAAGGAAGCTACCTCTCTTCACAGACAGTATGATGTTACATATAGAAGATCCTAAAGAATACACACACACACACACACACACACAACTATTAAAGCTGAGAAAGAGGTCAGGCACAGTGGCTCATGCCTGTAATACCAGCACTTTGGGAGGTGGGAGGCTGAGGTGGGCGGATCATGAGGTCAAGAGATCAAGACCATCCTGGCCAACATGGTGAAACCCTGTCTCTACTAAAAATACAAAAATTAGCTGGGCGTGGTGGCGTGCACCTGCAGTCCCAGCTACTCGGGAGGCTGAGGCAGGAGAATTGCTTGAACTGAGAAGGCAGAGGTTGCAGTGAGCCGAGATCATGCCACTGCACTCCAGCCTGGTGACACAGTGAGACTCCATCTAAAAAAAAAAAAGCTAAGAAACAAATTCAGCAAAGTTGTAGAATACAAGATCAACACACAAAAATCAGTTCTATATCCTAGCAATGAACAATCTTAAAAGGAAATTGAAACAATTTCATTTATAATAACATCAAAAAGAATAAAATGCATGGGAATAGATTTAACCAAGAGGTGCAAGATTTGTCCATTGAAAGCTACAAAACATTGCTGAAAAAAATTAAAGACATACATAAATGGAAAGACATCCCATGTTCACGGATTGAAAGACTGATTACTGTCAAGATGGCAAAACTCCCCAAAGCAATTTACTCAATGCAATTCCTATCAAAACCCCAATGGCCTTTTTTGCAAAAAATGGAAGTTGATGCTATAATTCACATGGAATCTCAAGGGACCTCAAATAGCCAAAACCATCTTGAAAAAGAACAAAGTTGGCCAGGCACAGTGGCTCATGCCTATAATCCCAGCACTTTGGGAGGCAGAGGCAGAGGTGGACAGATCACGAGGTTAGGAGTTCGAGACCAGCCTGACCAACATGGTGAAACCTCATCTCTACTAAAAATAGAAAAATTAGCTGGGCGTGGTGCCGGGTGCCTGTAATCCCACTACTCAGGAGGCTGAGGCAGGAGAATCACTTGAAACCAGAAGGTGGAGGTTGCAGTGAGCCGAGATTGCACCATTGCACTCCAGCATAGGTGACAAAGTGAGACTCCATCAAGAAAGAAAGAAAAGAAAGAAAGAAAGAAAGAAAGAAAGAAAGAAAGAAAGAAAGAAAGAAAGAAAGAAAGAAAGAAAGAAAGGGAGGGAGGGAGG
>NW_012102610.1:1636862-1642735 GCF_000951045.1 Mandrillus leucophaeus | reverse complement strand
AAGGGAGGGAGGGAGGGAGGGAGGGAGGGAGGGAGGGAGGGAAAGAAAAGAACAAAGTTGGAGGCCTCACAATTACAAATTTCAAAATTTGTTCCAAAGCCACAATAACCACAGTAAGCCACAGTAAGAATACCAAAATAGTGTGGTATTGAACAGACATATAGATCAAATGAATAGAATTGGCTGGGCACAGTGGCTCACACATGCCTGTAATCCCAGTACTCTGAGAGGCTGAGGTGAGCAGATCACTTGAGGTCAGGAATTCAGGACCAGCCTAGCCAACATGGTGAAACTCCATCTCTACCAAGAAACACAAAATTAGCCAGGCATGGTGGCACACGCCTGTAGTCCCAGCTACCTGGGAGGCTGAGATGGGAGAATCGCTTGAATCCAGGAGATGGAGGTTGCAGTGAGCCGAGGTGGAGCCACTGCACTCCAGCCTGGGCTGTCGAGAGAATGCAACCCTTTCTTAAACAAACAAACCAAAAAAATGAATAGAATTGAGAGTCGTCCAGAAATAAATCCATACATCTATGTCCAGTTGACTTTCTACAAAGGTACCAAGACCATTCAATGGGGGAAAAGCAGCCTAACAAATGGTGCTGGGAGAACTAGATATCTGAGTACAAAACAATGAAGTTGGACTCGCCTCACACATACACAAAAATTAACTCAAAATTTATCAAGGCCTAAATATAAGTGAAAACTATAAAACTCTTAGAAGAAAACACATGGGGTAAACCTTCATGACCTTGGGTTTGGCAATGGATTCTTAGATATGACACCAAAAGAAAAGGAATAAAAGAAAAAAAAAAGATAAATTGGACTTCAGCAAAATTAAAATTTTTTGTGCATCAAATGACGTTATCAAAAAAAGACAACCCACAGAATCGGAGGAGTTATTTACAAATTATATAATATCCAGAATATATAAAGAACCCTACAACTCAACGAAAAGGCAAGCCAATTTTAAAAATGGGCAAAGGACTTGAATAAACATTTCTCCAAATGAGATATACAAATAGCCAACCAGCACATGAAAAGATCCTCAGTGTTAATTAGCCATTAGGGAAATACAAATTAAAACCATGAGATACCACTACACATCCAGTAAGATGGCCACACTGGGGAAAAAAAACAAAACAGAACAAACAAACAAACAAAAACACCAGAAAATAACAAGCATTGAAAAGGATGTAGAGAGACTGGGACCCTGGCACATTACTGGTGGAAATGGTGCAGCCCCTGTGGAGATCACCTTGGCGGTTCTTCAGAAAATTAAACAGAATTACCATGTGACCCAGTAATTCTACTCCTAGGTGTATACCCCAAATAACTGAAAACAGGTATTCTAATAAATACACGTATGCACATGTCCACAGCAACACTACTCACAATAGCCAAAAGGCCTATAAACTAATGAAGGGATGAACAAAATGTAGTGTTTTTTATTTATTATTTATTTATTTATTTTTTTTTTTGAGACGGAGTCTCACTCTGTCGCCCAGGCTGGAGTGCAGTGGCCGGATCTCGGCTCACTGCAAGCTCCTCCTGGGTTCACGCCATTCTCCTGCCTCAGCCTCCCAAATAGCTGGGACTACAGGTGCCCGCCACCTCGCCCGGCTAGTTTTTTGTATTTTTTAGTAGAGACGGGGTTTCATCGTGTTAGCGAGGATGGTCTCGATCTCCTGACCTCGTGATCCGCCCATCTCGGCCTCCCAAAGTGCTGGGATTACAGGCTTGAGCCACCGTGCCCGGCCCAAAATGTAGTGTTTTACAATGGAATATCATTCAGCTGTGAAGAGGAATGAAGTACTGATACATGCTACAACACAACACAGATGAACCTTGAAAACGCTGTGCTTAGTGAGATAAGCCAGACACAAAAGGTCACATGCTGTATGACTCCATTTATATGAAATATCCAGGATAGGCAAATCCACAGACAGAATGCAGGTGAGTGATCACCAAGGGGACTTGGGGGAATAAATGGGGAGCAACTGTTTAAAGGACACAGCATTTCCTTTTGGAGTGATGAAAATGTTTGGGACTAGAGATGATGGTTGCACCACTCTGTGAATGGACTAAACACCACTGAACTGTACACTTTAAAGTGGTTAATGGCTAATTTTATTATGTAAATTTTACCACAATTAAAAAAAAACTTTTTTTTTTAAAGGAGAGAGGAGCCCCTCTCAGGGAAGAAGAAGAGAAAGAGAGTTGGAGACCAAGAGGAGCTCATTCCCCTAGACTCTCCAGGGTCCCTCCAGGTGCTCCATGGAGCTATGGTCTGTGTTGCCTCTCCACACTATACTGGAACTCATGGGAGATAGTTCTGCCCTGGGATCTTTGCACTTGCTGTTCCTTCTGCTTGGAATGCCCTTCCCCGGATGACCACATCACCCACTCCCTCACTCCCTTCCTGTCTGATTACACGTCACCTGTGATCACGGTAGTACGCCCTTTCCTGACACTGGTTGAAAACTGCCACCCTCTCACCAGCTCTCCCCACCCTCTTTCCTGCTGTCCCTTCCTTTCTTCACGACACTTAGCACCATCTAACATATTATCTCATTACTTAATTATTACATTTATTATCTGACTCTCTCACCTAAATGCCAGCTCCACCAGAAAAGGGATCTTTTCTCCATCCCATCCCTGCAGCACCTAGATCACAGAGGGGTGCCCTCTGAGCACTTGCTGGATCCATGTGTCCTGAGCACCGTCCAGTGCAGAGTGCACAGGGGCAAGATGTCAGATGCTGTCCAGCACTAACCCACACTCTATGGCAAACTGTCACCCAAGAATCAACCAAAGGCAAGAGCCCAGTGCTGGGGTGTTGGGGAGCTCAACCGCCACCCTCAGAGGGGCCAACCCTGGACCTTGCACACAGTAGGAGCTTGATAAACATAGGTTTCCCTGAATTGACGTCTTGCAAACATCAAGCTCCTGCTTCTCCTTCAGTGCCTTGTTTATTAAGTATCAAAGGCCACACCAGCACAGAGTCAGGCATGAGCCCTAGGCAGGGGATGAGGGCAGAATGGGATGAGGCAGGGGAGAGGGTGGATGTTACACAGTACACACAGAATGAATAGGGAAAAGCAGCCTGAGAAACCTGCAGGACTCTCCAGGGTACTCTCTGGACACCCACAGCAGAGGAAGGAGAAAAGAAACATTGCAGACGTCTGCAGGGAGGTGGGAGATGTTCCTGAGCTGCAGCCCTAGCTGCCAGATGATGTCTGAAATGGGCTTGGGTCCCACCTGGGCAGCAAGGGCATGTCACACCATATCACCCTCCTGCTGAAAACCCTCTTGTGACTGTCCAAGGTCCCTGGAACAAAATGTACACTCCTCCCACGGCCTGCAAGACTTATGTGGCCTGGGGCTCTGGCCTCCCTGACTGTGCCATGTACAAGTACAATGTTTTATTCCCTTCCATCCAGCCTCCCAAGCATTCTTCTCCCCTTTGGGAGATCAAGTCCCCTCCACCCTCCAGGCCTGGGATTCTGAAACATTCTTCCTTCAAAGCTATACACGAGGGCCAGGAGTGGTGGCTTATACCTGTAATCCTAGCACTCGGTGAGGCCGAGGCGGATGGATTGCTTGAGGTCAGGAGTTCAAGACCAGCCTGGCCAACATGGTAAAACTCCATCTCTACTAAAAATGCAAAAATTAGCTGTGTGTGGTGGCAGGTGCCTGTAATCCTAGCTACTTGGGAGGCTGAGGTAGGAGAATCACTTGAAGCAGGAGGCAGAGGTTGCTGTGAGCCAAGATCACACCACTGTACTCCAGCCTGGGCGACAAAGTGAGATTCAGTCTCAAAAAAAAAAAAAAAGGCTCTACATGAGTATCACCTGCTCCTTTGTTTTAGTCTCAACTCAAACATTACCTCCTCTGGGAGACCCTCCCTGACCACCCAATTACCCTCTATTTTTCACTTTCTTCACAGCCCTTGGTGCTCTCTGAAATGCTCTTGGGTGGTCACTTCTTTAATTTTAATCTTCCACAACTTAAATGCAAATCCATGGTGACAGGGAGCCTTGCTGTCTCATACTCTCTGTACTCAGCACACAGTTGGCATTCAATACAGACATGTTGAATGACTACTTCTTCATCTTTTTTTTTTTTTTTTTTTTTTTGAAACAGAGTTTTGCTCTTGTTGCCCAAGCTGGAGTGCAGTAGTGCAATCTCGGCTCACTGCAACCTCTGCCTCCCAGATTCAAGCGCTTCTCCTGCCTCGGCCTCCCGAGTAGCTGGGATTACAGGCATGTGCTACCATGCCTGGCTAATTCTGTATTTTTAGTAGAGACAGGGTTTCTCCATGTTGGTCAGACTGATCTCGAACTCCCGACTTCAGGTGGATCTGCCCACCTCGGCCTCCCAAAGTGCTGGGATTATAGGCGTGAGTCACCACACCCGGCCTACTTCTTCATCTTAATAGGTGCTATAGAAACCATTATGTTTCTCCTTTTGCTCAGGCTGCCAGGGAGCTCCAAGCCAAATATGCAGCTGGATCACCATCTTGGTTAACTTTTTCAGTGGACATATCTGAATTATCCTCCTACCCTCGACCTCAGTTTTCTACTTGGGACTCTACCTGTTAATACTTTTATTGTTTTATTTTAAGAGACAGTCTCACTCTGTCATACCAGCTGGAGTGCAGTGGTACAATCATAGCTCACTACAGCTTCAAACTCCTGGACTCAAGGTCTCCTGCCTCAGGCTCCCAAGTAGCTAGGACTACAAGTGCATGCCACTACACCCAGCTATTTTGTATTATTATATATCACATAGTAAGCTGCTTTCAGGCTTTTGGGGGACCAAGGCCAGGCATGCGGCCTGCCCTACACAGTTCCCCTGAAGGCCCCTCAAATGGGTGGGACCCTGGAGCCTAGGCCCCTGCCCCCAGCCTGATTCACTCATACCCTGGCCCCATTCTGTTTTGGTTTCTCCCTGCCCCAGCTGAGCGCCTTCTGTCCCTGCCTTCCCCTCACCCACGGGACTCTGGCAGGCATGTCCTCCTGGCCCAGCCCTAGGCTGCGGACTGTGACCACGCATGCCTGGGCCCCAGGAAACCAGGGCAGCCAAGCACTGGGCTTCCTGCCAAGGCCTCACACCCCTCTCTCTCCTAGAAGCCAGGTTTCAACCTCTTCCTGGTAATCTTTCATGCGTTCACACTGTCGTGGCCCTATCTAGAATTCTCACAGCTCAGGCTGGGGTTGGAAAGCAGGGAGGCAGCAGCCCTGACTGGGAACCTCGAAGACTGGACTGGATGACCGTCCAGGGGTCTCCCCTAGGCCCGGCCAACTTCCCAGGTGACCTTGAGCGAGCACAGTCTCTTTCTGGACCTAGGCTTTTCCACCTGTGGAGCAGAGAGGCCTGCTGGCCTCAGGCATCCACTGTGGCTCTGAGTCTAAGGTGAGCCCAGCCAGGGAGCCTGGGGGTCGGGGCTCCCACACTCTTGGGGCAGATAACCTGAGGCATCCCTGACCGCAGGGCAGGCTGGCAGCACCACATTCCAATGCAAGCCCCTGCCCCAACCTCCCCTCTGTTCCCACAAAGAGCACTGAACTGAATGCCTCAGCCCTCAGAACTTCAGCCACTAATGGGAGCTGTGTCCTCCCCTGGAAAGAGGTCACAAGCAGGCAGTCAGTGTGCCCAGTTCAGTCTACAGGTGGGCTTTTACAATCTTATAATGAGTGTCACATTAAGAAATCAGAGCCGGGTGTGGTGGCTCACACCTGTAATTCCAGCTACTCGGGAGGCTGAGGCAGGAAAATCATTTGAACCCAGGAGGCAGAGGTTACAGTGAGCTGAGATTGTGCCACTGCACTCCAGCCTGGGCAACAACAGTGAGACTCTGTCTCAAAAAA
>NW_012102610.1:1622488-1636309 GCF_000951045.1 Mandrillus leucophaeus | reverse complement strand
ATCTCCTGACCTCGTGATCCGCCCGCCTCGGCCTCCCAAAGTGCTGGGATTACAGGCGTGAGCCATCGCGCCCGGCCTAGACCAACAATTTCAACAAATCTTTAGCAGAGGTACTTAGATCAGAGTCTTAAACTTCAGCCCAATATAAAAAATCGGGTGGGTGCAGTGGTTCACGCCTGTAATCCTGGCACTTTGGGAAGCCAAGGTGGGCAGATCACCTGAGGTCAGGAGTTCAAGACCAGCTTGGCCAACATGACAAAACCATATTTCTAATAAAATACAAAAAAAATTGCCAGGCGTGGTGGCACACGCCTGTAATCCCAGCTACTCACTCAGGAGGGTGAGGCAGGAGAACTGCTTGAACCCGGGAGGTGGAGGAGCTGAGATCATGTCACTGCACTCCAGCCTGGGCAACACAGTGAGACTCCATTTCAAAAACAAAAACAAAAAATAAATGAACAAACAAACAAACAAAATAGGCCAAAGTGAAAGAGCTATGGTTGGAGGAGGACAGAGGCTGGGGTTTCTGAGGCCTGTCGACAGAGCACAGCTTGAAAGTCATAATGTAGAGCCTAAAATCCTATGAAGGCTTTCATATGCCCTGGAGAAGGGGAGGTCACCACCCTCAGAGTGGCCTGGCCCAAACTGAGGTCTGCCTTTTTATGACCTCTCTCCTCTTGGGGACCACAGACTCCCATGTTCCCCGAACACTAGGGACATGAACGGGTGCCCTGTGGGACTGAGCTTCCCCAGGCTGAGCCGCCTCCTGCCTCTGGACACTCCTGGCCAGCAGCCCCCTGCCCCAGGCCCGCAGCCCCCCAGGCCCGACATCCTGTACCTTGAGCTCATTAAGATAGCGCCTCGTGTGCACCACCAGCAGGTCCTCCTCCGAGGCCTCCCGCGCCTCCACCAGCATGCTGTCAGACAGAAGCTTCTCTTCTGAAACCACAGAGGGAGCACCCTGCTTCCCCACTGACCTCAAGGCCAGGGCCAGCCCCAGACCCTCCCGCAGGCTGCAGACTTGGCCTGTGGCAGCCCGTGCCCCAGGGGTAGGTGGGCACTGCTGGCTTCTGGGCCTTCTGAGAAGGGGCAGCCTCCACAGCCATTGTGGACAGTGGCCAGTCCCTCTGGCCAAGGAGCATTGAACATTGTACACACAGCGATCCCCATGTTTCCCAAACCACTAATAGTCACAAGGAGGGCTCAGGTGCGCCAGACAACCTTCAGGAGCAGGTGACACAAGGGTCAGGGATGTTGACCCTCAGAGTGAGAAAAACTCTTCTTAGGAATTCTCCCTCCACCTTTTTTTCCCTTTTTTTTTTTTTTTTTTTAATTCCTTTAAAGAGACAGGGTCTTGGCTAGGTGTAGGGGCTCACGCCTGTAATCCCAGCACTTTGGGAGGTTGAGGTAGGTGGATTGCTTAAGCCCAGGAGTTCAAGACTAGCCTAGACAACATAGTGAGACCTCATGTTACAAAATATCAAAAACTGAGGTAGGAGGATCACTTAAGCCAGGGAGGTTGAGGCGGCAATGAGCCTTGATTCCACCACTGCACTCCAGCCTGGGTGACGGGAGTGAGACCCTGTCTCAATAAATAAATAAACAAATAAATAAATGTGAGACAAGGTCTTGCTCTGTAGCCCAGGCTGGAGTGCAGTGGCACAACCATAGCTCACTGCAACCTCGAACTTCTGGGCTCAAGTGATCCTCCTGCCTCAGCATTTCAAGTAGCTAGGACTATAGGAGAATACTACCACCCCCAGCCAAGTTTTTTTATTTTTATTTTGTAGAGACAGGGTCTTGCTATGTTGTCCAAGCTTGTCTCAAACTCCTGGCCTCAAGTGATCCCCTAGCCTTGGCCTCCCAGAGTGCTGGGATTACAGGCATCAGCCACTGCACCCGGCCTCCCTCCACCTTCTGATGATATCACAGGAGGCTCAGTGAGGCATGGCCTCGCAACACCTGCCTGTGCTTTGCTCATCTTCCGTTCAAACCACCAATCAGTCTCACAGCCTGCAGGCAATAGTAACCAGCCTGGATTAAATTATACTGTTGTTTTCATTCCATTTATTTTTTTTACCATGACCTATTTATGGCAAGTGAAACTGCCTTTTCCCATTTTGATGACATAATGTTTCCTTTTAAAACAAGTTTAAGTTTCCCAGCTAAATCAGGCCCCTTGATTACAAACCACAGTTAAAATGATGTGCTCTTTGAAGCATCATTTTGCTCAGGGGGATGAGCCCTAAAGGTGGGGAGCCTGGAGCTCTGATATTCCAAACCCAACTCCGCCTCTTAGTCACTGTGTGACTGTGTGCACGTTTCCTAATCTTTCTGGGCCCCAATTTCCCCCATCTGTAATCAAGGGAGGTGCAGTGGAGGTGCTCTACCTCCTGACTCTCTGAATCTTAGGGAATGGACTCCTCCAAGCTTCACCTTCCCTGTGCCCATCAGTAATCAGCTGCCTTTCCACTAGGCCTCTTGGGCAGAGGCGGGACTTAGGTCCACAGCATGGGGAGCCAAGGAGAGTCTGAGCCAGGGACATCATATCATGCTTAGGAATCTGTTCAAAAAATCCTTTTGGGCGGAAGCATGGTTGGAAGGCAGTCCGAGGGCTGAAACTGAAGATGGGAGAGCCTGAGGCTTATGTTGGGGATGAGGACGGAGAGGACAGGTGGGTTAGAGGAAGCAGATGATAGTCCAAGGGGGGCCTTCCATACCTTTTAGGAAATTGATCACTTTGCCCCATTTTCCGGCATCAAAGGGATGCAGCTTCTCCAGGCCCATGAAGGTGATGTTGTAGCGCGGAGAGTACACAATTGGCCAGCGTGTCTCTGGCACATGCTGGTACAGCTGGGTTGTGTGTAGCCTACCGTGTGGAAAAGGACAGACGCACAGCTGGGACAGCCTCAGCAGAAAGCAGCTCCCTCCCGAGCCCGCCTGTACTGACCCACCAGCCTTTGCCCAGCATCACTAGCCCCTCAGCCACAGACAAGGGCCGCTCAACAACAGCTGCTTACACTGGTTGTCTTTCCCTGAACCCAATTCCAATCCGGTCCTCACAGCAGCCCTGGGGGTAGGCACCACAATCGCACCAGAGGCTTAGAGAGCAGACCAGGTGTGCCCAAGGTCACAGTGCAGGTCTGTGGAGAAGCGGGCGTGCACTCAGGTGTGCCTGGCTGCAAGGCCTCCGCGCATCACCTCTGCACTGTAATAACTGCCCCCACAGCTGTGTGGCACAAGGCTTCGGCTGCAAAATGTGTGGCTGTTGTGAGGACTCAGAGAATGCAACTGAGGAGCCGAGCACAGCAAGCGCCCAGAAACGCAAATCGGGACCCAACCGGAGCCAGGGCGGGGGTCAGGGGTCCCCTGGCCCCGCTGCGCAGCTGACCCTTCCCATCACACCCTGGCAGTCGTCACTCAGAGACAGAAATCCGCCCCCGTGGCTGCCTCCGTGGGGGCGTCCGCGCAGCCAGGGGGCTGGGCAGCGCAGACGTCAGACCCGCGCACGTCGCCCGACCGCTCCGGGTCTGGGTCTGGGCCCGGGCCCGCGGCCGGCGCGCGTCCCTTGGACCACCGAACAGGGGCGCGGGGCTGTTCTGGCTCGCCGAGAGGGCCTGGAAGTACCCGTCCCGAGCGTCCCTCACCCGCAAACCTAGGCCTTCACCTGGCGCGCCCGCCCGGCAGTCCCCGCCCTCGCCCTAGCGCGCCCGCCCACCGGGACCCCTGGGAGCCCCTGGGGTTGGCCTGGGCGTCCCACCCCCGCCCTCACCCCACGGCACTCACATCCCGGGGCCGGCCCTCCCAGCGCTGGCCGCGGCTCCGCGACCGGGCGGGGCGGGGCGGGGCGCGGGTGGGACCAGCCCAGGACACGCCCCCGGGCTTAGTCGCGTCCTCTGGGGGCGGAGCTCTGGCCGACTTGGCCCGCCCCGCCAGTATCGGCGTCACAGAGGGCCCGCCCGCCAGAAGGCCACCCCCAACGCCCATCAAGCCCGAAGTCCCGCCTCCGCAGGCAAATACCCGGTGGAATCCCGCCTGGCTTGAAAGCTCCGCCCCCTGGCGGGAGGGCCGCGCGGGTTTGATACCGGCGTCGCGGAAGGGGCGCGATCACCCTAGGTCCTGTTCCAGCGCTCGCCAAGCTGGGCAGAAACAGCGAGAGGCTGAGAGTTAGAAATGCTAGGTTCCCGGCGGGCTGTGCCGGGGCTTCGCTGTGTGACCTTGGGCTGGCGTCCGCGCTCTCTGGGCCCTTGTTTCCGCGGGTTAAACGTAGGGGCGGGGGAGTTTCTCTGGCCCTGCCGCCTGTGACCTAAGGAGCCCCGTGACCTCTCCGACCCGAGCCCACCCCCGGCCCAGTCTGCAGGAGCTCCGGGACAAGCACTTCCGGCGAAGGCATGTAGGCTCCCAGAGCCTGTGTTTCCCTCTGTAGAGCAGGCCTAATTACCGTCTTCAGGGTGCACGCGTCTTCGTCCCCGACGCGCACCCCCACCGCCGGGAGAAGCTGAGCCAGGCCAGAGGAACAGCTGGGGGTGTCCGCGAGGCTGCAACCCAGGAGGAGGCCCCAACAATGGAGCCCCAGAGGACAGAGACAATGGGCTTCTCTGTCGGCCCAGCTGTCCCCACCAACCAAACAGAAGCAGCTGACGAAGGACTGCCGGGCTGGGATCCCTCGGCTCTGCAGGGGCGGCTGTGTGCCAGGGCGGGGCACAAGGGAAGCGCACAGACGTTTGAAGAGTGGCCCCCGTGTCCCTGCCGTGGTTGCATGATGGCATTTGAGCCTCACAACCTAATCCTGAGAGAGGTGACATCATCACCCCAACTTTATCATGAGGGAACTGAGGTTCGGGCCTGGGTTAAACCCAGACTCGGCCACCCGCCAGCATAGTGGCTTTGGGCAGTTTGCTTCAGCCTTCTGGTCCTTCATGTCTGCATCTGAAAATGAAGTACTGGGCCGGGTGTGGTAGCTCACGCCTGTATTCCCAGCACTTTGGGAGGCCGAGACCAGTGGATCACCTGAGGTCAGGAGTTCGAGACCAGCCTGACCAACATGGTGAAACCCTGTCTCTACTAAAAATACAAAAAATTAGCTGGGCGTGATGAAGGGCGCCTACAATCGCAGCTACTCGGGAGGCTGGGGCAGGTGAATCGCCTGAACCCGGGAGGGGAGGTTGCCGTGGGGCCGTGCCATTGCAATCCAGCCCGGGCCACAAGAGTGAGACACTGTCTCAAAAAAAAAAAAAAAAAAAGGAAGAAAATTGCAATTCATTCTCTGGATTTCATGGGCAAGTCCAGAGAATTAAGAGAAAATAATGTTGATTATTATTCAGAGACCATCTGCCATGTGCTAAGTTCAAGTGCAAATGCTTTTTGCTCATTGAACTCTTCTAACAGTCCTAGGAGGCAAACTATTGTCATCCCCATTTTATAGATAAAGAAATTGAGGCACAAAATGGTGAGTTAACTCACTCAAAGGTCAGGGATGTGGGCAGATGTAAACCATAGCCACAGAAGGAATAAGTACTATTTTATAAAGTGACAGAGTGCATTCAGTGGCCCTGTGGCATTCGTGAGAGACCAACTTCCTCTCAGGGAACTTGCTCTGTAGTTTGGGAAGCCACACAGATGATCCTCTGGTTGGGAGAATAAGGATCTGGGGCAGCCTGGACCTGAAGCTGAGGCCAAAGAGAGTGGGATTGGTCTGGATAAGAGGGTTTTTTTTTTTTTTTAATTTTTAAATTACTTTTTCAGAGACACAGCCTCACGATATTGCTAAGGCTGGTGTCTAAGTCCTGGGCTCAAGCAATCCTCCCACCTTGGCCTCCCAAAGTGTTGGGATTACAGACATGAGTCACAATGCCTGGCCAAGGATTTTTTAAGTTGTGTCCTGGTAGCTGAGGAGTTAAGTGGTCTGGGGAGGCCTTGGAGCTTGGGAACACCTTCAAACCACCATGACAGCCTGGGCCAACCGGCCCGCATTATCACCTGTGGGAGAAATAAGTGTTATGCATGATGCTGTCTTTGGGGGCCTCTTTGTTACAGTATCATAGCATGTCTGCTCACTAAGACACAGCACTGGGGACACAGCTGCTTGAGGTCAGAAAGCCTTTGTCAAGCTCATAGTTTAATGGGAGAGATAAGCCTTAACCTAGGAAAGAAAATTGTGATTACAAAATATGGTAACTGCTGTGAAAGGCATAGGCTGAGACTGTGAGAGAGAGAATAATGGGGTCCCTGATTTGGACAGTGGTCAGGGAAGGCCCCTTTGAAGAAATACATTTTTTCACTTTTTAACCATATGTATTTTATTTTTAAATGGCATTTAATGAAGCAAGACACTGACTTATTGAATATTATATACTTACTGTTTTTCCCCTTTCGTGCAATATTGAAATATATTTCAACTTAAAACAAATAAAAAAATCCCAAATATAACACTTCTTTTGAAAAATACAGGCACGGCTGGGCGCGGTGGCTCACGCCTGTAATCCCAGCACTTTGGGAGGCCAAGATGGGCGGATCACCTGAGGTCAGGAGGTCAAGACCAGCCTGGCCAACATGGCAAAACCCCATCTCTGCTAAAAAGTACAAAAATTAGCCGGGTGTGGTGGCAGGTGCCTGTAATCCCAGCTACTCAGGAGGTTGAGGCAGGAGGAGCTTGAATCCAGGCGGCAGAAGTTGTGATAAGCTGAGATCGTGCCACTGCACTCCAGCCTGGGCAAGAGCAAGACTCTGTCACACACACACAAAGAAAAATACAGGCACACAAAGGATATTACAGAAATGCACCAAATATGAATTATTGGCACAGATATAATATTTCAAACATTAGTTAATATTAGCTCGAGACATCCTATTACAATATTAAAACCATGCCCCTTTCAATTCAAGTGAGCACTTCTATTTCCATTCCAAGACCCTGTGATTTTATACACATTTAACACAACAGCAACAATAACAGTAATGCTAGCTACTATTTGTTATGCCCTTAATGAGTGCCAAGCTTGGCTAAATATGTAAAACATGTTTTGTTTTATTGGTGAAGAGATGATTTCTTAAATGACCAGAAGATACTGCAAGTTCAAAGTCCTGGAGGCCAGAAGGAGCTTGTATTCAAGAAACAGAAAAGGAAATATAAGAAAACATATTTTCTCAAGGAAATATAAGTTGTATTTCTGTGTAACTCTATGCACCAGGAGGGCCCCAGCAAGAAAGAGGTCTCACTCCACAGGGATTTCTGAAAAAAGTCCCTGTGGGCGAGGTTGAGGGGACCAACAGGAGATGGTACAGCACCTGGGCTGGCAACAGAGGGGAGGGAGCTCTCACCCCTAAACCTGAAGGGAGGAGAGGGAGTGGTTTCCTGGAACTAGTGAGAATAGCTAGCTATGGGCCACGGGGAAACCTGAGAGGAGATTTGAGGCCACAAAGTCACTGCCAAAACTGGGGGTATATGGGGGAAATATCCCAAATTTACTCTTCTCCCAGCCTCTGATGCCTTGCTGGCACTTCCCATTGGCTGGATCGAACTGGAACCCCAAGATCAAGGAATCCTCTGTGATGGCATCTATGGGGGTCCGCTTCGTGGGGGAGCACCGAGCAGGGTGGAAAACCCTGGTGAGTGGGTCTGCATGTTGGGGGTAAGCAGAGAATGACCACTGATGTTCTGAGCAACCTTGGAGATTCCTCCAGCCTCGTGAGCCAGCTCTGTAACAGGAGTGAGCGGGCTTGAAAAATAACCCTGCCTCCTGTCCCCAGTACTGCCTGCAAAGGTCTTGTTGACCTGGGACACTCACATATCCTGTCACCATGGAAACCTGATACTCACTCTTGGCTATCTCTGCCTACCATCTATACCAAACTGTTGACCAGGTGATGGCCAAGGGGATCAGAAATCACTGCACTGCTAGAGCCCCTGTGAGAGGCCCCAGTCTTGGTCTCAACCAGATGAGTCGAGCAGGGCCTCTGGAGGCCAACTGGGATATCTGGACACCCTGGGTGGGTGAAATCATCACTCCCCGCTCTAGGCTCCTGGCAACAAGTGGTTTGCTGCAACTACAAGGACTGGCCCCAAGGGAACTCATTAGTCCACACCATTGCCAATGACAAACCCAGCACACACACTCCGGGGTGTTCCGTCAGCTGCACAGATGGAGGGTGACACAGCCCACAGCTACAGGCACACACCCACGGTGCCAGATTCAGATGCACACACACAGGCATAGACAGAGACGCACCCCTACAGTGAGTGCTGCCACGCCCCAGCCCCATGCCTAGCCATCCCTGTCAATCTCCTAGTCTCCATCTCCCTGATTGTCCCAGGATAAAGCTGGGACACGCCAAAACACTGAGTGTCTTCACTGCTGTGTCCCTTCCCCAGAAAGGGAAGTTCCTGGAGCACAGATATGAAAGGAAGGCACAGATAGAGATGTGAATCTAGATACACATATGCCAAGGACAGAGTCAGGGCTTGTCAGGCCTCTTGTTCATACAATGAGGGAGGGACAGTTCTTTTTAAACAAAGGCCAGGTATGGTGGCTCACGCTTATAATCCCAGCACTTTGGGAGGCCAAGGCGGTGGATCACCTGAGGTCAGGAGTTCAAGACCAGCCTGGACAACATGGTGAAACCCTGTCTCTACTAAAAATACAAAAAACATTTAGCTGGGCGTGGTGGCAGCTGCCTGTAATCTGAGCTACTCAAGAGGCTGAAGCAGGAGAATCACTTGAACCTGGGAGGCAGAGGTTGCAGTGAGCTGAGATCGCGCCACTGCACTCCAGCCTGGGCGACAGAGGGAGACTCTATCTCAAAAAAAAAAAAAACTACAAATACAAAACTAGAGACCTTGGAAGGAGCCCAACTAAGTGAGGAGCCCCGGAGCTTAACAAGAAATCAGCTTCTGTCGCATGCAGGAAACAGAGAGATGATCCCACAATTACATGTGGGAGCACAGACACAGGCACCCCAGGCTCCTCAAACCACACACGCTAACACGCACAGACACAGGCATGCACACGCACACGCTCTCCGTGCCTCAGGCATTCTCAGGGCAGCCTAGGGAGGCCTCTGTGCACCAACCTTCAGAGAGGCCCCTGCAGCCCTGGCTTAGACCTTAGATTCCCCCAGCTGCTTCTACACCCACAGGCATCCTCTGAGACCCTGCATTTTGCTGTTTCAGAGGAACCAACCCTGCTCCCCACTCCAGCTTTCTCACCCTTCACCTCCAGCCCCAGGACAAGATGAGCAGGAGGAGGGGCAGCTGCCCAACACTCACTGAGGAGTCAGCCTCTGGACCTCAGAGCCAGCAACACCCGCTGCACTCACACCCGCACCTCATCCTGCTGCCTTCTCCTGAGGAGGGGAAACTGAGGCCCAGAGAGGAGGGCACGAGCTCTAATTCGAGTCCTCTGGGACAACAGCCGTACCTCATCACATGCACACCGAGAACCAACACACATTTTTCTGGACCGCAGGATATTTTAAAAGGTTTTCTTTTTTAATACAGAAAGGCATAAAGACGAAAATGGTCTGTAATGCTGCCACACAGATAATCCCAGTGGTATTTTTAAAATAAAGTTAATGAATGCCCATGTTTGCAAAATTCAAACCATACCAAAGGATTATAAAATGAAAACTAAAACCTTTTCCATCACAGTCGCTCTCCCCAGAAACGATGCTGCTTTGTTTCGTTGCTGAAGACATTGGCATGCCAGCATTTTTTACCTATAAAAAGAAAATCACTCTGCCCACTATTTTGGACCTTGCCATTTTTTCACCTCAAACACATCTTGGCAGATCTTTCCACATCCACACTGCTAATCCGCCTCCTTCTTTCTAACGGCTGTGCTGTACTCTGTTGTATGATTGTGTCTTCCGTGGGTGTGTATTTACCGTATTTCCAGTTTCTTTGCTCTTACAATGAGCCAGCAGATCCCCAAGGTACCTGAATATACTGCACATATTTCCACAGGGCCAGGCACGAGCAGAGGCACCAGGTCAAAGGATATGTGCATTTTTAATTCTTGGTAGGGCTCTCAGCTCACATCTGTAATCCCAGCACTTTGGGAGGCCAAGGCAGGTGGATCATTTGAGGTCAAGAGTTCGCGACCAGCTTGGCCAACATGGTGAGGCCCCATCTCTATTAAAAATAAAAAACATTAGCTGGGCGTGGTGGTACGCACCTGTAATCCCAGCTACTTGGGAGGCTGAGGCAGGAGAATCACTTGAACCTGGGAGGGGGAGCTTGCAGTGAGCCGAGATCACGCCACTACACTCCAGCCTGGTGACAGAGTGAGACTCCGTGTCAATAAAACAAACAAACAAAAATCTAAAAAAATAATAGTAATGATGAACTCGCAGCAGACCTGTTTGATCTGTATCTTCTTCCACTCCCACCTCTGGCCCCTATTCTGGAGCATATCTCAGATAACCTATCCTGAAATTCATCTTTAATCACTACTCTTTCCATACCAGAGGACATTTGTGAAAAGATGACATGTAGCTATTTAAGATAATGAGCACCCTAGAGCCCGCAGTTTATGACCTGTGGACACACACTCCTCAGAGTGGGAATTCATTCACATACAGACCTTTCTAGTCCCACAGGTTGAGATAAATGTGAATATGTTTGCCAGCCGCAGTGGTTCACACTTGTAATCCCAGCGCTCATGGAGGCAGAGGTGTGACGGTCGCTTAAGCCCAGAAGTTCAAGACCTGCCCAGGCAACACAGCGAGCTCCTGCACTCCACAAAAAAAAGACAAAAAGATATATGCATATGTTTATAAGTGTATATTGATACACATATATTTCTTCATGTTAAGGAAATATGTGTCTATTCTGATTCTACTAAGGACTTGATTTAATCAAGGAAAGGATGTTGGATTTTGTCAAATAAATTTTTTTTAATCTGTTGAGATAATAGTTTTCTCCCTTTGATTATTTAATATGACATATTATAGTAATAGATGTCATCTAGTGAGCTCTCCTCGTATTCTTAGGGTGAACTCCATGAGGCCATTTAAAGAACTACTGAATTCCATTTGCCAGTATTTTATTTTGGATTTTGGCAATATGTATGAGATAGGTCTCTACTTTTAATTTGTATCCTATATTGGTAGAATTTTGGTATCAGTGTTAATATTGGATTTATAAAAATAAATTAAATCATTTAATGTTCTGGAAAAGCTTAAATAACATCTGCATTTTTTGCTCTTTGAAGTTAGAAAGAATTCTCCACAAAACTATGTGGCCCTGGAACTTTTTGGGGGAGGTTTTAATAGCTTTCTCAGTTTCTGGGAAATGGTAGATTCAAATGGGGTCTTCACATATGCTCTTCCAGCCACCACAGCTGTCCCTGCAACACCGTAGCTAACCGGCTCCTTCTTATGCTTCAGGCCTTGGGGTAAATGCCACCTCTGTCTTACTGTGAGCTCCCCAACAATGAGGCCCTGAGACACAGATTTGATGCAAAGAGTTGATTTGGAAGGTGATTCCAGAAGTACTGGTGAGCAAGTGTGAGGGGGTGAGAAAGGGACAGAAGGGAGCCAGTACGAGGGATGTCAACAAGCAGAGGACAGCTGTGGGCACGCAGGGCTCCAGTGGCTGGAATATTCATCCTCTTAACTCCTGTCCATCATTGGCTGAGGGCTACTGCCAGGGGTGTTAAACCCCCACAATTCTGATTTGCCTCACACTGGCCAAGCATGCCTCTGAAGCCAGAGGAAGCCCACAGGCTGAGTCACAGGGACATGCAGTCAGAAGCCACCAACAGTGAATGCTGAAGGGTGGAGACTGCGTGCCAATAACTGTGCTACGTGACTGGAGAGGTCTTCCCTGGCCACCAAATGTAAGCAGGACCCCTCCATGCCTGGTGTTCTCCATTGCTGCATCCGTTCATGCCCTTCAGAACATTCACCAAACTTTGTACCATTACCCACCCATACACAGGCATATTTGTTTACTCACCTGTTAGCTCACTTCCTCCACTAGGTTGAAAGCTTGAAGGGGGCAGAGGTGACACCTCTGTTCACTGCATGTACCCAGCACAGTGCCTGGCACCAATCTGCATCCACTAAACACTCGTGCCTGTTGAACACGGGCTTCATCTTCATTATTTGTTCTTATGTCTGTCTCCACCACTAAGTGTGACCTTTCAGGGCCCAGGATCCAGATCCAACCTGCCTATGGATCCAGACCTAGCTCAAGACCTTAAAGATGGCCGGGTGCGGTGGCTCACGCCTATAATCCCAGCACTTTGGGAGGCTGAGGAGGGTGGATCACTTGAGGTTGGGAATTCGAGACCAGCCTGGCCAACGTGATGAAACCCCATCTCTACTAAAAATTTAAAAATTAGACAGGGGTGATGGCACATGTTTATAATCCCAGCTACTCAGGAGGCTAAGGCAGGAGAATCGCTTGAACCCAGGAGGTGGAGGTTGCAGCGAGCTGAGATCGTGCCACTGCACTCCAGCCTGGGCAACAAAGTGAGACTCTGTCTCAAAAAAAAAAAAGAGAAAGAAAAAAAAAAAAAGACTTTGGGTTTGAGAATAGTTAATCCTCAATAAATGTTTATAAGTGAATGAACTCCCATCTCCCTCCAGCCTGGTCTAAAAAGAGTAACAAGTTGTCTTGGGCAAATGTGGCTGAACCTTGCAAATACATTTCTATAATCAAAAATAGTTGTTTCCCACTAGTAAGGGACCGAAACGTGATGACTTTCTTCTTTTCTTATTTCTCTGAGATGCCTCTGATCCCCAGAGGCAGACCCGGCAGTGGTCTGCCCGACATCCCTTCTCCCTGCCCCTTGCTGATGGCACCCCAGCTTTGTTCAGGCCGGCACTGACACTTGCCTAGGGGCCACCCCCGTGTTCCCAGCCTCAACTGCACACAATTTTGCCAAAAAAGGCCTAAGCAGAAGTCTGCAGACACTAAGGAAAGCAACATTCTAAGACAGGAAAAGCTGACCCACAGCTGCCCACCTGCAGTTGCACGAAGAAAACAAACCCCTGTGCTGAAACCTCAAGAAATGGGCTTCGGCCAGGCGCAGTGGCGCACACCTGTAATCCCAGCACTTTGGGAGCCCGAGGCAGGTGGACCACTTGAGGTCAGGAGTTTGTGACCAGCCTGAGCAACATGCTGAAACCCCATCTTTACTAAAAATACAAAAATTAGTCAGGCGTGGTGGCAGACACCTGTAATCCCAGCTACTGGGGAGGCTGAGGAAGGAAAATCATTTAAACCCGAGAGGTGGAGGTTGCAGTGAACTGAGACTGTGCCACTGCGCTCCAGCCTGGGTGACAAAGCGAGACTCCATCTCAAAAAAAAAAAAAAGAAAGAAAGAAATGTCCTTCATGTTACTCTTTCCCAGCTGATGGAACCTACACCAAAAGCTGTGTGAAATAAGCCATCCACGGACTGGACATTGCAGCTTCAGTGACAAGTAGGAATGAATTTGGCAACATAGGAGGGTAAGGGAAGCATTCCAAAATTTAACAAGATTTGGCCACCAGTGTCTGAGTTTTAACTGTAGTAAAAACCAGCCAGGCTGGGCACGGTGGTTCACGTCTATAATCCCAGCACTTTGGGAGGCCGAGGCTGGTGGATCACCTGAGGCCAAGAGTTCGAGACCAGCCTGGCCAATATGGTGAAACTCTGTCTCTGCTAAAAAATACAAAAATTAGCCAGGCATGGTGGCAGGAGCCTTCATCCCAGCTACTTGCACGGCAGAAGCAGGAGAATCGTTTGAACCTGGGAGGCGGAGGTTGCAGTGAGGCGAGATTGAGCCATTGCACTCAAGCCTGGGGGACAAGAGTGAGACTCCTCTCAAAAAA
>NW_012102610.1:1583932-1622438 GCF_000951045.1 Mandrillus leucophaeus | reverse complement strand
AAAAAAAAAAAAAAAAAAAAAACCCAGGCACAATGACTCATGCGTGTAATCCCAGCACTTTGGGAGGCCGAGGTTGGCCAATCACCTGAGGTCAGGAGTTCAACACCAGCCTGGCCAACATGGTGAAACCTCATCTCTACTAAAAATACAAAATTAGCAAGGCGTGGTGGCGGGCACCTGTAATCCCAGCTGCTGGGGAGGCTGAGGCAGGAGAATTGCTTGAACCAGGAGACAGTGAGCCGAGATCGCACCAGTGCACTCCAGCCTGGGCAAAAAAAGAAGGAAACTCGCCAGGCGCGGTGGCTCACGCCTGTAATCCCAGCACTTTGGGGGGCCGAGGCGGGCGGATCACGAGGTCAGGAGATCGAGATTATCCTGGCTAACACAGTGAAACCCTGTCTCTACTAAAAATACAAAAAAATTAGCCAGGCGTGGTGGCGGGCGCCTGTATTCCCAGCTACTTGGGAGGCTGAGGCAGGAGAATGGCATGAACCTGGGAGGCGGAGCTTGCAGTGAGCCGATATTGTGCCACTGCACTCCAGCCTGGGTGACAGAGCGAGACTCTGTCAACAACAACAACAACAAAAATGAATTTTACCATATTAACCATAGGTAAGTATACAGTTCAGTAATGTTAAATATCATTGTGCAATAGGTCTCTAGAACTTTTTTTTTTTTGAGACAGAGTCTCACTCTGTTGCCCAGGTTGGAGTTTAATGGCATAAACTTGTCTTACTGCAACCTCCACCTCCCAAATTCAAGCGATTCTCCAGGCTCAGCCTCCTGAGTAGCTGGGATTACAGGCACCCACCACCATACCCGGCTAATTTTTGTATTTTTAGTAGAGAAGTGTTTCACCATGTTGGTCAGGATGGTCTTGAACTTCTGACCTCAGGTGATCCACCTGCCTCAGCCTCCCAAAGTGTTAAGATTACAGGCTTGAGCCAGCACACCCGGCCCTCTGGAACTTTTTCATCTTGCAAAACTGAAATTCTGTTCTCCTTATACACTAACTCTCTTTTTCCCCTCCCCTTTGCCCCTGGAACCCCCTATTCCCCTTTCTGTCTATGAAATTGACTGCCCTGGGTACCTCATGTAAGTAGAATCACGCAGTATTTTTCCTTTTGTGACTGGTTTATTCACTTAGTATAATGTCCTCAAGGTTCATCCATGTCGTAGCATGGCTCAGAATTCCTTTCCTTTTTAAGGTTAAGTAATATTCCATCATATGAACAGAGTACATTTTCTTTATTCATTCATCTGTCAATAGACATTTAAGTTCTTTCCACCTCTTGGCTATTGTCAATAATGCTGTTATGAACATGTGTGTGCAAATATCCATTTGGGTCTCTGCTTTCACTTCTTTTGGACATGTACCCAGAAGTGGGATTGCTGGATCATATGGCAATTCTACGTTTAATTTTTTGAGGAACCATCATACTGTTTTCCACAGTGATTATACCATTTTACACTCCCACATCAGAACAAGGGTTCTGATTTCTTCACATCCTTGCCAAAAGCTGTTATTTTCTTTTTTTTTTTTTAATAGTGGCTATCCTAATAGGTGTGACATTTCACTTCCTAATAGAAGTGACGTTTCACTGTGGGTTTTTAAAAATTTGCTATTATTATAAACATATTTTTGAGACAGGATCTCGCTCTGTCACCCAGGCTGGAGTGCAGTGCAGTGTCTCCATCCCGGCTTACTGCAACCTCCGCCTTCTGGGTTCAAGCAATTCTCCCACCTCAGCCTCCCCAGTAGCTGGGATTACAGGCATGCGCCACCATTCCCGGCTAATTTTTGTACTTTTTGGTGGAGACGGGGTTTGACCATGTTGGCCCGGCTGATCTCAAACTCCTGACCTTAGGTGATCTGCCCACCTCAGCCTCCCAAAGTATTGGGATTATAGGCATGAGCCACCACGCCCAGCCTTCATTGTGGTTTTGATTCGCATTTCCCTACTGGTTAGTGATGCTGAGCACCTTTTTGTGTGCTTGTTGGTATTTGTATATCTTTTTCGGAGAAATGTTTATTCAAGTCCCTTATCCATTTTTTATTGTATTGTTGTTAAGTTGTAGGAGTTCTTTATATATTCTGGTTTTTGGCCTCTTGTCATATATATGATTTGTAAATATTTTCTCCTATTCTGTAGGTCACCTTTTCACTCTGTTGATTCTTTTGAGGTGCAGAAGTGTTTAAGTTTGATGTAATTCCATTTGTCTATTATTGCTTTCGCTGTCTGTCCTTTTGGTATCCTATCCGAGAAATTATTGCCAAACCCAATGTCATGAAGATTTTCCCCTGTATTTTCTTCTAAGGGTTTTATAGTTTTAGCTCTTACATTTAGGTCTTTCATCTGTGTTAGCGTATGCTGTCATTATTTAAATACACACTGTATGGTCAAGCAGTCTGTAGGCTGCAGGGAAATCATTGAGACTCGAATTCAGCCAAGGTTAAGCTTAGACATGGTTCTCTTCAGGTTATTGGGTGATGGGGTTCATGAAGCTTTAGTGGGCTCTGGGCCCCTTCCCAGCACCAGAGGACATGTCCATTGGTCCCCATTTTACAATATTCATTGTCCTTATAATCTTCGATGTAACCAGCCTCTCATCTCACAGGTTTGCATCATATTGGCATCAGTTATGAGGCCCATCTCCTCAAATGCTGCTGGAAAGATAGGCCAGGAGTGATGCTCTTTTTGAAGCTAAGAAAAATAAAGCTTCCAGGCATTCTCACATAGCAAGTATGACTCTAAATGCAGAACCGTTTTCACTACACTGAAGTTATTTCTCTCAGAAAAAAAAAAAGTTTTAATGGATGACATGTAAGGACCTATCCTCAGAGAATTGAGCTGAAAGAAAGAATGTAAGAGAAAGCTTAAATCATTGTATATAAAAGGTCTTCCTATCTATTTTGTTTGCAGAAGCAACAAAACTGGAATGGACCCAAATGTCAAAGGATAAGGAAATAGTTAAGCCAACAAGTAGAGTACTTTGCAATTAAGAGAAGTAAGTTCCCGGATGCCTCCAAGGAAATGGAGAAATGTGTATCTTAACCAACAAAACTAAGTGTAGCCCAGGTTTATAAGTAAACACTGACCCTTGTTACTTATAAAAGCCATACATAGCATGCTGGTCAACTGCCCACAGGCACTCGGGTCCATTTCCGCCCTGCCCTTGTCCTCTGGCTTCTCATTCAGTCAGTGGCCACTGGTGCTAGAACCCTTGAGAGTGGGAAGAGAGGATAAGCCAGGGCATTTCTCCCCTGGGTGCCCTTTGACATCTCCAGGCCTTCTCCTCTGTGGCTTCAGCGCTTCCTGGTCCCCCTGGGAATTTTGGTGGTCCCATCTCCTACCAGAAAGGCACTCCCCATGGCTCTAGCTCCTACTGGGTGCCCCAACTCCTGGGTCACACCTATAACCTTATCTTTGTTCCTAGGAATGGGAGTGGCCTCCTGCTGAACTACTCCCTCTAACCTCACTGCCACTGCCTCCCCCACCAGAGCAACCAATTCCCTGTATTAAATTCCATGAGAGAAATTTGTGTTTTCCTGGCTGGCTGCAGGCTGATATTTGCACTCACGGATAAAAATAAGAAGTTTGTTCGTTTGTTTGTTTTGAGACAGAATCTTGCTCTGTTTCCCAGGCTGGAGTGCAGTGGCTCACTGCAACCTCCGCCTCCTGGGTTTAAGCGATTCTCCCGCTTCCGCATCCTGAGTAGCTGGGACTACAAGGGCGTGCCACCATTCCCCGCTAATTTTTGTATTTTTAGTAGAGATGGAGTTTTGCCATGTTGGCCAGGCTAGACTTGAACTCCTGCCCTCAGGTGATCTGCCCACCTCGGCCTCCCAAAGTGCTGGAATGAGCCACCATGCCAGGCTGCATCCTCGACAGATGAAAATGTGATCTTCATGGCAGCCAGCAAAGACCACTCCTGAGGCCCGGATGGTACCGAGGATACCTCAGTGGAGGCTACTGACCCCTTCCACCCATGACTTAGCACCACATTTAATTCCTCGAGAGTGTAGGTGCATCCCGGAAATGGGAAGAGGGGAAATATTGAGTTGCCACCCTACAGGAATAGGATCTGGAAAGAGAAATTAAGATAGGATATAAAAGCTAAAGAAAGGTGCACACCTGAGTTTATAGACTAGAATTCAAATCCACTACAACTGAGAGAATAATTGGCCTTCAGTGGAATGCAAAGAGGGTGATAAAGACACTAGAACGCAGTGGAAAATATTCCGGCATTGGAGGGAAAGAATCCGCCCACTCCCTGGAATCGCCCACTTTGAAGTCAGCAGGGTCCTTCAGTATTAAGCAGCATGACCCCTCATTTCATAGTCAAAAAAACCAGATGTCCAGGGAGGCTCAATAGCTGGCCTGATATCTCACAGTCAGCTAATGTGGGGAGCAAGAACCCGAGCCTGTGGTTTTCTCTGCTACACTTGGGTGGCTGCTGGGGCTTGCTGCAAACACCCAAATTGCTTCTTAATTGGAGTCTCCTGCTTAATTAGCTGCTTCCTGAGCAGCCCGTGCTCCCTGTCTGGAAATCTCAATCAACACCATCTTCTCTAAATTGCTATGACCTCGCTCTTCTCCTCTCCTCCATGCAGGGATTCACTTCTTGGTTTTGCCCAGTGGGACAGCTGGGGAGGGGATGGGCCAGGCGGACAGCCTCTGCAGAGAGAAAGCAGCTGTTCTTACCACCACGCCCTGCTCCAGGGACTTCAGAGGGCTTCACAACTACCCCAAGAGGGTCAGGACTGGGGAACAAGAAGACTGGGGGTCCAATCCTGGATTTGCCACTAACTCCCTGTGTGAAACCTCTGTCATTCTAGGGGCTTCAGTGACCATTAAATTATGGTTTCTCCTCTAAATTAGGGTTACTAGGTTTAGCAAGTAAAAATGCAAGATACTCAGTTATGTTTGAATTACAGTAAGCAATACCTTTTTTTAGTATAAGTGTGTCCCATGCAGTAAGCGTATTTGAGATATACTTATACCAAAAATTTTTTTTTGGTATCTGAAATTCAAATTTAACTAGGTATCTTGTATTTTATCTGACAACCCTACCCCACATGGAAAAATTCTGTTCCATCTGCTCTGTGGAGGCAACCTGATGAAGCACACACAGCACAGCTTGAGAGTGAGGCAGTCCTGAGTGTGAATCCCAGACCTGCCACCCAGCCTGTATGATCTTGGGCAAGTCAGTTTGCCTCTCTGAACCTCAGTTGCCCAGAGTAGAAAATGGATGTATTAATCACTGACTGGTCATCTCTCAGGACTAATTAGTTCTCTCTCAAGACTAGCGAAAGAGACTGGAGGCAGTGGCTCACACCTGTAATCCCAACACTTTGGGAGGCAGAAGCAGGAGGATTGCTTGAGCCTAGGAGTCTGAGGCCAGCCTGGACAGCATGGGGATACCCCGTCTCTACCAAAAAATACAAAAATTAACCGGGCATGGTGGCACAGGCCTGTAGTCCCAGCTATACTCAGGAGGCCGAGGTGGAAGGATCCCTTGAGCCCAGGAGGTCAAGGCTGCAGTGAGCTGTGATCATGCCATTGCACTCCAGCCTGGGCGACAGAGCGAAACCCTGTCTCAAAAAAAAGATTAGTGAAAGGACATAATTAAAATCCCTTTATAGACTGCAAAGTATGCAATAAACGTGAACATTTATTAAGAACCTACTTATACAACACATTCTACCAAATATTACGGGAAATAGAGATAACAGTGCAATTGGAAAGACATTTGTAAGAAAAGCCCAAGGCTGTCTGTTTTTCATAGAATCCTTCCATAAAGTGAAATCCCATCAAGAATCTGAATTTGGACTGCTATGAACTGATAAGGAATTTGATGTTTCAGGAAAAAAAATTGTGCAGTCTTGGGAAACAGTCATGCCTGGGATTGACGCCAGAAAGAGCTGGCGCGATTCCCTTAGACCGGCTGGACTTTCACGTTCCCACCTGCAAGTATCCCATTTGAGAGGAGACCTGGCTGATGTAGGGAAATCAAAGTCATCAGCTTAGGTGAAATCTTTCTCATCTTGCCTTTGTCCTTGGAGATGTTCTGCAGCCAGGGATGAGCAGACTTCATTTGGTTCCCATCATCCAGAACCCTAGAATGGTGGGGGTTGGTGGAATTGCCAGCCCAGCACCCATCCTCAGGGAACCAGCTGTTCCCCTCAGTCCAGGAGGTTCTCCAGGAATGGGTATTTAATCCACACGTGGCCACCACAGTGAGTCAGAAACAGGCATGTGAGGAAGACAGGGTCCCAGTCTTGTTTGAGCTGGGCCTGAAGCCAGTTCCCTGAGTCAGTAAACTCTCTTTGTACCAATTTGAGCTGGATTTTCTGTCACTTGCCACTGATGGACACATTGCTTCAATATGCTCCCTGCTTGGCTAGCCCCGAAGAGAGAAAACCGCATGAGTTAAAGTATGCAGGGAAAGCTTCGGAGAGAAAGGCCACCCAGGGGCTCAGCCCAAAGTTTTCGAGGGATTCATGCATGATTTTCACGCAATCAGCACCTACTGTCTGTGATGACAGGCGGTCTCCACCTATGTTTAGGACCCAAAAGCCACACTTTTTTGGGCAACCTGAGTGGGGCTTTAGTGGATATGCTGTCTCCTGTGTCCTCCCCTCCTCACCAAGCTCACCCCTCATGATGGCACTAGAGGCTCATCATAAGTTAGCAACCCCCAACCCAGCTCTCTAGTCCAGAGCATCCCCCACCACTGTACACGTCAGCCACACTCTCTAATCCCCAAGAAACTGATTGTGCTTCCAGCCTCCCCACCTGGCCTCCTCCTACTACCTCTGCCTGACAACCTCTCTGTGCTGTTCACCCTCATCTTGAACTTGTTAAATATCTACAGGAACAAAGCTCCTGGATGCCCCTCAGAACCATGTCCCTGTTTCCCCTCCCCTGATTGGCGCTTATCCCACTCCGACAGCCTCCAAGAGCCCTTGGTCTGAATCTCAAACGGAGGGCATTCTGCCATGTCTTGGGTGGGAGGGCCCCAGCCTGAGTCTAAGCTGAGTTTGCCCCTGGGGATCAAAGCATCTGATGAGCCAACAGGACTGGGAAGAGGTCACTATGTGAGCATTCTCAACTCAACGCTAAATATAGGCTCTCTCTGAGCTTCAGTTTCCACATTTATAAATAGCAGGCAGGAAAGAATACTACCTGCCTTATTATGAGATTAAATGGCATAACACATCCATGACTACTATGTCCCACATTACCAGGTACTTGCTGGAATTATCATATGGTCATTTAACTTGCAGCAAATCAGACATTGAGAGTGGAGGGAGATTGGCTTTTTTTTTTTTTTTTTTTTTGAGACAGAGTTTTGCTCTTATCGCAATGGTGCGATCTCGGCTCACAGCAATCTCTGCCTCCCAGGTTCAAGCAATTCTCCTGCCTCAGCCTCCTGTGCAGGTGGAATTACAGGCGTGCACCACCATGCCTGACTAATTTTGCAATTTTAGTAGAGACGGGGTTTCTCCGTGTTGGTCAGGCTGGTCTCGAGCTCCCAAACTCAGGTGATCCGCCTGCCTCAGCCTCCCAAAGTGCTGGGATTATAGCCATGAGTCACCGCGCCCGGCCTTTTTTTTTTTCGTTTGAGACAGTCTCACTCTGTTGCACACGCTGGAGTGCAGTAGTGGTGCAATCATGGCTCATTGCAGGCTCAATCTCCTGGGCTCAAGTGATCCTCCCACACCAGCCTCCCAAGTAGTTAGAACTACAAGTGCTCACCACCATGCCCAGCTAATTTTTTTTATATTTCATAGAAACGGGTCTTGCTATGTTATTCAGGCTGTTCTGAAACTCCTGGCCTCAAGTGAGCGTCCCTCCTTGACCTTCCAAACTGCTAGGATTACAGGTGTGAGCCACCGCGCCCAGCTCAGGTATGACTATTATGAGCCCCTTAGCCTTCCCCTTGTTGCCTCCATTCAGACTAGACCTTGGTCTTCACTGCCCCAGGGAAACTAGACCATAGGCAAGTAGAAAAGAAGAAAAAGTTATTTTTAGCTTTTGAATACCCAAGGACCCTAAATTCTATTAATTCAAGGCCATTTAAGGAATTTTCACAGGCAAATTGATGATAATGTAAATTGGGTTTAGGCTTTAGCACCTAAACTTCACATAAGGCAGAAGTCCCTTTACATCTCCTTGAGCCTCCTCCTCCAAAACACTGGATTCAGGACCTTGGGGGCTCACTCAGTGCAAAGGGGCCAGCCAGTGCAGGTTGCTAAGGCCAGGCAGAGAGGCCCGCCCTCAAAGTCTACAGCCTCGCTGCTGTCGCAAGGGAGCGCTGCAGAACATCAGTGCTGGGAAGTCTGGGGGACCTTCCTCCTCTGCTAAGGTGACTCCCTGTGGCGGGAGGCCCGAATAGTTCTGGGAAGATAAGTGTGCACGTGGTGGTCAAGGCATGGCGAACAAACCTCAATTGTTTACAGTGATGGGTGCTGTGATGATGGGTAATCATTTATTTGGTGTTGCAGGTATACAATTAGAGAGACTTGAGGGTTTGGTTTTAAGTAAAACAAGTGGTATGTTACTTCTTTGTCTAGCTGAACTAAAAAAGTCACTGTAGAGCAAATTGTGATTTTGAGAAGAGTCATTAACTGGCTCCTCCAAGGTAAATACCAAGCAAGTGTGGAGGGGCACCCATGGCCATGGGAAAAGGAGATTGTAATGGGACCTGCTAGCTACTCAGAGCCAGTGGCTGGGGAAAAGTTGGCAGTTTTGCACTGAGGTCAAATTACCTCTTGGACATAAAGTAATCAAGATCTCAGCCCATTCTCCTTTGAGATTCCAATACAGTAAGCCTGTCTGACCGATTGGGATGTTTGCGAGAATGGACTTCTAGAGCTACCAAGAGAGAAATCACCTTGGGACATAGAGACTCATGCTCAATGCCAGCTCTATGTATGTGGAAAGGGGAGCTGTACACTGTGCCCAAACTAGTAACCCTGACGTGGTATGCACCATCTGGGGGCAATGGCCGAGCATGAGATTATAAACCAAAGCCAGAAGCAGTGTGGGCAACACCATGGCCAGCCTAAGGGTCCAGACCAGTGAGAGCATTAGCACAGCCCCAGCTTACATGGGACTGGACATAAGTCATTGCAGCCAAAACTGTGCCCTGCTGGAGGCTTGGTCCAGTTCCTTCATTAAGAGCTCCTCTGGCCAAATCCCCCTGCAACCTTTGCTGCCGCCACAATGCCGAAACGAAAGAAGCAGAATCAGCAGCAGCCCCTGCCACAGCAGCAGCCCCCACTGCCCAAGTAGGAAGAGACTGGAGATGAGGAGGATGGGAGTCCTATCGGACCACCCCGCCTTCTGAGCCTCCCGCCATGGTCAGTCTAAAACCTGATGACTCTAAGTCAGCTCCTCACAGAGGTCCTCCAGGAGCAAAGGGACCGCTGATTCCACCACTGCTGAGCCTCCCACCTCCCCCTTAGGGTAGAGGCCCAGGGCCAGGAGGCCTTGGCCCCAGGCCTAGCCCATATGGTTGTGGTTGGTGGGGAGTCAATGCTGAACCTCCTTTTCCAGGGCCAGGCCATAGGGGTCCCGCCACGCGAAGCCTTCACAAAGAACAGAGAAACCCTCCAAGCCTCCAAGTGTCTTATCAAGAATACCTGCCCACTAGGGTGACCCCTAGGTTATGGAAGACAAATCCCACCGCCCAGTCTGTGGACATTTTGCCAAAAGGGGCCACTGTCCATATGAGGACCTCTGTGCCTTCTACCACCCAGGTGTCAATAGCCCTCCACTGTGAGACTGTGTCCTCCCATCCAGGGTGGAAGGAGCCGTCTGTGACCAGCAGCCATGTATTTCCCTGCGGCCCTGTGATGGCTACTGTGAGGCTCTTCCAGCACGCCCAGCCAGTGACACACCCACCCTATCCACCGCTTCCCCTGTGTGGGGTCCAGAGTTGTGTTGCATCACTGGGGCAAGGTGTGCGCACTTTCTTCTGACGCAGCCTCTAGAGACTTCCCTTTGGGACCAATCCTTGCTCCCTTCAGCTGCCTCCTGGATCTTCCCTTCATCAAATGACTGCTGAACAGGAAACTTCTTTGGGACTGTTTCTGTCCACATGTTCCCAGTATTGCCCTCCATTCCTGAGAGCCCTGGAGCAGCTTCCTACCCTTCCCTTCTTCTAGCTCCTTGTTTTAAGTCCTATTCATGTGACACCACTTACCCCCAGTGTTATCAGCTGCTCATGGAACTCAGCCAGGTTGTTTAACCTGGGGTCAAGTTTGAGTGACTGATACAGAGTTACTTCCTAAAAGGCCACTCTCCCTGCTTTTGGATTTCATAGTTTCTGTCAGTAGCACGATCCCCACTGCTACAGCCTGTGATCACTGTGCTTTGTGAAACTCTGCATCCCCTCACAGACTTTCTCGGTGTCTGTGGCATGTCTGTGATTTCCCAACACTAGAGTAAGTTTTTCTGCCACAATGAGTAAGGCTGTTGGTGCCCTCTAGACTTTCCACCTCCCCACATTGGAGAATTGTGACCTCTCCATTGGACTGCCTCCCTGGTCCTCCCCATTCTTCCCTTTCTTCTCTTGGTGTTGGTCATTCTGGGTCTGATACAGGCCCATGAGATGTCTTGTAAAGCCTCGGATGGATTTACCCTACCTAGATCCTTTCCAGCCCATTTTAGTTAGACTATGTCATTGGGAGGCCACCAGTCCTTTCATTTGAATTCTGTGAATCTCCACCTTGCTTATATTTGGGTGGAACCTGGAAAGTACTGTCGCCCTCTTCCAACCCTCTTCCCCGACATCCCTGGCACTGATTGTTTTCTGTGAAAATGGCAGAGAACAGGTTCAGTTTCCAACTGGCCCTGAGGAAATGGGTCAGGAGTTGAATGGGCAAGAGGGAGGGATGAGAGCTGTTGGAGAACTGAGAATGAGTTTTGTTTTGTTTTGTTTTGTTTTTGGTTTTGTTTTATATTAGTAATAAATGCAGTGGAAACAAACAAACAAAAAAAGAGTTCTGGCTCCGAGCACAGTGGCTCCCTCCTGTAATCCCAGCGCTTTGGGAAGCTGAGGCAGGAGGATTGCCTGAAGCCAGGAATTTAAGACCAGCCTGGGCAAACATAGCAAGACCGCTTTTCTACAATAAAACAAAACAAGAAAAAGTTATCCGGGCCTGATGGTGCACACCTGTACTCCCAGCTACTCAGGAGGCTGAGGTGGGAGGATCATTTGAGCCCGGGAGTTCCACACTGCACTTCAGCTTGGGTGACCGAGCGAGACCCTGTCTCTAGTAAAAACTTTTAAGAAATGAAAAAAGAGTTCCTTTGAATTGCTGGACTGAATAATTCCCCTAAGCTGTCCCAAAACTTGGGAAGAGAAACAACACTTGTCTAGTATGTGCAGCCTCAGGCCTGTTGTAATTTGCAAACTTGGAGGTGAGCTTGACTATCCCCCCAAGCTGCTAAATAAAACACAAGCAAGTTTCCCTTCATTTTGTCGTTCCTGTCCTTTCAGTGAAGGCCCCATCCTTTAGACACAGCACCTACCTGGGGTTTCTCTTTTCCTTTTCATGTTTGCTCCCAAGCCTGTGGCTGTGACTGCAAAGCCATGGGCCTGATTATCAGGATAAGGTTTTTTTATTTTGTTTGTTTGTTTGTTTGTTTGTTTGAGACGGAGTCTAGCTCTGTCGCCCAGGCTGGAGTGCAGTGGCCGGATCTCAGCTCGCTGCAAGCTCTGCCTCCTGGGTTTACGCCATTCTCCTGCCTCAGCCTCCCAAGTAGCTAGGACTACAGGCGCCCGCCACCTCGCCCTGCTAGTTTTTTTTTTTTTTTGTATTTTTTAGTAGAGATGGGGTTTCACTGTGTTAGCCAGGATGGTCTCGATCTCCTGACCTCGTGATCCACCCGTCTTGGCCTCCCAAAGTGCTGGGATTACAGGCTTGAGCCACCGCGCCCAGCCCGTGATAAGGTTTAATTGTCTCCCACGTAAAATGAAAAGAGTAGACTTGGCCAGGTACACATCTTAGATAATTAATTCCAATTTTTTTTCCAACCTCAACGTCTAGACAGGAGCATGAAGTTCATCCTCAATATAAAAGGTGATGCCAGTTGTGGTGGCACTTGCCATAATCCCAGCTACTCAGGAGGCCAAGGTAGGAGGATCGCTTGAGCCCAGGAGGTCAAGACTACTGCGAGCCATGATCGCGCTACTGCACTTTAGCCTGGGTGACAGAAGGAGGCCCTGTCTCTAATACATAAGTAAATGAAAATAAAGTTGAGGTCACTGATACTCGAAGAGGTCAATGCAAACTGGGAATGTCCCACAGTTTAGGATCCAGGTGTGGTGGATCACTTGCAAAAATGGTCCCAATCTTCCACCAGTTATATCCATGCCAGTTTTTAAATTTTCTTTTCATTTTGGTAAAATACGCATAACATTAGTTTACCATCTTAAGTATTTTAAAATTAATCTTGTCTAATTGAACTGAAACTTTGTACCCTTTAACCAACACATCCCATTTTCCCCTCTGAGGCATTTTTGTGTCAACTTCAGTGGCGTGAAGTACATTCACATTGCTGTGCAATCATCACCACTATCCATCTCAGAACGTTTTTATCTTCCCAAACTGAAACTGTTCCCACGAAAACACTGACTCCCATCCCCACTCCTCCAGCCCCTGGAACCTACCATTCCACTTTACGTCTCTGAGTTTCACTATTCTAGGGACCTCAGAAAAGTGGAATCGGCCGGGCGCAGTGGTTCACACCTGTAATCCCAGCACTTTGGGAGGCCAAGGTGGGTGGATCTCAAGGTCAGGAGTTCCAGACCAGCCTGGCCAATATGGTGAAACCCCATCTCCACTGAAAATACAAAAATTAGCCGGGCATGGTGGTGGGCGCCTGTAATCCCAGCTACTTGGGAGGCTGAGGCAGGAGAATCACTTGAACCCGGGAGGTGGAGGAGGCAGTGAGCTGAGGCACTGCACTCCAGCCTGGGCAATGGAGTGAGATTCCATCTCAAAAAAAAAAAAAAAAAAAAAAAAAAGTGGAATCATACAGTATTTGTCTTTTTAAGACTGGTTTATTTCACTGACCATGTATTTAAGTTTCCTCCATGTGGTAGCATGGGTCAGAATTTCCTTTCTAAGGCTGAATAACATTCCAGCGTATTTATACACCACATTTAGTTTATCCATTCATCTGTCAATAGACACAGCAGACACCTCTTGGCTGTCATGAGTAATGCTGCTATAAACATGGGGGTTCCAATATCTGAGGCCTTGCTTTTCATTCTTTTAAGTATATACCCAGAAGTTGAAGTGCTTAATTGCGTGGTAATTTTTTTTTTTTTTTTTTCCGAGACCAAATTTCACTCTTGTTACCCAGGCTAGGGTGTAGTGGCACAATCTCAGCTCACTGCAACCTCCGCCTCCTGGATTCAAGTGATTCTCCTGCCTCAGTCTCCTGAGAAGCTGAGATTACAGATGCCACCACCACGCTCAGCTAATTTTGTATTTTTAGTAGAGACGAGGTTTCACCACATTGGTGAGGCTGGTCTCGAACTCCTGACCTCAGAAGATCCGCCCACCTCAGCCTCCGAAAGTGCTGGGATTGCAGGTGTGAGCCACCGTGCCCGGCCAGTAATTCTAGGTTTCTTTGAGGAACCGCTACACTGTTTCCAGAGCACTGCACCATTTACATTCACACCAATAGTGTGCAAATGTTCCAATTTCTCCACATCTTCGCCAACAGACTTGTTGGGTCCTGTGTTTTTGATAATATCCATGCTGGTGAGTATGAGATGGTATTTCATTGTGGTTTTAATTTGCCTTTGCCTAATATCCATGCCTTTCCCGGTGTGACATGGCAGCTCCTCCTGTCAAGCAGTGACATCTGTGGTGGCTTCATGCCTTGCTTTGGTCTTTAGAAAGTGATAGAGTAAGGTTGTACTGTGAAAGGAAAATAAATCTCCAGAAAATCACTAAGCCAGAGGGAAAAGTCAAGCTGGGAACTGCGTAGGGCAAACCTGCCTCCCATTCTATTCCTAAATAACACAGTTACAGATGTTTTATTTATTTTATTTGATTTATCTATTTATTTATTTTGAGACAGAGTCTCGCTCTGTCACCCAGGCTGGAGTGCAGTGGCATGATCTCGGCTCACTGCAACCTCTGCCTCCTGGGTTCAAGCAGTTCTCCTGCCTCAGCCTCCTGAGTAGCTGGGATTACAGGTGCCCGCCACCACACCCAGCTAATTTTTGTATTTTTAGTAAAGACAGGGTTTCACCATGTTGGTGAGGCTGGTCTCAAACTCTTGACCCCAAGTGATCCACCTGCCTCAGCCTCCCAAAGTGCTGGGATTACAGGCATGAGCTACTGCACCCGGTCAAGATTTTAAAAAGCTACATACCGCCCTTACAATTTACCCACAAGGGAATTCCTTGAGGATGAAGAACAGGCAATACTCAAAGTCATCCCTTTGCTCATGTGAGACAAATGCATATCTGATTGCTTCCTCTGCCCTGTTGGTTCACTAAGCCAGACTGAGGCACGTGACTATTCCTGTAAATTGTGCATTCAGCGAAAAGCTAATCAGAAACTCGAAAGAATGCAACTGTTTGTCTCTTATCTCTCTATAACCTGGAAGCCTCTTCCCTGCTTCAAGTTGTCTCGCCTTTCTGGGCCAAACCAATGTACATCTTACATATATTGATTGATGTCTCATGTCTCCCTAAACTGTATGAAACCGAGCTGTGTCCTGGCTACCTTAGGCACACGTTGTCAGGACCTCCTGAGGCTGTGTCCCAGGCATGTCCTTAACCTTGGCAAAATAAACTTTCTAAATTGATTGAGACCTGTCACAGACACTTTTTGGATTACAGTACCCATTACAAACCTAGGCTTTGGGAGGCCCTGCGTGCTTCTACTCTCATGGGAAATAGAGTGCCACACACTACCCTAGGATCAAGCCCAGGCTATCCTGCTGGAGGGAGGGAGACATGGCACCACCCTAGACATCAGCTAGCCAATTGGCAGAGGTGTGTGAGGCTGTGCTAGACCTGCCAGTCCAGCTGAGCTTCTGGATGACTGCAGTAGGGAGCCCAACCAGGGTCAGCCAAACCTGGCCCAGAGCAGAACCACTCAGCGGATCCATAGAGTCCTAAACAATAATAAGTCACTGTTTTCTTTTTTTTTTTTGAGACGGAGTCTCACTCTGCCGCCCAGGCTGGAGTGCAGTGGCCGGATCTCAGCTCACTGCAAGCTCCGCCTCCCGGGTTTACGCCATTCTCCTGCCTCAGCCTCCCGAGTAGCTGCGACTACAGGCACCCGCCACGACACCTAGCTAATTCTTTTGTGTTTTTAGTAGAGATGGGGTTTCACCATGTTAGGCAGGATGGTCTCGATCTCCTGACCTTGTGATCTGCCCTCCTCGGCCTCCCAAAGTGCTGGGATTCCAGGAGTGAGCCACCGCGCCCGCCTGAATCTAATCTTAAATACTGCTCTTAATAGGACACCGTTAGTACAATCCTCCTGTGGGCCTGTAGACCCTCTAACCCCCATCACACTCCAACCTCCCCTTCTTCCCTAGGAGGCAGGTGGAAATTAACCAAGGTGACTAAAGTCCATGCAGCTCATGTGTGCCCCTTTCCAGAAGATGAATGAAAGTGAGGAAGGAGAAAAGGCTGCCACGTTCCTCTCAGAGGCCTCTGCTTTCCATTTTTGAGACTCTCCACACAGGGATCTGGGAATCTTTACTTTCTTTTTTTCTTTTTCTTTTTTTTTTGAGACAGAATCTTACTCTGTCGCCCAGGCTGGAGTGCAGCGGCATGATCTCAGCTCACTGCAACCTCTGCCGCCAAGGGTCAAGCAATTCTCCTGCCTCAGCCTCCCTAGTAACTGGGATTACAGGTGTCTGCTATCACGCCCAGCTAATTTTTGTAGTTCTAGTAGAGACGGGGATTTCACCATATTGGCCAGGCTGGTCTTGAACTCCTGACCTAGAGATCCAACCGTCTCAGCCTCCCAAAGTGCTGGGATTACAGGCGTGAGCCACCATGCCTGGCTGGAATCTTTACTTTCAATATGCAAGTGCAGTTTGGTCTGGGCACTGTGGCAGAAGGCCATGGGGAGTTGTGAAAAGTTCAAGCAGGTGAGGTGCCTGGTCAGACTGTCACAAAATGCAAGCCTGTCTGCTTGCCGAATGGAAGCCAGATACGAGAAGCAAGATGTGGTGAAAGGAAAACAGTTTTAATAATCAAATGCTAGAATCTGGGAAATGGCCAGGCTCATACCTGCAAAAGACCATTTAATATTTTGGGCTTGGAACAGTATTTAAGAAGGGAAACTTGATATGAGAAGCATGCAGGAATGTCCAGGATATACGGTCTGTGTGTCTCATTCTGACGGCTATCTTGAGTTATTGTCCACCTGGAGCACAGGCTGGGGCCATCTCAACACTGGCCAGGTTGTAGATTAACTGCCTTGAGGCCATCTCTAGATGGAAAGGATTCTGCAACTGTTTCTTCACCCCTGGTTCATTTCAAGATTAGCCCCTGGAATTTCTCTTTTTCTTTTTCTTTTTTTCTTTTTTTAGATGGAGTCTTGCTCTGTCGCTCAGGCTGGAGTCAACAGCACATTCTCAGCTCACTACAACCTCTGCCTCCTGGGTTCAAGCAATTCTCCTGCCTCAGCTTCCCAAGTAGCTGGGACTACAGGCATGCGCCACCATGCCCAGTCAATGTTTGTATTTTTTGTAGAGACAGGGTTTCACCATATTGGTCAGGCTGGTCTCAAACTCCTGATCTTGTGATCCACCTGCCTTGACCTCCCTCCCAAAGTGCTGGGATTACAGCCATGAGCCATTGCACCTGGCCTATTCTCTGGAATTTCTAAGCAAGCCCATAATTAGATAAACTAGCCCAGTGCAGTGCAGGGAGTGTCTAGTGGGAAGGGAGAGAAACAAAGTTTGAATGTTTCAAGGTTAAGACTGGAGAAAGGGAGAACAAAGGTTTTAAAATGCATTTTGAAGCTAAGCTGATTGGTTATGAGACCATGTTGTAGGGTGACCCCTGCCCCTGCCCCCAGCGGTCCTTAGCTCACTCTCCTAACAGAGTTTCTCCCATACCCACTCCCATCCTCCCAGGTGGAGTTAAGGCCTTGCCCCATCCATCCCCAGGGACTAGGCATGCCCTGTGGTCATCACCACCCCACACACTGTCTCCTCCTCTGGCCTGTGGGGTCTATGAAGGCTCCCAGCAGTCAGCTCAGGGCCCAGAACAGGTAGCACTGGGATCAGGAGCACAAACCCCTGAAGGCGAATAAGTCCCTTATTCTTCTTCATCCTGCAAACATTGGGCAAGTGTAGCTCAGGTTTTTTTGCATTTGTGTTTTATCATCTAAACAATCAGAATAGTAATAGTACCCAATTAAGAAGGTGTTGGGAGGATTCAATGATAGCCACACACAGGATGAGTCAATAAATTGGGACATAATGGGTGTGTCCATGTCCAAATGTGTTTAGTTGATTACTACATTTTCAAATCCAAAAGAATTATATTTTAGTGAAGGTATAATACGCAGGTCTTAAGTATATACCTATGTGCTCAATCTCCAAATCAAGATATAGAACCTTTCTTCGCTGCAGAAATTGTCTCTTTCCAATGAATTTCCGTCCCCACTAGAGGCCACCACTGCTCTTATTTCTAATGTGATCGGCTAATTTTGCCTGTTATTGAACTGAAAATAATGGACTCTTAGAGTCTGCATTCTTTTTGCATCTGGCTTTTTTCATTCAACAGTGGCTAGGGATGGTGGTGTGAACCTGTAATCCCAGTGCTTTGGGAGGCCGAGGCTCCTGGGACCATCGCTTAAGCCCAGGAGTCTGAGGCCACAGTGAGCTATAATTTCACCACTGCACACTCCAGCCTGGGCGACAGAGCAAGACCGCCTCTAAAAAACAAAACAACCATTACGCCTACAGGATTTGTTCATGCCTTCAAGTTTATTAGTAACTACCGATACTCCATAATCCTTTTTATTGCTGACTGACTAGTATTCATTTTATGAATATACCACAACTTATCCATTCTCCTGTTTTTTTTTGTTGTTGTTGTTTGAGACAGGATCTTGCTCTGTTACCCACGCTGGAGTGCAGTGGTGCAATCTCGGCTCACTGCAACCTCCGCCTTCCGGGTTCAAGCAATTGTCCTGCCTCAGTCTCCCAAGTAGCTGGAACTACAGGCGTACGCCACCACGCCCGGCTAATTTTTGTATCTTTAGTAGAGACGGGGGTTTCGACATGTTGGCCAGTCGGGTCATGAACTCCTGACCTTGTGATCCGCCCGCCTCGGCCTCTCAAAGTGCTGGGATTACAGGCGTGAGCCTCCAGGCCCGGCCGCATTCTCCTGTTGACGGAGATTTGGGTTACTTTCAGTTAGGCTATTATGAAACTGCCCTAATGAGGCAGGGCAGGTTCTTCGCTTGCCTAGGAAGACTTGAAGAGCCAGCCGGAGGTAGAAGAGAACAGCTTTGCTGAGGCGGCGGCGGCACTGTTACACCTCCAGTGATGACTGCTCTGGCACAGCAAGACTACCCCCACATTAACTGTGCAGAGCGTAGCACCGTAGGGACAGTTTTGTAGGCGTCTTTAGGGCCACTTTAAAATACATGCTAATTAAGAGGCGGGTCATTCAGAATTAGCTAGAAAGTAGGCGGGAACTTCCGGTGTTGCCGCAGCAAGGGGCAGTAACTTCCGGGTGTTGCCACGGCAATGGTAAACTGTCATGGCGGTGGTGGGCGAGTCTTATGGAGAGGGACTTAAGCGCCACTCGCCAGCTTCCGCCAGTCTTCAATCTAATCTTGAGTCACGTCCCGGCTGCCTACTACCTTACAGTGAACATTTGTTTGTGCTCAATATTTTTTGGTAACGTATCATTTTACGTGGGTAAGTAGCTAGAGTTGCTTAAGTCATAGAATTTCTTTTTTTCTTTTTTTCTTTTTTTTTGTTTTTTTTTTTGAGACGGAGTCTCGCTCTGTCGCCCAGGCTGGAGTTCAGTGGCCGGATCTCAGCTCACTGCAAGCTCCACCTCCCGGGTCTACACCATTCTCCTGCCTCAGCCTCCCGAGTAGCTGGGACTACAGGCGCCCGCCACCTCGCCCAGCTAGTATTTTGTATTTTTTTGGTAGAGACGGAGTTTCACCGTGTTAGCCAGGCTGGTCTTGATCTCCTGACCTCGTGATCCTCCCGTCTCGGCCTCCCAAAGTGCTGGGATTACAGGCTTGAGCCACCGCGCCCGGCCTAAGTCATAGAATTTCTTTAACTTTTTAGAAAACTGCCAAACAGTTATCCAAAGCAGTTGTACAGATTCAAACTCACGCCTGCTGGCCGGGAGCAGTGACTCACGCCTGTAATCCCAGCACTTTGGGAAGCCGAGGTGGGAGGATCACTTAAGATCAGGACTTCGAGATCAAACTCACGCCTGCAGTGTATGGGAGTTCCAGTTGTTGCACAACCTTGGCAGCATTTGATGCCACTCTTCATTTGAGATGGTGCTGATAGATAGGAAATGGTGTCTCTTGGTGGTATTACTTTGCATTTCTCTGATGACTAATGATTGAGTTTCATGTACTTAATGGCCATTCGTAGATCTTTTATGAAGTGTCTGTTCATTTTTAACCACTTTTTTTTTTTTTTTTTTTTGAGACAGGGTCTTGCCCTGTCACCTAGGCTGGAGTGCAGTGGACTGATCATGGCTCACTGAAGCCCCAACCTCCCTGGCTCAAGCAGTCCTCCCACCTCAGCCTCCCAAGTAGCTGGGACCACAGGCCCACACCTCCACTGCCCAGCTAATTATTTTAATTTTAGGTTTTTTTAATTTTTAAAATTTTTTTAGATGGAATTCCGCTCTTATTGCTCAGGCTGGAGTGCAATGGCGCGATCTTGGCTCACTGCAACCTCCACCTCCCGGGTTCAAGCAATTCCCCTGCCTCAGCCTCCCAAGTAGGTGGGATTACCCTGTGCCACCACGCTTAGCTAATTTTGTATTTTTTTAGTAGAGGTGGGGTTTCACCATGTTAGCCAGGCTGGTCTCAAATTCCTGACCTCAAGTGATCTACCCACCTCAGCCTCACAAAGTGCTGGGATTACAGGCGTAAGCCACCTCGCCCAACCAATTTTTTTTTAAATTTTTTGTAGAGACGGGGTCTCCCCATGTTGCCCAGACTGGTCTTGAACTCCTGGGCTCAAGCAATCCTCCTGCTTCCACCTCCCAAAGTGTTAGGATTTCAGGCATAAGCCACTGTGCCCTGCGTTTTTCCATTTTAGCCATCTTAATTGCTATGTAGTAGTAGCACATAGTGAGTTTAATTTGCATTTCTTTTCTGTTCTTTTTCTTTTTTTTTTTTTTTGTGAGATAGAGATCCACTCTTGTTGCCCAGGCTGGAGTGCAGTGGTGCAATCTCGGCTCACAGCAATCTCTGCCTCCTGGGTTCAAGTGATTCTCCTGCCTCAGCCTCCCAAGTAGCTGGATTACAGGCATGTGCCACCATGCCCAGCTAATTTTGTATTTTTGGTAGAGACAGTTTCACCATATTGGTCAGGCTGGTCTCGAACTCCTGACTTCAGGTGATCCGCCTGCTTTGGCCTCCCAAAGTGCTGGGATTACAGGTGTGAGCCCCCATGCCCGGTGTAATTTGCATTTCTATGATGACTGATGACGTTGAGTATCTTTTCATGTCACCCATGTGATTCTTTCTTTTTTTTTTTTTTTTTTTGAGAGGGAGTCTCTCTGTCCCCCAGGCTGGAATGCAGTGGCGCGATCTCGGTTCACTGCAAGCTCCGCCTTCCGGGCCCGGGTTCACGCCATTCTCCTGCCTCAGCCTCCTCCTAAGTAGCTGGGACTACAGGCGCCCACCACTCCTGGCTAATTTTTAAATTTTATTTATTTTTTTATTTTTAGTAGAGACAGGGTTTCACCATGTTAGCCAGGATATGACCCATGTAATTTTCATAGTGAATATCTGCTCAAATCTGTTGTGCATTTTTCATTTTTCACTTTTTTATTTTTATTTTTTAGAGACAGAGTCTCTCTCTGTCACCCAGTCTAGAGTGCAGTGGTGTGATCGTGGCTTACTATAACCTTGATCTCCTGGGCTCAGGTGATCCTCCCGCCTCAGCCTCAGAAGTAGCTAGGAATACAGACATGCACCATTATGCCCAGACTGGCCTCCAAGTCCTGGGCTCAAGCAGTCCTCTTGCCTTGGCCTCCGAAAGTACTGGGATTACAGCATTAGCCATTCACCTGGCGTGTTGTGCATTTTTAAATTCGATTTTTTAAAATTGAGGTTTGAGAGCTCTTTATATATTCTGGATGTAAGTCCTTTATCAGGTGTATTATTTGCGAGTATTTTCTCCAGTCTGTTTGTCTTTTTATTCTCTTATCAGTGTTTTCAAAAGAGCAGAAATGTTAAATATTGGTAAACTTCATTTTATCCAATTTTTCTTGCATGGTTTTGTGACTTAGAAGAAGGCTAGGCACGGTGATTCAGGCCTGTAATCCCAGCACTTTGGGAGACGGAGGCAGGAGGACCACCCTGAGGTCAGGGGTTTGAGTCTAGCCTGGCCAACATGGCAGAAACCCCATCCCTACTGAAACTACAAAAATTAGCCGGGCATAGTGGTGTGCACCTGTAATCGCAGCTACTCAGGAGGCTGCAGCAGGAGAATTGCTTGAACCAGAGAGGTGGAGGTTGCAGTGAGCCAAGATCGTGCCACTGCACTCCAGCCTGGACGACAGAGTGAGACTCCATCTCTAAATAAATAAATAAATAAATAAATAAAATAAAATTTAAAAAAAGAAGAAATCTCTGCCTACTGCAAGCTCACAAAGATATTTTCCTTGCTTTCTTATGGAAGATTCGTGGTCTCAGCTATGCTGTATCTCAAATTATTATTATTATTTTTGAGACGGAGTCTCGCTCTGTCCCCCTGGCTGGAGTGCAGTGGCGCGATCTCGGCTCACTGCAAGCTCCGTCTCCTGGGATCATGCCATTCTCTTGCCTCAGCCTCCTGAGTAGCTGGGACTACAGGCGCCCGCCACTGCGCCCGGCTAATTTTTTTTTTCTTTTTTTTTTTTTTTTAGTAGAGACGGGGTTTCACCATGGTCTCGATCTCCTGACCTTGTGATCCGCCCGCCTCGGCCTCCCAAAGTGCTGGGATTACAGGCGTGAGCCACCGTGCCCGGCCAAATTATTTTTTATGTGTGGATTTGGTTATCCAGTTGTTGTAGGACCACTCATTGAAAAGCCTTTATTTCCCAATTGAATCATCTTGTCATCCTTATCAAAAATCAGTTGACTGTATGTAAGGGTCTATTGTCTGACTCTAATTTGTTCTGTAGATCTATTTGTCTGTTTTGCTCTTGTTGCCCAGGCTGTAGTGCAATGGTGGGATCTCAGTTCACTGAAACCTCTGCCTCCCAAGTTCAAGCGATTCTTATGCCTCAGCCTCCCTATCAGCTGGGATTACAGGCACCCCCCATTACTCCCAGCTAATTTTCCTGTATTTGGTAGAGACAGGGTTTCCCCATGTTGGCCAGGCTGGTCTCGAACTCTTGACCTCAGGAAAGTAAGTCCTCCAAATTTATTGTTCTTCAAAATTGTTCTGGCTATTCTAGACTCTGCATTTTCAAATAAGTTTTAGGGCCAGGCACAGTGGTTTATGCCAGTAATTCCAGCACTTTGGGAGGCCAAGGCAAGGGGATTTCTTGAGCCCAGGAGTTGAGACCAGCCTGGGCAACATGGTGGAACCTTGTTTCTACCAAAAATAGAAGAAAATTAGCCAGGCAGTAGTGGTGTACATCTGTAGTCCCAGCTACTTGGGAGGCTGAGATGAGAGGATCATTTGAACCGAGAAGGTCAAGGCTGCAGTGAGCCATGATCATACCACTGCACTCCAGCCTCAGCAACAGTGAGACCTTGTCTCCAACAAATAAATAAAAATTTAGGATCAGCTTGTCAATTTCTGCTAAATAGCCTGCAGGGGTTTTAAATTGAATTTCTGTTGAAACTGTAGGTGAATTTGGGGAAAATGAACATCTTAAAAATATTTAGTGCAGGCCAGGTGTGGTGGCTCACGCCTGTAATCCTAGCACTTTGGGAAGCTGAGGTAGGTGGATCACCTGAGGTCGGAAGTTCGAGACTAGCCTGACCAACATGGAGAAACCCTGTCTCTGCTAAAAAAAAAAAAAAATACAAAATTATCCGGGTGTGGTGGTGCATGCCTGTAATTCCAGCTATCCGGGAGGCTGAGGCAGAAGAATCGCTTGAACCTGGGAGGTGGAGATTGTGGTGAGCTGAGATCACGCCACTGCACTCCAGCCTGGGCAACAAGAGTGAAACTCTGTCTCAAAAAAAAAAAAAAATTTAGTCCTCCCATTCATGAACATAGTATATCTCCACATTTATTTAAATATTCTTTAATTTCTGTCAGCATCGTTTTATAGTTTTCAGTATAGAAATTATGCACTTATTTATTAAAAGCTGATTATTTTTATGCCATTACAAATGGTGTCTTATATTTTTCCAGTTGCATGTTGCTAGTGTATATAAATATGATTTTTTGTCATATTGATCTTGTAGCCTGCAGCCTTGCTAAGTTCACTTACTAATTCTTGTATGTTTTGTCTTTTTTTGAAATAAAAGTCTATCTTTATTTTGAAATAAAATGAAATTTTGAAATAAAATAATATCATCTTGCCTGCAGATAGAAACATTTTTATAGCTTCCTTTCCAATCTGTGTTTTTTTTTTCTTACCTTGTAGCATTGGCTGAAACTTTCAGTACAATGTTGAACAGTAGTAGTAAGATTAGATTTCCTTGCTTTATTGCTGATGCAAGGGAAAGATTTCAATGTTTCACTAGTAGGTATGTAGTTAATTATATATATCTCATGGATGCACTTTATTAGATTGTGGAGGTTCTCATTTCCTTGAAAGTTGTTAGTATGAGTGGGTGTTCATGGCCTCAAATGTTTTGTCTGTCTCAATGAGATGGTCATATGGTTTCTCCTTTTATCTAGTTAATGTGATGATATATATTGATTGAGTTTTTCTTTGTTTGTTTTCTGTTTTTGTTTTTGTTTTTTTGAGATGGAGTCTTGCTCTATCACCCAGGCTGAAGGGCAGTGGCTCAATCTCGGCTCACTGCAACCTCGACCTCCTGGGTTCAAGTGATTCTCCTGTCTCAGCTTTCCAAGTAGCTGGGACTACAGGGGCATGCCACCTCACCCGGCTAATTTTTGTATTTTTAGTAGAGACAGTGTTTCACTATATTGGTCAGACTGTTCTTAAACTCCTGACCTCAGGTGTGCCACCCGCCTCAGCCTTCCAAAATGCTGAGATTACAGGCGTGAGCCACTATGCCGAGCTATATTGATTATGTTTTAAATGGTAAACCATTTTTGCATTCCTGGGATAAGCCCTACTTGGTCATAATATATTCTTTTTTTTTTTGAGACGGACTCTCACTCTGTCACTCAGGCTGGAGTTCAGTAGCGCGATCTCAGCTCACTGCAACCTCTGACTCTCAGGTTCAAGCAATTCTCGTGCCTCAGCCTCCCGAGTAGCTAGGATTACAGGTGCCCACCATCATGCTCGGCTAATTTTTGTATTTTTAGTAGAGACAGGGTTCACCATGTTGGCCAGGCTGGTCTCGAACTCCTGACCTCAAGTGATCCGCCCACCTTGGCCTCCCAAAGTGCTGGGATTACAGGCGTGAGCCACCGCACCAGGCCCATGGTGTATTGTATTCTTATATTACTGGACTCTGTCTCCTGATATTTTGTTAAACATTGTTATGTTCAAGAGGGATATTGATTTGTATTTTTCCGTTCTCGTAATGTCTTTGTCAACATTTGGTATCAGGGTTCTGCTGGTCCATTAAAAAGTAGAGAAAGCCAGGCATGGTGGCACATGCCTGTAGTCTCATCTACTAGGGAGGCTGAGGCAAGAGGGTTGCTTGAGCCCAGGAGTTAGAGGCCAGGCTGGGCAACATAGTGAGACCCTGTCTCTTAAAAAAAAAAAAAAAAAAAAGAATAGAGGAACATGTCCACCTTCTCTATGCTCTGAAAAGGATTGTGTAAATTTGTATTATTTCTTCCATAAATGTGTGATAGAACTCCCCAGAGATGTTATCTTGACCTGGAGTTTTCTTTGTGGCAAAATATTTGATTATAAATTTAATTTATTTTTTACAGATAAAGAACTATTGATATTTTAAATTTCTTTTTGTGTCTGTTTGTTAAATTATGGTTTTTTTTTTTTTTTTTGAGATGGAGTCTCGCTGTGTCGTCCAGGCTGGAGTGCAGTGGCACAATCTTGGCTCACTGCAAGCTCCGCCTCCCGGGTTATGGCATTCTTCTGTCTCAGCCTCCTGAGTAGCTGGGTCTACAGGCGCCTGCCACCATGCCCGGCTAATTTTTTTTGTATTTTTAGTAGAGACAGGGTTTCACTGTGTTAGCCAGGATGGTCTCAATCTCCTGACCTCATGATCTACCCACCTTGGCCTCCCAGAGTGCTGGGATTACAGGCGTGAGCCACCAGTGTTCGGCCTAAGTTATGTTTTAAAAAGTATTTGTTAATTTCATCTAGGTAGCCAAATTGTTAGCATAAAGTTAGTTGTTCATAATATTGAAGATTTTAACACCACCCTTCAATAGAAAAAAAGTACATGAAACACTAGCAAGCATGTATTAATAGAATATTTTAAAAATACTATCAAGAAACTTGTCCTACTTGATATTTGTAGAATATTACACTGAACGGTTGTAGAATACACATTATTTTCAATTGATCATAAAATACTTACTGCACATCATCACATCCTGGATTATAAAACAAGTCTCAAAAATTGCATTAAATTAGACAATAACAAAAAATACACTCTGTGATGGTTAATACTGAGTGTCAACTTGATTGAAGGATGCAAAGTATTGATCCTGGGTGTGTCTGTGAGGGTGTTGCCAAAGGAGATTAACCATTTGAGTCAGGCGGCTGGGAAAGGCAGACCCACCCTTTATCTGAGTGGACACCATCTAATCAGTTGCCAGCACAGCTAGAATATAAAGCAGGCAGAAAAATGTGAAAAGACTAGACTGGCCTAGCCTTCCAGCCTACATCTTTCTCCCGTGCTGGATGCTTCCTGCCCTCGAACATCGGACTCCAAGTTCTTCAGTTTTGGGACTCAGACTGGCTCTCCTTACTCCTCAGCTTGCAGATGGCCCATTGTGGGACCTTATGATTGTGTGAGTTAATACTAAATAAACTCCCCTTTACATATATATCTCTATCCTTTTAGTTCTGTCCCTCTAGAGAACACTGACTAATACACACTATCCTTCACACCCATTAGGATGATTACTATTTTTTAATTTGTATTTATTTATTTATTTTTATATTTTGAGACAGAGTCTCACTCTGTCACCCAGGCTGGAGTGCAGTGGCGTGATCTCAGCTTACTGCGACCTTCACTTCCCAGGTTCAAGCAATTCTCCTGCCTCAGCCTCTCAAGTAGCTTGGATTACAGGTGCGCACCACTGCCCAGCTAATTTTTTGTATTTTTAGTGGAGACAGGATTTCACCACATTGGTCTAGCTGGTCTTGAACTCCTGACCTCAAATGATCCACTTGCCTTGGCCTCCCAAAGTGCTGAGATTACAGGCATGAGCCACCACGCCTGGCCCAACTACTATTTTTTTTTTTAAAAAGAACGAACAGAAAATAACAAGTGATGATGAGGATGAGGAGAAATTGGAACCCTTTTCACTGTTGGTGGGAATGTAAAGTGGCGCAGCTGCTGTGGAAAGCGGTATGGTGGTTCCTTAAAAAGTTAAAGATAGAATTACCATAGCAATCTCACTTCTGGGTGAGATTTCCTTCAAAAAAAAGGAAACAGGGTCCCTAAGAGATATTTGTACACCCATGTTCACAGCAGTATTATTCACAAGAGCCAAATGTGTAAGCAACCCCAGTGTCCATCAGCAAATGAATGGATAAGCCAAATGTGGTCTATCCACAAGATGGGATATTATTTAGCCTTAAAAAGGAAAAAAATTCTGTCACATGCTGCAACCTGGATGAAACTTAAGAACATTATGCTAAGTGAAATAAGCCAGTCACAAAAGTATCAATACTGGATGATTCCACTTACATGAGGTACATAGAGTAATCATATTTATAGAGACAGAAAAAAGAATACCAGGGGCTGGGAGGCTGGGGGTTGGGAGTTTGTTTTAATGGATATAGAGTTTCAGTTTGAGAGGATGAAAAGTTCTGGAAATGGATGGTGGTGATGGTTACATAACAGTGTAAACATGCTTAATGCCACTGAATTGCACTCTTAAAAATAGTTAAGGCCGGGCACAGTGATCCATGCATGTAATCCCATCTCTTTGGGAGGCCGTGGTGGGTGGATCACTTGAGGTCAGGAGTTCCAGACCAGCCTGACCAACATGGTGAAACCCCATCTCTACTAAAAATACAAAATTAGCCAAGCGTGGTGGCACACGCCTGTAATCCCAGCTACTCGGGAGTCTGAGGCAGGAGAATTCACTTGAAACCGGGAGGTTGAGGTTGCAGTGAGCTGATATCACACCATTGCATTCTAGCTTGGGTGACGAGAGCAAAAATTCCATCTCAAAAAAAAAAAATTATTAAGATGGGTTGGGCGTGGTGGTGTGCCCCTATAGTCCCAGCTATTCAGGAGGCTGAAGCTGGAGGATCTCTTGAGCCCAGGAATTCGGGGATGTAGTACACTATGATCACACTTGTGACTAGCTACTGCACTTCAGCCTGGGCAACATAGTGAGACTCCATCTCTTAAAAAAATATAAATGGTTAATATGGTAAATTTTGTGTTATGTGTGTTTTACCACAATTAAAAATAAAAAGCTATTCACAAAATCCCCAAAACATTTGAAAATCAAGCAAACCACTTATACATAAAAAATTAAAAAACAAAGTGACAAGGGAAATTTGAAATATTTTGAACTGAATAATAGTGAAAACACAGCGTTTCAGAATGTGTGGGAAGTCAAATGAGCAATGCTTAGAGGAAATGGATGGCTCTGCTGATGGTGGATTGTATGTGTCAATTTGACTGGGCCACGGGTACACAGACATTTGGTCAAACATCATTCTGGATGTGTCCGTGAGGGTGTTTCCGGATGAGGTTAGTATTTGAGCCCATAGACTACATAAAGCAGACTGCCTTCACTAATGTAGGTGGGCTGCATCCAATCACCTGAATACTTGGATAGAATGAAAGGCTGAGCAAGAGCGACTCCTCCTGCCTGACTGTTTCAGCTGGGATTTTGGTCTTCTCCTGCCTTCAGACTGGAACTTGGCTCTCCTGGTTCTCAGACCTTCACACTCAGATTGGAGTCTGAGCACTGAGACTGGCTCTCCTGGGTCTCCAGCTTGCTGACTGCAGATTTTGGGACTTTTCAGCCTCCATAATCAGGTGAACCCATTTACTAAATCTCAATCTCTCTCTCTTTTTATACAGTCACATGTGACTTAATGCAATGCTTCACACATTGTTCAGCAATTCTGTTGCTATGGGAACCTCATAGCGTGTACTTACCCAAACCTGGATGGCAGAGCCTACCATATGAGGTTATGTGCTATGCCCTTTGCTCCTAGGCTATAAACCTGTAGCGCATGTGGCTGTGCTGAATACTGGAGGCCGTTGTAACACAATGCCAAGTATTTGTGTGTCTCAACATAGAAAAGGTACAGTAAAAGTATGGCATCATCTTAACGGAACCAATGCAATGCATGACTATACATACATCTATACATACATATGGATTCTGTTTCTCTGGAGGACCGTGACTAATACAGCCCTAAACATTTACCTCAGAAAAGATTCAAGGAGCATAATCAACTCTCTAAGGACAGGAAGGAAGTTGGGATTGCTTGGTCAAGGTCTCATGGTGAGTGAGGGAAGGTGCCAGGGCTTGTGTGCTGGCACCACCATATGGCTACCTCAGGCTTGCAAAGGACCAGCACTCGGAAGGGCAGTGATCAGGCTGACTCTGTGTGGTGCTCTTGAGGGTAGAACTTAAACCAATGGATGAAGAGGAGCTAAGGCAGATTTTGGACTGACATAGGGCAAAACGAGTAGACAGGCTTGCTGACATGCTAATGAATCATTTGTCCCTGGAGGTGTTCAACAATGAAGTCAAACAATAACTTTTCTTTACTCCCAGTCAAAACCTATAACTAATTTTATGTTCAAAGCAGATAATTAATGAATACTCTTCAAGAAGCTATCATGGCTGCACACAGTGACTCCTGCCTGTAACCCTAGCACTTTGGGAGGCCGAGTTGGGTGGATCACCTGAGGTCTAGAGTTCGAGACCAGCCTGACCAACATAGTGAAACCTCGTCTCTACTAGAAATACAAAAATTAGTTGGGCATGGTGGTGGGAGCCTGTAATCCCAGCTACTTGGGAGGTTGAGGCAGGAAAATCACTTGAACTTGGGAGGCAGAGGTTGCAGTGAGCTGAGATGGTGCCATTGCACTCCAGCCTGGGCAACAGAGCAAGAAATCCTAATCAGTATGGTCATCCTAATCAGTCATTTTTTTTTTTTTTTAATGGTCATTTTTCATAAACCATACTTTTCTGGTCATGAAACCATGAAGGTATTTTAAATAGGAACATGATTCATTTCCCTATTTGCAAAGGAAAGAATTAAATGAAAAAACAAACAGAACCTTCTTGTCCTCAGGAGTATGGAGAAGGGATTCTTTTTTTTGCTCTTGTTGCCCAGGCTGAAGTGCAATGGCGCCATCTTGGCTCAATGCAACCTCTGCTTCTCGGGTTCAAGCGATTCTCCTTCCTCAGCCTCCCAAATAGCTGAGATTACAGGGATGTGCCACCACGCCTGGCTAATTTTGCATTTTTTAGTAGAGACATGGTTTCACCATGTTGGTCAGGCTGGTCTCAAACTCCTGACCTCAGGTGATCCACCCGCCTCAGCCTCCCAAAGTGCTGGGATCACAGGCATGAGCCACCGCTCCTAGCTGGAGCGGGAATTTTAACCCAATCTCAGTCCCCCAATACAGGAAAATATATTGTGCCCAAGTTCTGGGTCGGGCTCTATGGGATCATGGGCAGTGTTACTCCACCTTCCCAGGCCTCAGTATCCTCCTCTGGAAGATGGGCATTGTGTTAATAAAAGTGTGCACTTAAACCAGGCACAGTGGCTCATGCCTGTAATTCCAGCACTTTGGGAGGCTCGGGGGGCGGGGGTGGATCACCTGAGGTCAGGAGTTCGAGACCAGCCTGGCCAACATGGTGAAACCCCGTCTCTACCAAAAAAATACAAAAAATTAGCCGGGTGTGGTGTTGTACGCCTGTAATCCCAGCCTCTTGGGAGGCTGAGGCAGGAGAATTCCTTGAACTCGGGAGGCGGAGATTGTAGTGAGCCAAGATCACGCCACTGCACTCCAGCCTGGGTGACAGAGTGAGACTCCGTCTAAAAAAACAAAACAAACAAACAAAACTGCACCTGCTAGGTCTCTTCGAAGCACTTTCCCAAATGCTGCATCTTGTGCTCCGGTTCTTGGTGAGGATAAAAGATCACAGATGCAAACAGCATCTGAACAGTCAAATGCTGAACGCACATGGAGGGTGTAATTTTCTTCTGCCTTGGAGGAAGAGAGCCATATCTTTAATTTCAAAGCTTTTCAGGATATCAGCTCTTTTGCATCCAAATGTAGCCCACTTTTGCTAAAAAACACACTCAGTCTGTGACAGGCAAACTTCTCACCTTAGGGATCAGATTGGAATTTGAGAACATCAAACCCTTCACAGCAGTTCCCAGGACAAGCTTTTTATTTTTATTTTATTTTATTTTACTTTTTGAGACAGAGTTTCACTCTTGTTGCCCTGGCTGGAGTGCAATGGCTCAATCTCTGCTCACTGCAACCTCTGCCTCTCCGGTTAAAGAGATTCTTCTGCCTCAGCCTCCCAAGTAGCTGGGATTACAGGCATGTGTCACCATGCCTGGCTAATTTTGTATTTTTAGTAGAGATGGGGTTTTTCCATGTTGGTCAGGCTGGTCTTGAACTCCCGACCTCAGGTGATCCACCCGCCTCAGCCTCCCAAAGTGCTGGGATTATAGGCATGAGCCACTGTGCCCAGCCACAAGGTATTTTTTCTAAACTATAGCATTCTTGTAAAGTTAGGCAAAAAGCAAGAGCATCCTATTGCAAAGTTTTACTATGAATTTAATATGAGTGTCAAAGAAAATTTGGAAAATTTAAAACAAAAGGAAAAAAAATCCCTAGGGTTACCACCCTAACACAACAACAATTAGCAAGTTGGTTTATTCTGTTTTCAGTAAGTTCCTTTTTTGTTACATTTTTAGAATTTACCTTAATTTTTAAAAATTTATTAGATTTTTAGAACTTAAAAAGATACGGGCCAGGTGTGGTGGCTCACGCCTGTAATTCCAGCATTTCAGGAGGCCGAGGTGGGTGAATCAAGAGGTCAGGAGATCAAGACCAGCCTGGCCAAGATGGTGAAACCCTGTCTCTACTAAAAATACAAAAAATTAGCCAGGTGTGGTGGTGGGCACCTGTAATACCAGCTACTAAGGAGGCTGAGGCAGAGAATTGCTTGAACCTGGAAGGCAGAGGTTGCGGTGAGCCGAGATCACGCCACTGCACTCCAGTTTGGGCGACAGAGCAATACTCTGTCTCAAAAAAAAAGATACAGAAAAATACATGTAATAAGAAACATCTGTAGTGCCCAAACTCAGATTCAGCGACCACTATTATTATACGTGCTTTGACTTTTTAAATAAATCAATTGATTATAAAGTTGGCTGTAATTACTAATATGCCTTGGTGGGACCCCTTCCTATATACATAATATATAGGTTCTGCCTGTCAGCTCTCAGCTCTATTTCCAACCTTCCCTGCTTGTGGCAGCATCTATGGGGCCGGAAGTCTCCAAACTACTGACTCCCTTTCCTGCTAGTTTCCAGGAGGCACTAGTGGGAAATGTTAAGGCAGGAGAAAGAGAGAAACTATCTTTTCATCATAGCATCATCTCCAGCAGATTGGTGGTCCTTTTTGCAGCAGCAGCAGCAGCAGAAGTGTAGCCTCCTGCGTTCATGGTCAGGGTCAGATCAGTAGGAAGTGTGAGCTTCTGGCTTCAGTCTAGGGGTAGAAGAAGCCTCTTGATGTCTGGGTAATAGTTCTTCTTGCCTTTGCTTCCTTCGTGACATACTTTTCTGCTTGAAATAGCTAGAATGACTTCTGTTTTCCTGACCAGACACAGATGGATGCAGTACCATTGATTGGCATGCTCCTAAAGTTTATATAAACAGCATGATGCTATATATCATATTGCACATTTCCTTTTGTTTTTTAAAATAAAGTTAATTATAAATTACAAAGATACAGAAAAGTGTTCAGTTTTACAAAAGGTTGCAAAGTGAACACTCATGAAATTACAACTCAGGTTAAGAACCAGAATATTAATGACACCAGAAATCCCAGTATCTCCTTACAATGTGCTTTTTTGTGCAACACTATGATTTTCTGATAAAATCTGTCCCCTTGGCTGGAGTGCAGTGGCATGAGCTCAGCTCACTGCAGCCTCCACCTACTGGGCTCAAGCAATCCTTCTGCTTCAGCCTGTCTAGTAGCTGGGACTACAGGTGCGCACCACCACACCTGTAAAGATGGGATCTCACTGTATTGCCCAGGCTGGTCTCAAACTCCTGGGCTCAAGTGATTCTCCTGCCTCAGCCTCTCAAAGTATTGAGATTACAAGCATGAGCCACCACACCTGGCCTCTTCCTTTTTGTTGTCAAATAATAGTCCATTGTATAACTGTACCACATTTTGTTTATCCATTCATTAGTTGGTAGACAACTGGGTTGTTTCTGCTTTTTGGCTATTATGAATACTGCTGCTATGAACATTCATGTACAAGTTTTTGTGTGGATGTATGTTTTATTTCTTTTTGGTATATGCCTTGGAGTAGAATTGTTGGATTATATGGTAACTCTATGTTTAACTTTTTGAGGAACTACAAAACTGCTTTTCAAAGTAGCTGCACCATTTTACATGTCCACCAAGAGTGTATGAGAGTTCAAAATTCTCCATATCCTTGTGAGCACTTGAGCACTTGTTATTGTCTGTCTTTCTAAAAATTGTAGCCACCATAATGGGTGTGAAGTGGTATTTATTGTGGTTTTGATTTGCATTTCCCTGATGGCTGATGCTGTTGGACATCTTTCCATGTGCTTATTGACCATTAGTATGTCTTTTTCAGAAAAATATCCATTCAGATCCTTTGGCTATTTTTTATTTATTTATTTATTTTTTGAGATGGAGTCTCACTCTGTTACCTAGGCTGAAGTGCAGTGGTGCGATCTCAATTCACTGCAACCTCTACCTCTCAGCTTCAAGTGGCTCTCCTGCCTCAGCCTCCTGAGTAGCTGGCATTTTTGTATTTGTATTTGTGTTTTGTATTTGTAGCTGGCTAATTTTTGTATTTTTAGTAGAGACGGGGTTTTGCCATGTTGGCCAAGTTAGCCTTGAACTACTGACCTCATGTGATCTGCCTGCCTCAGCCTCCCAAAGTGCTGGGATTATAGGCGTGAGCCACCTTGCCCGGCCTTCTTTGCCTTTTTTTTTTTTTGAGACGGAGTTTTGCTCTTGTTGCCAAGGCTGGAGGGCAACGGTGTGATCTTGGCTCACCGCAATCTCTGCTTCCTAGGTTAAAGTGATTCTCCTGACTCAGCCTCCCAAGTAGCTGGGATTACAGGCATGTGCCACCACACCCGACTAATTTTGTATTTTTAGTGGAGACATCGTTTCTCCATGTTGGTCAGGCTGGTCTTGAACTCCTGACCTCAGGTGATCCACCCACCTCGGCCTCCCAAAGTGCTGGGATTACAGGTGTGAGCCACTGCACCCAGCCTCTTTGACTATTTTTTAATTGGGTTATTGGTCGTTTTATTGCCGAATTGTAACCCAACAACTTTTAAAAAATGAAATACAGAAAAAATGCTTAGAACTGTGCCTGGCATATGGTAAACACTCAAAACATGAAATATAAAAGACAGAGTGATCACGTGTAGGAAGGGTAGTGTTTCTTGCAACTTTTGTTGCAAGTTACATACATATATGTGTGAATTGGATTACACATTAATTGTATTTCTTACTCTGGATTGTGCATAGAAAAGTTCAAATCCCACTATTCTAAGAAATGAATTTAGGTGTATTTCTAGGTCATAGAATATGCTCTTGTTCAAGTTTACTATATACAGATCCAAGATCTCTCTCCATAATTCAAAAAGCCAAAAAAACTCTAAACCCGCTTTTCCCATTAGCTTGCAACCAAGTCGTCTGGCAGTGAATACTGATCTAAAATGAGCTGAGGCTATTTAAAGTCTCTATTTATCTCATTTAGTGTTAATATTCACGTCTCGTTGCAGAAAAATCAATGTATTGACAATAAGATGCTGCTCCTGAACCCACTAGGAGTGGTAATGTAAAAATAGCATAGGCACCTTTTACCTATCAAGCTAGAAAAAAATTCTGAAACACATGCAGGAGCTAAGGGAAAACTTCCCTTTCACCCTCTGAAGTTTTGCTGAAAAATAAACTGACAGAAGGCAGACTCGTAGGAGGAATGGCATGCAGGCTGATTAATATGCATGGGGGGCTGGGCGCGGTGGCTCAAGCCTATAATCCCAGCAGTTTGGGAGGCCGAGACGGGCGTATCATGAGGTCAGGAGATCGAGACCGTCCTGGCTAACACAGTGAAACCCCGTCTCTACTAAAAAAATACAAAAAAACTAGCCGGGCGAGGTGGTGGGTGCCTGTAGTCGCAGCTACTCAGGAGGCTGAGGCAGGAGAATGGCGTAAACCCGGGAGGCGGAGCTTGCAGTGAGCTGAGATCTGGCCACTGCACTCCAGCCTGGGCGACAGAGCCAGACTCCGTCTCAACAAAAAACAAAACAAAACAAAACAAAAAACATGCATGGAGAGAAATCACAGACTGACTGCTCCACCACACCATGGGATACAGATGCTTATATACCCTTTTTCTTAGGGGAAAAGGAGATGGTGAAGTGTGGATAAGGTTGGGGGGTGGTAAATGATTTTTAAGGGAAATTCAATGGGCTTGAAGAGTATACAGTGGCCTGGGACAAAGTCTGTTGGGCCTGCAGAGCAGACAATGGGGTTGTGACAAAAGTCTGTCCAGCTGTGTCAGAGGTATTTGAAGCAGAGCAACTCCATCTTGAATAGGGGCTGGGTAAAATGAGGCCGAGACCCACTAGGCTGCATTCCCAGACGGTTAGGCATTCTCTGTCATGGGATGAGATAGGAGGTCAGCACAAGATACAGGTCATAAATGTAACGGCCCAAGGGGTTCTCTTGCCCACTGCCTAGCCTAGACAGAGTGGATTTATCAAGACGGGGGAACTGCAGTTGAGAAAGGGTAATTCACACAGAGCTGGCTGTGCAGGAGACCGGAGTTTTATTATTACTCAAATCAGTCTCCCTGAGCATTCGGGGAGCAGAGTTTGTAAGGAGAAGTTGGTAGGTGGGGGGAAGCCAGTGAGCCAGGAGTGCTGATTCGTCAGAGATGAAATCATAGGAAATCCAAGCTGTCTTCTTGGGCTCAGTCAGTTCCTGGGTGGGGGCCACAGAATCAGATGAGCCAGTTTATTGATCTGGGTGGGGCCAGCTGATCCATTAAGTGCAGGATCTGCAAAACATATCGAGCACTGACCTTAGGAGGAGCAGTGTAGGGAGGGTCAGAATCTTGTAGCCTCCAGCTGTGTGACTCCTAAACCATAATTTCTAATCTTGTGGCTAGTGTCAGTCCTACAAAGGCAATCTAGTCCCCAAGCAAGGAGGTCTGCTTTGGGAAAGGGCTGTTTCTGTCTTTGTTTAAACTATAAACTAAGTTTCTCCTAAAGTTTGTTCAGCCTTCACCCAGGAATGAACAAGAACAGCTTGGAAGTTAGAAGCAAGATGGAGTCAAGTTAGATCTCTTTCACTGTCTCAGTCATAATTTTGCAAAGGCAATTTCGATCCCTCCTTTTGGGTCTTATAGCACCTTAATCTTAAGGTATAGGCTATGAAGATGGGAAAAGGCCATCGATTGCTGTGGCTTCTTCCAGCTGACAGGGGACGTAGTGAGAATGGGAGTGAACTCCAAGGTGAGAAGAATGGAACCGCTTTGCAACTGTCTGAGTGTACTCATGCAGGCCTGGCTGGGCTTCCAAGGCTTGCGTGGCAAAAACAGTACTCTCAGCTACAGTTTTACTACAGTGTTTAAGTAAACAGCCTACTATAAGGTAAAATAATGAGTCCTAGGATAAGGAGTACAATTCTCAATTTTAAAAGCAAAGATTTGAAAGCATTACCTCGGGGACTTCTAACCCACAAGGAATTTAGAATTTAGTCTAAACTGCAGGAAAAAACTCAAGAACAGCTAGCAACAGTATACTATAGTTTTTCTTTTTCTTTTCTTTTTTTTTTTTTGGTTTGTTTTTTGTTTGTTTTGAGACAGAGTCTTACTCTGTTGCCCAGCCTGGAGTGCAGTGGCATGATCTCGGCTCACTACAACCTCCACCTCCAGATTCAAGCAATTTTCCTGCCTCAGCCTCCCAAGTAGCTGGGATTATAGGTGCATGCCACTACACCTGGCTAATTTTTGTATTTTTAGTAGAGATGGGTTTGGCCATGTTGGCCAGGCTGGTCTCAAACTCCTGACCTCAGATGATCTGCCCGCCTCAGCCTGCCCAGGTGCTGGGATTACAGGTGTGAGCCACTGTGCCTGACCTAGTTTTCTTTTGAAGCATAGTTTTTTCTCTCTCCAGTCCCCATTTTCACTAAAAACAAATCATGATATAACTGATTTGTTTATAAAATAAACTTCAGTCTTGCTGTACTTGGCCTGATTAATTGCATAAAGTACAGCAAGAATAATTATTTTTCACTGAGGATTTTTAAATTGGCTTTGATAGAACTCCGTTCCATGAAGAATCTTAGATAAGACTTTTAAAAGCTGAACCCAGCCATGAGTTTGTACCCTCAAATACCTATGATTTGTGCAAACTCCTCTCCTCTTGAGGTCCTAAGATAACTTGGGATTCCTGGGTCTGTTAGAAAGTGACATTCTTTATTTACCACAGGTCAGGAACTTTGTACAGGAGCTCTGTGTGGACTAGGTATGAGGCCAGATTCCCCAATGGGCTTTAATTGGCTCTATAAGTCAACTTTGATTCTTTAAAGGAAGCATGCCATTCCATTCAAAGCCTTGGTAAAATAACCAATTTCTCCAATTGTGTCCTGTTACAAAAGAAAACAAATTCTTATTGCACTTGTGCAATTAACTATACTGCCATAAATTGAGAATATTCACAAATAGTTCCCAAATTCTGAAGAAATGAGGTAGAGAGGAACAAATATGCTCCAAATTTTGTTCACAGGAATATATACACACACACACATATACACACACATATATACACATACATATATACACACACATATAGATACATATATATACACACATATAGATACATATCTATACACACATATATATACACATATATATACACACACTTTTTTTTTTTTTGAGACGGAGTCTTACTCTGTCCCCCAGGCCGGAATGCAGTGGTGCAATCTCGGCTCACTGCAACCTCTGCCTCCCAGGTTCAAGCGATTCTCCTGCTTCAGCCTCCTGAGTAGCTGGGATTACAGTGCCACCACGCCCTGCTACACTCCCACAAGTACCATGACAGTTTACAGATGCCATGGCAACATCAGGAAGTTGCCCTATATGGTCTGAAAAGGGGAGGAATCCTCGGTTCTGGGAATTGCCCATCCCTTTTCCAGAAAACTATAATTCCAGCACTTTGGGAGGCCAAGTGGGCAGAGCACAAGGTCAGGAGTTGGAGACTAGCCTGGCCAACGTGGTGAAACGCCATCTTTACTAAAAATACAATTAGCCAAGTGCAGTGGCAGGTGCCTGTAATCTAGCTACTCGGGAGCCTGAGGCAGGAGAATTGCTGGAACCCGGGAGGCAGAGGTTTAAGTGAGCCAAGATTGCACCACTGCACTTCAGCCTGGGTGACAGAACAAGACTCCGTCTCGGAAAAAAAAAAAAAAAAATGGTGGGGGGGGCAACCATAGCCCTCTGGGCTGCTTTGCTTATGGAATAGCTGTTCTTTATTCCCTTACTTTCTTTATTTCTTCTTCTTTTTTTTTTTTTGAGCCAGGATCTCATTCTGTCACCCAGGCTGGAGTGTAGTGGTGAAATCTCAGCTCACTGCAACCTCCACCTCCCGGGTTGAAGCAATTCTCCAGCCTCAGCCTCCTGAGTAACTGGGATTACAGGCATGCACCACCACGCCTGGCTAATTTTTGTATTTTTAGTAGAGACAGGGTTTCACCATGTTGGTC
>NW_012102610.1:1576946-1577787 GCF_000951045.1 Mandrillus leucophaeus | reverse complement strand
TAGCCAGGATGGTCTCGATCTCCTGACCTCGTGATCCGCCCGTCTCGGCTTCCCAAAGTGCTGGGATTACAGGCTTGAGCCACCGCGCCCGGCCCTGGTCATGAATTTTTATTTGTGTCATATACACTCTTGTATACATACTTATTTGGGATGAAAGGACTACACCCAGAAGAATGAAATGAGTAGAATATTCTGGTCTCATCTTAATCAGAATAAGTTATTATTTATATTAGAAGAATCCTTTACTGTTAACAACTGTTTTTTATATTAACTATATCATTTATTTATTTTAAGACAGAGTCTTGCTCTGTCGCACAGGCTGGAGTGCAGTGGTGCAATCTCGGCTCACTGCAACCTTCACTTCCTGGGTTCAAGTGATCTCTTGCCTCAGCCTCCCGAGTAGCTGGGACTACAGGTGCCTGCCACCACAGCTGGCTAGTTTTTATATTTTTAGTGGAGACAGGGTTTCACCATGTTGGTCAGGATGGTCTTGAAATTCTGACTTCAGGTGATCTGCCCACTTCGGCCTCCCAAAGTGCTGGGATTACAGGCATGAGCCACCGCACCTGGCCTTCCTTTTTAAGACTAAATATTATTCCATTGAATGGCTAGATCATGTTTTGTTTATTTATCCATCAATGGATGAATTGCATAGCTTCCACCTTTTGGCTATTGTGAATAATGCTGCTATGAACATGGGTATACGATTATAGGCTTTCAGTTGTGTTGGGTATACCCAGAAGTGGGATTGCTGAATCATATGGTAATTCTACATTTAATTTTTTGAGGAAATACTATACTATTTTGTTATTATAGCTGCATCTTTTTTTGTTTTGTTTTT
>NW_012102610.1:1563535-1575046 GCF_000951045.1 Mandrillus leucophaeus | reverse complement strand
CTGGCTAATTTTTGTATTTTTAGTAGAGACAGGGTTTCACCATGTTGGTCAGGCTGGTCTTGAACTCCTGACCTTGTGATCCACCCGCCTCGGCCTTCCAAAGTGCTGGGATTACAGGCATAAGCCACCATGTCCGGCCTCCTTTACTTTCTTAATGAACTTGCTTTCACTTTATGGACTTGCCCCAAATTCTTTCTTTCATGAAATCTAAGAACCCTCTCTTGGGGTCTGGATAACAGGTGTGTTTGTCACAGGCATGTGAACCAGAGCAACTCCATCTTGAATAGGACCTGGGTAAAATGAGGTTGAGACTTACTGGGTTGCATTCCCAGACAGTTAAGGCATTCTAAATCACAGGATGAGACAGGAGGTCAGCACAAGACACAGGTCATAAAAGACCTTGCCAATTAAACAGTTTGAGGTAAAAAACGGGCTAAAATCCACCCAAACCAAGATGGTGATGAGTGTGACCTCTGGTCTTCCTCACTGCTACACTCCCATCAGCACCATGACAGTTTACAAATGCCATGGCAATGTCAGGAATTTGCCCTATATGGTCTAAGAAGGGGAGACATGAATAATCCACCCATTGTTTAGCATGTCATCAAGAAGTAACCATAAAAATGGGCAACCAGCAGCCCTCGGGGCTGTTCTGTCCATGGAGTAGCCATTCTTTTATTTCTTTACTTTCCTAATAAACTTGCTTTCGCTTTATGGACTTGCCCTGAATTCTTTCTTGCGTGAGATCCAGTAACCCTATCTTGGGGTCTGGATCGGGACCCCTTTCCTGTAACATGTTGACAGCCTTTGATTTTTCTTCCTGCAGTATGGGTTCAGTTAATGAAAAGATAGGTAAGGGACTAGAGGTAATTGTTTTCTTCTGTGGCAGGTCCAGACTTTAGGCAGATAAGGGAACTTCAGAGAACAACTTCATTCTGTGCTTTGGGACAGACAGGAGTGGGAGAAAGGTCAGAGAGAACTTGAGGCTGCTTCTTCAGTTCAGTACATCAAAGCTCCATATTTTGGGGTATCGGTTGCTGAGTCCCAACAGACGTCTACTCTCAAAGATTTTCAATCAAGGCTTTCAGACATATGTAGCAAAAGGCTGTCCAGATTGGCTGGACTCAGCCCGGTGTGGTAGCTCATGCCTGTAATCCCAGCATTTTGGGAGACTGAGATGGGTGGATCCCCTGAGGTCAGGAGTTCAAGACCAGCCAGGCCAACATGGTAAAACACTATCTCTACTAAAAATACAAAAATTAGCCGGCCGTGGTGGCAGGTGCCTGTAATCCCAGCTACTCCAGAGACTGAGACAGAAGAATCACTTGAACCCAGGAGGCGAAGGTTACAGGGAGCCGATATCCTGCCATTGCACTCCAGCCTGGGTGACAAGAGTGAAACTCTGTTTCCAAAACAAAACAAAACAAAACAAAAAACCACATGTACACAAACAAATTGGCTGGACTAATTTACACTTCTACCAGTGACATGAGAAAGTTCATTTTCCTCTATCTTTGCCCAGACTTGATATTGGAAGACTTGAAAGAAAAGTTTTGCCAATCTGATCAGTGAGAAAAGACAGCTTGTTGCTGTTTTAATTTGCATTTCCCTGGTTACTGAGAACGATGAGCAGATTTTCACATGTGTATTGACCATTTGAATTTCCTCTTCTGGGAATTGTCTGTATGTATATTTACCCATCTTTTCATTCTTATTTCTCCCTTTCTCAGTACACGGAGAAGTACTCAGGGCCCACAGTGTAAAAATAGCAGGAAAAGGTTTCTCTCCTTCTCTCCCCAACTAATTAAAATTTAAGCTCATGGCTGGGCGCCTTGGCTCATGCCTATAATCCCAGCACTTTGGGAGACCGAGGTGGATGGATCACCTAAGGTCAGGAGTTTGAGACTAACCTGGCCAACATGGTGAAACCCCGTCTCTGCTAAAAATACAAAAATTAGCCGGACATAGTGGTGCATGCCTGTAATCCCAGTTACTCAGGAGGCTGAGGCAGGAGAATTGCTTCAACCTGGGAGGTGGAGGTTGCAGTGAGCTGAGATTTCACCACTACACTCCAGCCTGGGTGACAGAGTGAGATCCGGGCTCAAAAAAAAAAAAGAAAAGAAAAGAAAAAGAAAAAAAGTTAAGCCCATACAATTTCTAAAGAATGCAAAACCTCCAAACCTAAATTATTCAGCCAAGCCAGGTTATGACTTAAAAGATATTACAGACCATGCGCTGTGGCTCATGCCTGTAATCTCAGGACTTTGGGTGGCTGAGGCAGGTGGATCAGAGTTCGAGACTAGCCTGACCAGCATGGTGAAACCCTGTCTCTACTGAAATACAAAAAATTAGCCAGGCATGTGGCAGGTGCCTGTAGTCCCAGCTACTCGGGAGGCTGAGGCTGGAGAATCGTTTGAACCGAGGAGGTGGAGGTTGCAGTGAGCTGAGATGGCACCACTGCACTGCAGCCTGGGTGAAACAGTGAGACTCTGTCTCAAAAAAACCAAAAACAACAAAAAACAAAAAAAAAATAGTTTAACACAGTCTGATCTGTAAGTATTGTGATACTGTCAACCATTTAGCTGAATTTCTTTGGCTAATCACTCAAATTATTCACTTAAGCCTACTTAAGTAAGCCTACTTAAAGTAAGCCTGCTTTTTGAGCTGAGAGGAAGACTGGGGCATCTTACAGGAAGTCACCCACCCTCGGACAAGACAGGAAGACACCTGCCCACTAAGAAGAAGTCTCAGGTGCAGGGCAAACAATCTGAAAGCTGCAAGATCAACATTGTTGCTTCCTCCTGGGTGAATATAATGGAAAATTATGGAAAACTTAAATTCCGATTTGACCATTGTATTGGCGAGGATGTGGGTGAAATGAGTTTCCTAACATGTCTTTTGTTGTCTGGGCATGAATTTTGTTTGTTTGTTTGTTTTTTGTTTTTTTTGTTTTTTTTTTTTTGAGGCGGAGTCTCACTCTGTGGCCCAGGTGGAGTGCAGTGGCCGGATCTCAGCTCACTGCAAGCTCCGCCTCCCTGGTTTACGCCATTCTCCTGCCTCAGCCTCCCGAGTAGCTGGGACTACAGGCACCCACCACCTCGCCCGCTTAGTTTTTTGTATTTTTTTAGTAGAGACGGGTCTCGATCTCCTGACCTCGTGATCCGCCCGTCTCGGCTTCCCAAAGTGCTGGGATTACAGGCTTGAGCCACCGCGCCCGGCCCTGGTCATGAATTTTTATTTGTGTCATATACACTCTTGTATACATACTTATTTGGGATGAAAGGACTACACCCAGAAGAATGAAATGAGTAGAATATTCTGGTCTCATCTTAATCAGAATAAGTTATTATTTATATTAGAAGAATCCTTTACTGTTAACAACTGTTTTTTATATTAACTATATCATTTATTTATTTTAAGACAGAGTCTTGCTCTGTCGCACAGGCTGGAGTGCAGTGGTGCAATCTCGGCTCACTGCAACCTTCACTTCCTGGGTTCAAGTGATCTCTTGCCTCAGCCTCCCGAGTAGCTGGGACTACAGGTGCCTGCCACCACAGCTGGCTAGTTTTTATATTTTTAGTGGAGACAGGGTTTCACCATGTTGGTCAGGATGGTCTTGAAATTCTGACTTCAGGTGATCTGCCCACTTCGGCCTCCCAAAGTGCTGGGATTACAGGCATGAGCCACCGCACCTGGCCTTCCTTTTTAAGACTAAATATTATTCCATTGAATGGCTAGATCATGTTTTGTTTATTTATCCATCAATGGATGAATTGCATAGCTTCCACCTTTTGGCTATTGTGAATAATGCTGCTATGAACATGGGTATACGATTATAGGCTTTCAGTTGTGTTGGGTATACCCAGAAGTGGGATTGCTGAATCATATGGTAATTCTACATTTAATTTTTTGAGGAAATACTATACTATTTTGTTATTATAGCTGCATCTTTTTTTGTTTTGTTTTTGTTTTTTTTTTTTTGAGATGGAGTTTCGCTCTTGTTGCCCAGGCTGGAGTGCAATGGCACAGTCTCGGCTCACTGCAGCCTCTACCTCCCAAGTTCAAGCGATTCTCCTGCTTCAGCCTCCTGAGTAGCTGAAATTACAGGCATGCACCACTACGCCCAGCTAATTGGCTAATTTTGTATTTTTAGTAGAGATGGGGTTTCTCCATGTTGGTCAGGCTGGTCTCGAACTCCCGACCTCAGGTGTGCCACCCGCCTCGGCCTCCCAAAGCGCTGGGATTACAGGCATGAACCACCATGCCCAGCCTGTTTTTAGTCTTTATGTAGTTCAATTTATTTATTTTTTACTTTTGTTGCATTGTTGAATTTTAATAACATAAAAACTTTAAAATAAAACTTTTCTTTCTCTCTCTCTTTCCTTCCTTCCTTTCTTTCCTTTCTCTCTTTCTCTCTCTCTCTTTCTTTCTTTCTTTTTAGGGTCTCTGTTACTCAGGAGTGCACTGGTGAGATCATAGCTCCCTGCAGCCTAGAACTCCTGAGGTCAAGTGATTCTCCCACCTCAGCTTCCTGAGCAGCTAGGACTACAGGTGTGTGCCACCATGCCCAGCTAAATTTGTACATTTTTTTTTTTTTTTTTAGAGATAGGATCTCACTATGTTGTCCACACTATTTTCGCCCTCCTGGCATCAAGCAATCCTCCTGCCTTGGCCTCCCAAAGCACTGGGATTACAGGCATGAGTCACTGCACCTGGCCTAAAATAAAACATTTTTTTGAAATTGATCCTTTATTAGCAATACGTTCTACATGGATGTTAATTTACAGAACTCCTAGAACATCTGCCACCCATATACATCAGTTCGGCTCATGTGTTTGTTCCCAGAGTAAGCTTATAACTTTTTGGAATCCTCTGAGCTTGCTTCGGGGACAGTTGTTTTCTCCAACCCTTATGGTACTATACATTGTTGTGTTTAAACTGTAGATTTGAGATAACCAGTGATGGCATAGTGATTAAAAAGATAAATCTGAGTTACTGCTATTCAGCTATTCTATGCTGAATGTAACTAAAAATACATTAATGTAATTTTTAAAATATTAAGCCATGACCTTTTCCTTGTTTGTAATATTTATTTTATTTTTATTTAAAAATTTTGCTGGCTTGCTTATATATAGAAAGTTTAATAAAATGTTATTTTTTCCTAGAAATTATTATATTTCATTTCATGTTTATTACTGAAAATAATTTTGTCTTACAAAGGAGGACTGGTTCAAAAACGATCCTCCCTAGGGGGTCCAATTTGCTAGATGTGCTACAGGAGGTCTGAACTACCCAGGTGGGGCCAGGCCAGAGGAGTGAGTCTGGGAGGCAGAGGTCAGAGAGGATGCCTTGGAGGGCCTGGGGACCACAAGCAGGAGTTTGAATTCTCTGTCAAGGGCACCTGGGAGGCTCTGGAGGGCTGGCCCCCTGAGGGGTGTGCCGTCATCTGTGTTAACCACTCTGGCTCTGGGAGCTCAGAAGCAGGAAGAGTGCATTAGGCTCACCAGAGAAACAGAGTAAGTGTGTGTGTGTGGGGGGTGTGTGTGTATGTGTGTGTGGCGGGAGGAGGGGGAGGCAGTGGGTTATAGAGAGGGAGAGATTATGGGAATTGATTCACATAATTATGAAAGCTGAGAAGTTCCAGAGCCTTCTGTCTACAAGTTAGAAGTCCAAGGAAGCTGATGATATAATTTGGTCCAAGCCTGAAGGCCTTAGAGCCTGGAGAGATGATGCAGTCTGAAGACCTGAGAGCCTGGGGTCGGGGTAGGGGGTGCTGATGTAAGTTCCATAGTCCAAAATCCTGAGAATCAGGAGCTCCAGTGTCTAACGGCAGGAGAAGACAGATGCCCCAGCTCAAGTGGACAGTGAATTTGCCTTTCCTCCACCTTTGTGTTTTAGTCGGGCCCTTGAGGGACTGGATGTGTCCACTCACATGGATGAGGGCAGATCTTTACTCAGTCTGATTCAAATGCTAATCTCATCCAGAAACGCCCTCACAGACATACCCAGAAACCATGTGTTACCAGCTATCTGGGCATCCCTTAGCCCCGTCAAGTTCACACACAAATTAACCATCACGAAAGGGGATCATGCTGCTGGTAGTTTTAGAAAGCAAGGAGTAGAGAGCCTGCACTCTTCCAGGGTTGCTGGCCTGGTGATGTCTGAGGACCCCCTTGTGTATCCAGCTAGGTCTGCTGGAATCAGATTGAGGTGGCTGGGATAACACATGTGTGCCTGGACTTCCAAGGAAGCCTGAAGGTGTGACAAGCTGGCTGCCATCACTTATTCTGCAGCCATCATCCTCTAGTGACGCCTGTGGGGAAGGACCCAGGGACCCACAGGAAGCAAACAACTGCCAATCCTGGCAGAGGCTGAAGGTGGCAGGCGTGGGGAACACATTCTGAGGAAGAGTAAACACATCCAGAAAATGGGTCCCGTGAGCGTGAGGCATGTCTGGGCATTGACTTAAGCAGCAATTTCTGTAATTAAGTGTTGCCATTCTCTTAAGTATGATGGGGTTTTGGAAAGTACTTTGCAAAGGTGGAAGCCATTCCAGTGCTCCTGGTGTTTTTCTTCTTTTTTGTTTTTCCCAAAGCCAAGGTTTCCAGCTCAGAGGTGATGCTGAAGGTCCACAGTGGGTGTCCTTTTCCTCCATTTCCAGAGTTCATGACCAAAACCTGGGGGCAGACTTGTGTGAGGGGGAAACCCCCATTGCTGCTGCAGTGGGGCCCAGGCAAGGGGGAACTTAGCTCGCAGGTGTTTGAAAACACAAATGTCTACTCCAGCGGTAAAAGGGCAACACTGAAATTCAAGGAGAAAAAGAGAGATGGGGAAGGAAACCTATAGATTGAAAGAGACTTAAAAGACATTTCGATCAATTGCAATGTTTAAACTTTACTTATATCCTGATTGTCAAAGTATAAACTGTAAAAAGGTATTATGACATGTATGAGACAGTTGGAAATTTGAACTCTAACAATATTTTATGACCATAAGATTACTGTTAACTTTTTATGTGTGATAATAGTATTGTGGTTATATTATATTTGTAAAAGGGTCCTTATCTGTCAGCGATACACATTGAAATACAGATGAAATGACAGGATATCTTGGATTTGTTTCAAAATTAGATAGGGTGGGGCCTGGGGTAACTGCAGAAGCAGCAGACTTGGCTGTGGATTGTGGCCACAGAACTGGACAGTCATGGGGCTTCATTAAACCACTCTGTCTACTCTATGACTCTTTAAGGTTCCCCATCGTGGAATTATTCTTTCTCTCTTTTTTTTTTTTTTTGAGACGGAGTCTCGCTCTGTCACCCAGGCTGGAGTGCAGTGGCGCAATCTCGGCTCACTGCAAGCTCCACCTGCCAGGTTCACACCATTCTCCTGCCTCAGCCTCCTAAGTAGCTGGGACTACAGGCGCCCGCCACCACGTCCGACTAATTTTTTGTATTTTTAGTAGAGATGGGGTTTCACCGTGTTAGTCAGGATGGTCTTGATCTCCTGACCTCGTGATCCGCCCGTCTTGGCCTCCCAAAGTGTTGGGATTACAGGCGTGAGCCACCACGCCTGGCCTAGAATGATTTTTTAAAATTACTGTTTGGGCCGTGTTTGGGCCGGGCGTGGTGGCTTATGCCTGGCTAACCCGGTGAAAACCCATCTCTACTAAAAATACAAAAAATTAGCCGGGCGTGGTGGTGAGTGCCTATAGTCCCAGATACTGGGAGGCTGAGGCAGGAGAATGACGTGAACTTGGGAGGCGGAGCTTGCAGTGAGCTGAGATCGTGCCACTGCACTCCAGCCTGGGCGACAGAGCGAGACTCCATCTCAAAAATAAAAATAAAAATAATAATAATAATAAAAATAAAATTACTGTTTGGGTCGGGCGCAGTGGCTCATGGCTGTAATCCCAGCACTTTGGGAGGCTGAGGGGCACAGATCCTTTGAGCCTAGGAGTTCGAGACCAGCCAGGGCAACATGGCACAACCCTGTCTCTACAAAACAAAAAACAAAAAGCAAAAATTAGCCAGGTGTGGTGGCACACACCTATAATCCCAGTCATTCAGGAGGCTGAGATGGGAGAATCGCTGGAGCCCAGGAGGTAGAGGCTGCAGTAAGCTGAGATTGCGCCACTGCACTCCAGCCTCGGCGACAGAGTGAGACCCTGTCTCAAAAATAAATAAATAAATAAAATACAAATAAAAATTACTGTTGTCACAAAAAGATGGTGGATAGGCTCTAATAGGACGTCTCCCTAGGGAAAAGTTAATTGCCTTGAAAAATCTCTCCATACTTTTATGCTCAAGGAGAAAGGTCAAGATTAGTGCAGTTTGCCCTTCACACTATCTTGTGTTTGGTTGTCTTCCCACTGAAGGCCCTGAGAGCAGGCCTTGGGCTCTCAGCCCTTAGCAGGAAATAGTATCCTCCAGTAATCTGAAGGCATTCTTTTGTTTCGCTGTATTTATTTTATGGCTACTTCTATTATATTTTGCAAACTGATAATGGCTTTTTATTTACAGAAGAGACAAAGTTTGCTTCTTAAGTAAATATATGTAAACACTTTGATTTAAAGACAGGAAATAAGAGTACAGGTGGTACTCAGATATTATTTTAAAAAATGTTTTAGGGTGGTAGAAAGTCACAGAAGTTTGGGAGGCACTGATGAGGGTCAGGAGACATTTTCTTATCTGGTTTTAGTTATCAGGTGGGTAAGTGGCTTGCTCAAATCTGTGGCCTCTTCCAGCCCAGAGGGTCTCTGTGCCCAGGAGGGAAGGCTCTGCTCAGGCCATCGTCTATGGCTGACTCCCTGAATCTCAGATAAACACTGAGACCCAGAGAAGGAGCCCAATGCCAGGGAGTGGAAACAGTCCACACAGAGAAGGTGGGGGTGGCCCCTACACATGGACCCCTGGCTTGGCCCCAGATACCATCCCATACCAGGTTTGTAGGCAAGTGAAATGGGGTCTGGGGGCAAGTTTAAGGACAACATAAAGGGATAAAATCTCAGATGGAAAACGTTTTACCCATCATTTTGTTGCCTTTTTCCGTTTGTTTTTTGAGATGGAGTTTCTCTCTTGTCGCCTATGCGTGATCTCAGCTCACTGCAACCTCTACCTCCCAGGTTCAAGTGATTCTCCTGCCTCAGCCTCCCCAGTAGCTGGGATTACAGATGCATGCCACCATGCCTGGCAAATTTTTGTATTTTTAGTAGAGATGGGGTTTCACCATGTTGGCCAGGCTGGTCTCGAACTGCTGACCTCGGGTGATCTGCTCACCTTGGCCTCCCAAAGTGCTGGGATTACAGGCAAGAGCCACCGTGCCTGGCCCATTTTGTTGTCTTCCATGGATTGTTTTCTGCTGGGAAAATTTCCTGATTGCCTTAAATCACCTGAAACATAGCTGTTTAGCAAGCTGTGTTCACTCAGATATATTTTGCTGGGCCTGTTTGTATGATTCTTTTTTTGTCTGTGTAATTAAACTTTTTTTTTAGATAATTGTAGATTACATGCAGTTGTAACAAATAACAAGAGAGATGCTATAATATGTGCCCTTTACCCTGTTTCCATTAGTGGACATCTTGCAAAACTATGGGATAATATCACAACTACGAAACAGACATTGATACAGTCAAGCCACCAAGCATTTCCATCCCAGGGACTCCTCATGTTGAGCTTTTATAGCCACATCACTTCCTACCCCATGCCACCCCTGACCCCACAATCACTCACCTGCTCTATACTTCTATAATTTTGCCATCTCAAGAATCTTGTATAAAAGCAAGTAAATAATATGTAATTTTTTGTGCTTTTGTGGTGTTTGTTTTCCAGTCAGTATAATTCCCTGGAGCTTCATCCAAGATGGATGTATCAACAGTTCATTTCTTTTTGTTGCTGAATAATATTCCATGGCATAGATATGCCACAGTATTTAATCATCACCCATGAAGGACCTCTGTGCTTTTTCCAGTTTGGGCCTATTTGATAAAGCTGCTATGAACATTTTATGTACAGGTGTTTGTGGGAACATCACTTTTCATTTCTCTAGGAAAAATGTTCAAGAGTGAGATTTACCTGCCTGGCAAGACATATGTATATGTGTGTATATGTGTCATATTTCATACATACATATGTGTGTGCATGTATGTGTATGTGTGCCATATTTTATATATATATATGCTTGTATGCATAATATTTCTCTGGATGTATACTCAAGTGGGAAACCCTCATTGCCTATAGGGAAGGGTATTGGGTGATGGGGAGGGAGAGGAATCACTTTCACTTGGAACCCTTTTGAGCCTAAGTTTCAACCATCTGTCTGGATTACCTGTTGGAAAACAAATCAGTCTTGTGCAACTCACAAGACACCCACAGACTTCCTCACAAATACCCACTCTGAGGCTGCCTTTTCCGCACAAGTCTGTTTTTTGTTTCTTCAAAGGGAGCCCGTTGGAATTCCCCTCCCACAGCACCTGGTTCCACACAAGGCAGACCCTCACCCTCTTAGTTCTGGTATCTCCGGAGATTTCCCCTAACATACACGTTCCCTGGTCTAGGGCTCTCAGGCTTTGAGGGTGATCCCAAACACCCCGCATCACCATCCAAAAGCCCCATGATCCCTGAGGGGCAGGCTCAGCCCATGCGGGCCTCGCTGAAGCCCAGTGCGGTGTCTATGCCCAGCCCAGGGGCCGCCGCCTCCAAAAGGAGTCTGACTGACGTTTATAGTGGCATCGTTGTGTGTCTTCAGGTTACAGTCAGCATCCACTTCCTGCACTCCTTACACAGCCGGCCGGTAGGTACACCCTCTCCCCACCCTTTCCTGACCTCCCGCTAGGCTGGGCCTTCTCTGCAAGGCTAGATTCATATTTTAGCGGCACCAAGCAGTCAGGTGCCTGCTGACGCATGCCTTCATGCAACTCAGGACAAAGACAGCTAAAAGCCACAGAGCACAGCGCGGAATCTAAGGCCTTCCATTGGTGTGCGGGTGGATTCCGCGGTGCTGAACTTCCTTTTGTGGGTGTGGGGGCCGTGGAGGGGGTTGTTCTCTGGCAGAGTTGGCGCCCTAAATGACCTACGGGTAACCCCTAATGGCTTCCGCAGGGGGTGCAGTGCGGAGGACAAGAGCTTGGGGCTCTCTGGCTGAGTGATGTGGGAGCCATTCAACCGGTTTTTTCCTGGAGAAATGGGGATCTTAAGGCCTCTCTGGAAAGGGTGTGAGAGGGTCGAGGCGGAGGGGGCCCCGGACCTTCAGCGCATCAGCAAGTGGCTTCCCTTTGCGAGCCCGGGGTCCCTCTTCTGGGAAGCATGGATTGGGACAAGGCAGGCTCCGGTTTTCTGCATCCCAAATGTCCTGGAGCATGTGTCCCTTCCTTGCTGACCGTGGGTCCGGGCCTGAGCGCAAGGTCCAGAGCCGGTGGCCTGGCTCCACCGCCAGGGGCACAGACTGGGGCGGGATGCGTGCTGCGGGGCGCCCGGGGGCTCCCCCTTGGGCCTTCTAAGGTCTAGGGGTCTCCGCG
>NW_012102610.1:1556290-1562755 GCF_000951045.1 Mandrillus leucophaeus | reverse complement strand
CGCAGGGCCCGGGCCCGCCTGACCCGAGAGGGGGCGCCGGGGTCACTGGGCCGCACTTCCCTCGTGTCTGGGATCCCGGCTCGGATTTGTCTGTGGCCGCCCTCGCCCTGGCATGGGAAGTGAGTCTGTGGGAGACGAAGCGCAGCGCCTAGCGTCGCGGGTAGGAACGGAGACCCTGGAGGAAAGGAGCTTTGGAGGGAAGCCCAGGGACCGCTTTACAGAGGCGAAGTGAGGCGAGGCAAGCCGGCGCTTCCCCTCAGGCTGCCTCGACTGGGTCCTGACGTTCAGGGCATTTCCATCACCGTCCCTCCCGGGTTGGGAGTTCTCCATGGGATCGGTTGCGAAGTGTAATCCTGTGGAACCACAAGGACCTATGAAACCAGAGACCGGCACTGACAGGGCGGTGCGGTCCAGCCCGTACATTTTGCAGACCCGGGGAAATGGAGCTCCTGCCCCTGGCAAGGCTGCGTGGGTGCGACTGAACCCCCTCAGCTTCCCAGCCCAGCCCTGTTAGGGGTGAAAAGATGGGCTTCCGCCCTTCCTACCCCCAGGGTACTCATTGGTTGCTCCCTTTGTTTCTCTGTTCCAAGGCTGGGTCGAGGTTGAGGCAGAACGAGGTGTGACCACATGACAGAGAGAGCCATGTGTGCAAGCCTGGACATGTGTGTGTTAAGTCTGAGTATTAGTCTGTGCGTGTATGTGTGATGCCTGAAGCTCAGACCAGCCAGCTTTCTCTGTTGCTTGCACTACTTGCCCTATTTCTTTTCTTTTCTTTTTCTTTCTTTTTTTTTTGAGACAGAATTTTGCTTTGTTGTCTAAGCTGAAGTGCAGTGGTGCGATTTCGGCTCACTACAACATCCACCTTCCGGGTTCAAGCGATTCTCCCGCCTCAGCCTTCCAAGTAGCTGGGATTACAGATGCAGACCACCTGGCTAATTTATTTTTATTTTTATTTTTTAGAGACGGAGTTTCGCCCTTGTTGCCCAGGCTGGAGTGCAATGGCGCAATCTTGACTCACTGCAACTTCCACCTCCCCGGTTCAAGCGATTCTCCTGCCTCAGCCTCCCGACTAGCTGGGATTATGGGCGCCTGCCACCACACCCAGCTAGTTTTTTGCATTTTTTAGTAGAGACGGGGTTTACTATGTTGGCCAGGCTGGTCTCGAACTCCTGACCTCAGGCGATCCACCCACCTCAGCTTCCCAAAATGCTGGGATTACAGGCGTAAGCCACCATGCCTGGCTCGCCTGGCCAATTTTTGTATTTTTAGTAGAGACGGGGTTTCACCATGTTGGTCAGGCTGGTGTTGAACTCCTGACCTCAAGTGATCCACCCGCCTCTGCCTCCCAAGGTGCTGGGATTACAGGCGTGAGCCACTGCACCTGGCCTGCCCTATTTCTTTTTTGAAGGTCTCCTTCCTGAAATCAAGACGTACTAGGTCAGCCCATTGCATTTTGGGTTTAGTGCTTTATGCGCCTGGAGGCTCCTATTTCTGGCCTGATGTCAGAGGCTGAACTTGGACATTAGATTTTCTGTATCCCAGTCTAAGACCTTGTCTTGTGTGGGAAAATCAGCTGTTAGTCAATACTGTGGCGGGGATACATGCTCATTCTCTTGTTGAAGTTGTCTGTACTCTTAGTATGTGGGCAAGAAAGAGGAAACTGGTTATTAAAAACAGCTTGTTTCAAGTGAATCCCGTTGGATATATTTGTGTGTTACTTTCTCTGAAATTCTATAGCTGTACTTTTTTTTCTTTTTCTAAACTAACAACGCTTTTTCCCCCCAACGTCATTTTCTTCTCTGAGAGGAGCTGAAGGGTGTTGGTGAATTTTAATTTACTTGGTAGGAAAAAGGAAAAAAACATTCTTAATCTCTGATGCATCAGGGAAGTGATAAGTACCTTATAATGTGTTTGGCGTTGATCTGCAGTTTGTATTGCAGATGTGTGACTGCAGATGTGTGACTGCTATCCAAAGTGTCTTCTCAGAGGTGTTTGTGATTGTGGTTCCCCCTTAACTTGACAGGAAGACATTCTGTCAATCAAGCATTGAGAATATTTATTTTTAGTAGTGCTGTTCCTAGTGTAGTCATCTATTGCTGCAGTTTTGAAGAATCTCCTCTGGAGATTTTAAGAGCCGGACTATAGACATATATCCACAGTCCTCTAAACCTGGGAAGAACATTACCTCTTCATCCAGAGAGTTCATTGTTAAGTCTCTGAGACGAAAAAGAAAATGAGAATTCTGCCAGACCCTGTGGGAACATTTGCACATCCTTTGAATTTGCAGCTGAGCTCTAAGTTTATAGAAATCACTGTGTGTGCCTGAGCCAGCAGCAGCTTCATGTTTACTTTTCCTATTTTATTTTATTTTTTTATTTTATAGCATCAAAATTGGACAGTTTTAGGGCCAAGGGAACCTTAGAGGTCATCTAGTTTAAACATCCTGTGTTTCATATGGGAAAACCTGAGCCCCAGAAGGGGAAGTGATCTCTGGGAAGTTTTGTAGTGATGGACACTGAGTTGGAGCAGGAGCTGCTGGGATCCCTCCCTGTCCCATGCCATTAGACCTGGGGACTTGCAGCCTCTGGCTAATTTGCCAGGCTCTAATTGAGTCTTTCCAACTACACCCAGCCAGTACTGGTTTTGTGACAAGTTCCTGATTCCTTCTAGATATTTTGCATGATTGAAAGTGTTCCATAATTTTTATTTCATTTGCTCCTTTTAAAGGTATCCTTTTATATACAAAACGACCTTATGTTGAAAACTGAGAGAACAGATGAAAAAAGAAATCATGCCATAATCTTCCAGCTGTAATACAATCACAGGCAGCATTTTGGTTTCTTTTCGGTCACTTATGTTTCCCCTCCTAGCTCCTTTCTTACATTGCCTTGAACCTGGTTATTTGGGCATCTCGGGAACCTCCTTCCCTGCCAACACTGGCTAGCACTGAAGCCTAAGCACTGCTCTGTTGCTTCTTCTTGAGGTCTTCGCATCTGAGCACCTTTCTGCTGGGTTGAAGTTGCCTCCTCATTGATTCTTTCCCTGCCATGGAGTCCCAGGGTATTCTGGGTCCTCCAGCGGGGGGCCCTGTCTTGGAGAAAGTGAGTGGCTCAGATTGGTTTCCTAGGGGTTGAGCCTGAGGCAGGATTCTGCTGCCCTTGGTTTACAGAGAAAGTGCTCTGTTGGGCAGCTGGGTAGGGAAGGGAGGCTGCCTGCAGGTTGTCCTGCCTTCAGGCGAAGGGACCAAGCTTTGAGCTTTTGTACCCACTGTTAGGCAGCCATTGGTTCCCCTGGGGAAGGGGATGTTGTGCCACCTCCCAGGCCTCTGGCAGAGACACCCTTGAATTACGACCTGCAGCTCCCCTGGCTGAGGTGGGGAGGGGTTGTGGACCTGCCTGGTAAACAGCATCCAGACACAGCACGCACAGTGACCACCATACAAGTGCACAGATTTCTCCTTTCCTGCCCCTGACAGCCTCTCCTGGGCACCTTGGAGCCACCTAATGTGTGTGCCAGGCCTGGTCCTGCACCAGGGTACACCCTCTCTTATGTGGTCTGGGGCACTTCTCAGTCACAGGTATAAGGATTCTCAAACAGGCAGATGGGAGCCCTTTCAGGGCCAGGGAGGGGACTGGTCCCTATGCTGTGGAGCTTGACCTTGGAGCGTGCTATACCCCAGGCAGCTCAGATGACCCCTGGGGAGTCCCTCTTTGCTGAGGGGTGACTGTGAGAGGCCAGAGGCCAGCACTACCCTTGTGTGTGGACGTCCTGGGTCCCTCTCCCTGCCCTGGCAGGGGAAGCTGTAGCAAGTCCCCTCACAGGCCTTCATGGGTGAAGTTGGTCAGGAAGGGTGAGGGATACACGCTGAGCCAGGTCAGTGTCATCCAGCCCAACTGCCTTCTGCTGGGATCAGAGACCCTGAGCCTCTGGAACAGGAGCAGGTCAGCAGGTCACATACTGGAAACCGCACAGGTGAGGCAGCAGGGCCTGTAAGACGTTGCACCATAGTCAAAATAAAAAATTCACAGAGTATAAACAACCCAAAAGAGGGAGTTGAATTTGACAGGAGGCCCCCAGTTTGCTCTTCTGTACCTCCTTCACTTGGCCTTGCCTGAGCCCACACTTGTACTTCTGCTGTCTTTGTTGAGAGTGTTTTCCCCTGTACCATTCGATTTGTGTGCATGCTGCATCCCCACACACCTAGGCCAAATCTCTGTCTCCTTTCTTATACCCGGCCTTAGAGTCGCAGGCTTTGGTCGATTGTGTTATCTGGGCCTATTTGATGGCGTTTCTGGCAGTTAGAAGGTGGGATGGAGATACTAGAGCTCCCGCAGGACCCGGGATAGGGCACATGGTGAAGACCCGTCCTGCCCAAGCACCAGGAGACAAGCACTGATGGACAACACATGTTTCACAGAGGAGGGCTGGAGAGTGACTGAATAAGAGGTGACTCTTTATTTTTTGAGATGGAGTCTCGCTCTGTTGCCAGGCTGGAGTGCAGTGGCGTGATCTCGGCACACTGCAGCCTCCACCTCCCGGGTTCAAGCTATTCTCCTGCCTCAGCCTCCCAAGTAGCTAGGACTACAGGCACACGCCCAGCTAATTTTTGTATTTTTAGTAGAGATAGGGTTTCACCATGTTGGCCAGGATGGTCTAGATCTCTTGACCTTGTGATGTACCCGCCTCAGCCTCCCAAAGTGCTGGGATTACAGGCGTGAGCCACTACACCCAGCTGTCTGTGACTCTTACTATGAGCCAGGCACTTCTTGAGGTCCTGGGATGTGACAATGAAGCAGCAGGAGATGCCCTGCTCTCGGGGACTCACAGCTGATTGCCAGAGTTAAACGGTTAATTAAGATGAGATCTGTAGATGCATGTGAGGCAGGAGTAAGTTCTGAAGGAAACAGAACTGCAAGGCATGGAATGCGTTTTGGGGAGGGTGCTCAGCATAAGCCTCCTGGGAGTCGAACTAGGAGTGGAGTGGGGTTGAGTTGGAGGGGAAAGCAAGTGCAAAGGCCTGGAGGAGAGATGGAGCTTGTCAGAAGTGCGCAAAGGCAGCACTTTTGGCCAGGGCAGGGGGGCTAGGAGGGAGGGTGGAGAGGTTGGCAGGGCGGGGCCATGTGGGACCTTGTGGGCTGTGGTTAGGAGACAGGAAGGAGAATGCCAGGTCAGATGTTGGGCAGGGTTAGACTGGGCCTGGTTTTGGGGCCTTGTACTCCCCAACCCTTGAGGGTTGTTTGTAGCTGTGGCCCCTGCAGGGCTGGACTAGGCCTTGCTCAACTCCCTTCACCAAGCCTGCAGCAGGGAAGTGCCAGGAAGTGTCTGTGGAGCTGGATTGACCTGGGCCTTGGGTGATTTTCTTCCTGCTTCCTTTGTGGGTCCCCCACTCTGCCTGAGCTCTGTCAGCCCCATGAGGTGGCTTCCACTGTGTAGACCCTGCATTTGGGCACCGTTAGGGGCTGAACCCTGCGGGTAGATGGGAGGTGGCCTGTGTCATCCACCACCCTCACCCATCCTCCTTCGTGCAACTCTCACTTCTCTTTTCTTTCACTGTTGCTTTCTGGCGTGACCCAGATCCCTGAGTTCCCCTATGGCCTGCCCACCTCCTGTTCCTGTGTTGTGAAGAGTGGGGAGCACCCCCTCAAAGGCATTGCCTGCCAGACGCCAGCACATTCTGTGTGCCAGTGGAGCCTCATGCGACAGTGGGAATGAGAAAGATTCACTCTCTCAAAACTCACTGTCAGTCCTTTAATTTTCCTCAAAATAAAAGTTTTCTTCTGGTGTCCATATGTGGTTTACGTATTTTTTAATTTTAAATTGTGGTAAAATATATATAACATATAATCGACCTCCTTAACCATTTTTAGGTATAGAGTTCTGTGGCATGAAGTACATTCACAATTGTTGTGCAGCCACCTCCACCATCCACCTTCAGAACTCTTTCATCTTCCCAAATGGACACTTCATACCCATTAAATAGTAACTCCCTATTTTCTCCTGCTCAGGCCTTGGCCAACACGGTCTTTTCCTTGCACTCTTTGATGTTTGCCTGTTTCCCAAGAGAACAGGCAGACTCCCAGAGTCTTTGTAGGCAGCAGCTTCCCCCCAGGACCTACTGACACTGCTTTGAGTCATCTGGATGGATGGCAAACGCTATGAGATTTTTATTTACACTAGTGTGTAAGGTTTCCTTTTTTTTTTTTTTTTTTTGAGACAGAGTCTCACTCTGTCGCCCAGTCTGGAGTGCAGTGACGCCATCTCACTGCAAGCTCTGCCTCCCGGGTTCCTGCCATTCTCCTGCCTCAGCCTTTGGAGTAGCTGGGACTACAGGTGCCCAGCTAATTTTTTGTATTTTTTTTAGTAGAGACAGGATTTCACCATGTTAGCCAGGATGGTCTCGATCTCCTGACCTCGTGATCTGCCCGCCTTGGCCTCCCAAAGTGCTGGGATTACAGGCGTGAGCCA
>NW_012102610.1:1522847-1555030 GCF_000951045.1 Mandrillus leucophaeus | reverse complement strand
AAAAACAACTGGGCGTGGTGGTGGGCACTTGTAATGCCAGCTACTTGGGAGGCTGAGGCAGGAGAATTGCTTGAACTTGGGAGGCAGAGGTTGCAGTGAGCTGAGATTGTACCACTGCACTCCAGGCTGGGTGACAGAGCGAGACTCCGTCTCAAAAAAAAAAACCTGTCTCAAATAAATAAATAAGTAAATAAACGAATACAAGTGGTACCTGGATGTGACTGGGCTAAGATAGGTGTCCAACCAAGAGGAGCCTAATGGTGGGGAGGGACTGTCGGCAGGCGCAGGTGTCTTGGCAGCTGCCCCTGCTGGCCAGAGCCTGCAGGTCCAGAGGCAGGGTCTTCCAGTGTTGCAGAGGAGATGTGGGGGTGGTGACCAAAGTGGGGGGGGATGGACAGAGGGAACCAAGATGAAAAAACCAATTTTTCTGTTAATCCCTTTGCATACTATGCCCCCACTTAATCCTAAAAATGAACAATAAACTCCTTTGGTATGAATGACTGCACTCCACAAATGAGAAGCCTGGGACCAAGAGCCTCACAGCTGGTTAGTGGCAGAGCTATGTTCAAAACCAGCCTCAGATCCAGAACCACACTCACTCTCAGGTGCCTGGGGAAATGTGCCACCCTTCTCAGATGATTGTTGGTTTACCCAGTTTCCTTCAGCTGAGTTTTAAAACTTCAATAGTACTTTTATTTTTTTGAGACAGGTTCTTGCTCTGTCACCCAGGCTGGAGTGCAGTAGCATAATTATAGCTCACTGTAACCTCAAACTCCTGGGCTCAAGTGATCCTCTTGCCTCAGCCTTTAGAGCAGTTGGGACTATAGGTGTGAGCCACCACACCCAGCTAATTTTTAAAATTTTTATTTATTGTTTTTATTTTTTAGAGACTCACTATTGCACAGGCTAGTTTCAACCTCCTGGCCTCAAGCAGTCCTCCTACCTTGGCCTCCCAAAGTGCTAGGACTAAAGGTGCATGCCACCACACCTGGCTAATTTTTTTTTTTTTTTTTTGTTAGGAATGGGGTCTCACTATGTTGCCTAGTCTGGTCTCAAACTCCTGGTCCCAAGTGATCCTCCTACCTTGGCCTCCCGAAGTGTTAGGGTTACAGGCATAAGCCACCATGCCTGGCCCAATGGTGCTTTTAAAAATCAGTATTGGCCAGGCACGATGGCCCACACCTGTAATCCCAGCACTTTGGGAGGCCAAGGCGGGCGGATCACCTGAGGTCAGGAGTTTGAGACCAGCCTGACCAGTATGGAGAAACCCCATTTCTACTAAAAATACAAAATTAGCTGGGCATGGTGGTGCATGCCTTTTCCTAGCTACTCTGGAAGCTGAGGCAGGAGAATCACTTGAACCCAGGAGGTGGAGGTTGCGGTGATCTGAGATTGTCCCATTGCACTCCAGCCTGGGCAACAAGAGTGACACTCTGTCTCAAAAAAAAAAGAAAAAGTAAAAGAAAAAAAATCAGTAATAGCTGGGTGTAGTGACTCATACCTGTAATCCTAGCACTTTGGGAGGCCAAGGCGGGTGGATTGCCTGAGCTCAGGAGTTTGAGACCTGCCTGGGCAACACGGTGAAACCCTGTATCTACTAAAATACGAAGAAAAAAAAAATTTGCTGTGTGTGGTGGCGTGCACCTGTAGTCCCAGCTACTCAGGAGGCTGAGGCAGGAGAATTGCTTGAACCCGAGAGGCAGAGGTTGCAGTGAGCCTAGATCGCACCACTGCACTCCAACTTGGGTGACAGAATGAGACTCCATCTCCAAAAAAAAAAAAAAAAAAAAGTGTTCAGGATACATTTGGAGGTGGGGGCTGATTCAGGTGGATGTTAAAGCCATCTTCTGCTTGGGTCTGGAGGCAGCACCAGGTAAAGGTGGGAGGCCTGTGGCCTTGTTTTGAACTCCATGTATCCTAGCACAAGGGATCAGGAGAGTGTCCAGACCAGGGGTTCTGAGCTAGACTACCCTAAGGCCCGTCTAGGGATGTGGCTTCATGAAGGTCAGTTAACATCCATGCAAAGGATTCCTCATGTATCAAATGGGGGTTTTAATAGGGTTTTTGGGAAGCAAATGAAATGTTTATGATATGTTTCACTCTGTGATTGACACATAATAAAGCATAGAATAAATGAAAGTTTCAAGATCAGTGCCAGCATGGTCAGGTTCTGGTGAAGGCTGTCTTCTAGGTTTTAGACTGTCCACTCCTTGCGACATCTTTGCGTGGTAGGAAGGGATGAGCAGCTCTGTGGGACCTCTTTTACAAAGGCACTTAGTCCATCCATGAGGACTCAGACTTCATGACCTAATCACACACCAAAAGCCCCACCTGCTAACACGTGTCATCACCTTGGAGGTGAGGATTTCAACATCTGAATTTTGGGGTTATGCAGACATTCAGACTATAGCAGACGGGCACCCATAGAAAAGTTGAGTGTTGTTACTGAAAGGTATGTGGAAGCAGGCAGCCCAAACCCAACACGTGTCCCCCACAGAAATGACACTCACAGGTTGGCCGCTTGCCTGTTGACAGTTGTTTGTGGGAAGGGCAGGGGAGGCCTGCAGACCCGGGCTTACAGAGGAGCTGGTGTGATGAGGGAGGACATTGAGCAGAACAGAGTCAGGTGCCTTTGAGGAGGCAGCCTGGCCGTGTGACAGCACCAGAGCTCAGTCTCAACAGCAGTCAGGTGGGCACACGAGACCTGCTGTTGCACAGAGCTTTTGGGATGCTCTGAAAACACTTACAAAGCATGCAGCCCTAGATGCCTTCTGTTCCACTTGGTACATTTGATAAAATTAAGTTTGTAATTAAAAACCTTTTTTTTTTTTTTTTTTTTTGAGACAGGGTCTCTCCCTGTCACCCAGGCTGGAGTGCAGTGGTGCGACCTCAGCTCATAGCAATGTCTGCCTCCTGGGTTCAAGCAATTCTCCTGCCTCAGCCTCCTAAGTAGCTGGGATTACAGGTGCATGCCACGATGCCTGGCTAATTTTTTTATTTTTAGTAGAGATGGGGCTTCACCATGTTGGTTAGGCTAATCTTGAACTCCTGATCTCGTGATCCGCCTGCCTCGGCCTCCCAAAGTGCTGGGATTACAGGCGTGAGCCACGGCGCCTGGCCTAAAAACCTTTTTATAAAGAAAACTTTAAGCCCAGATGGCCTTGTCTATAAATTCTGTGAAACATTTAAGGAAGAAATGATACAGGTTCTTTACAGACTCTCAGGAGAAAGAGAAGGAGCAGTTGTTTCCTAATTCACTTTTATGAGGCCAACATTACACTCGTTGCAAACCAGATAAAAGCATTATAAGAAAAAAAAAAAAAAAAAACCCACAGGCCAAAAGCACATTTTAAAAAAATACTAGTTAATCAAATCCAGAAAAATAAACAAGACTAATATATGATCACCAAGTAGGGCATATCCCAGGAATACAAGGTTGGTTCAATATTGCAAAAAAATCAGTGTAATTACCATATTAACAGAATTAAGAAGAAAAGCCATATACTTGTCTCCATGAATGAACATTCACCACCCACACATGATAGAGCCCATGCCTGCCTGTCCTTAAAGTCTCTGCTTGCACAGTGCCCCTTCAGTGATGCCTCCTCTGAGTGTCCATGGAAGATGGCAGCCCTGGCCCTCCCAGCGTTTTATCTGTCTTTAGCCATTACTAAGATCCCATCTTCACTCACTCATTTTGTCTGTTCTTGTTCTTCCACTAAAGTGAAAGCTCCATGAAGGTAGAGGTTAATGTGTAGTCTGTACTTAGTTGTGTCCTCAGCACTTAGAACACTACCTTAAATACCACGAATAGCCCAGTATTTATGGTTTCAGTAAGTGGATGAATGCCTTAGAGGCCCCATGGAGGACCAGCAGTGCCATGGGAGCTGATAGGAGGGGCATGGGTGATGCATGGAAGAGTTGCCGTGTTTGGTGAGCGGAGAAGGTTAGATAGCATACCTGTGGGTCAAGAGGTCATGTGAGGTGGAGGGACCAGTATCAGCAGAGGGAGAGGTGGAGAAGCTAGGAGGGAGGGAGGAGTGGGAGGCAGGGGCTTCGGAACAGAGGTTGGACTTGACGGCAGGTGATTCAGGCTCTTTCCAGCGGTGCAACCTTGGGCCAGTAACCCTGTTTTAGGCCTGAATCTTTGGTCCGGGCTTTAAGGATGCCTTGGTGGTGTGATTGGGAGGCCTGTGAAGAGGGCCCTGACCCTAGGGCGTTAGGGTCAGGCTTCAGGGAAGAGGAAGGACAGGTTCAAGCAGGAATCATCACAATGCCTTGAACTTCTGGGCTTAGGCCATCCTCCTGCATAATTGGAACTATAGGCACAAGCCACTGTGCCCAACTTTTCTCCCTTCTTTAAAAAGTAAAGTTCTTATGGTCAGAATCATGCCAAACATTGCAGGACCACAACTCTTTCATTTAGGAGCCCTCTCCTTTTTCCTGGATCTGAGAGCTGTGACAAGAGCTTTATATATATATTATCTCAGCCCAATGCTTTGCGTAGGTGCTATTTTCATTCCCATTGTGCAGATGAGGATGTGGCAGCCCAGGGAGGTTAGCTCGTTTGGTCAAGGTCACAGAGCTGGTGAGTGGCAGCACCCATCTGTCTTATGACCTCCCATTCCACAGATACCAACAGATGAGAGAATTGAGTGAGCCATGTCCCCATCACTGAGGGCTACTTGCTGCACTGCACGAGGGGTCCCTGGGAAAGCCACACGCACCACTCCCAACTGTGAAGCCTGCCATGTGTGCCGGGTGGGGGGTGGGAGGGTGTGGGGCGGAGGTGTTGGTAAGTGAGAGGTTGGGGCAGATATGCCGCCCACCTGCTGAGGTGCAGGGAAGAACAACAGGTGTGCAGGCAAGAGGACCAAGTGTCCTTCTAGAGGAGTGGCTATTCATTTAGACTGGATGGGCTGGGGAGGGCTTTTCCGCAGAAAAGTCTCATGAGCCCGACTCTGTTTCTTTGGCCAAACCTGATGTGGAATCCAAGTGAATTGGGCTATGTGCGGGCTGACCCGGCTTCGGTGGGTGACAGGTGACAGGTGAAAGTGTCGGCATCTCAGCCAATGAGCCCTATGTGCAGATCCTGCCTTTTCTGCTTAGTGAGGCCCTGCATGTCCTTGAGCGCTGTGTCTTCAGACCCAGTTTTGAGTATGGGCTGAGCGGCTGCATGGGCCACCTATGTCCCAGAGCCTGTATCGGTCAGGGACTATGTGAGTTGTTGTAGCCACGTGCCTCTTCCAGCGGTTCCTCTGTTCCTCACGGTGGGTCCCAGCCACCCAGGGAGAGGCCTGTCTGGTGTTTAGAGTTCCTGATATCAGTGTAGGACATTGCCCTGCCCCCGTGCTCCCAGAAATTGGAGAATGGCAGCTTTTATCAGACTCCATACCAGAGGGAAGGCATGGCTGGCGCTGCGGGGCTCAGTTCCCCTCTTCCCTGGACCTACGCTTCCCCGACGTATGCCTCAGTAGTGGGTGGTGGGGACTGCAGTCACTTCATTGCCACCATTAAAATGCTGCTGCTTTTATGTACTGCCTATACTGGAATTTACTGAACATTTCCTTCAAAATGACTCACTTTTTTAAAAACATTGACATTATCTTTCATATTAACATTTATGAGCTCATGATTTTGGTACATTTGTTTTTCCTAAAACACTTAAATGAATATGTAATATTTAAAATGCATAATGAGTCAGTTAAAAAATAGTTCATCTGTGCATCATCTAAACTGGTGGTAGGTGTGTCATATCCTGGGGAAAATGCTCCTGGAATGGGAGAGGTATCTGGTCTGGAGTCACCAAGGTCTGGCTGCGATAGCTGGCCATGCCGGTGACAGCTGTGTGGCTTTGGGCAAATTACTTAACCTCTCTGAGCCTCAGTTTGGTTTTCCCATGTAGGGCTGGTGGAGGATTCAGTGATAAATAGAAGTGTTTAGCTCTGGGCCTGACACATGGTGCCCTTTCCTTTCCTCAGTTGCCCTTCTCATTTCTTATACCCTCCCTGATTAAGGGTTTTCTGAAGAAACATAACCAATAGGACATATATATCATATATATAGCTCATATGCATATATTCAGTAGGCTATATGTATAGCCCATATTTATGTATATCTTATACACACACCCCCTTCGTATGTATATGAGAGATTTAGTATAAGGGATTGGCTTACATGATTATGGAGGGTGACAAGTCCTAAGAGCTGCATTCAGCTGGAATTTCAGGAGAGCTGATGATTTAGTTTTAGTCTGAAGGCCAGCTGGCTCAAGACTCAGAAGAGCCTGTGTTTCAACTCGAGTCTGAAGGCAGGGACACTGACATCCCCATTCGATGACTGTGAGGCCCAGAGCGGAATTTCTGTCTCGCTCAGGCTTTTGTTCTGTTTAGGCTGTTACCTGATTAGATGAGGTCCACCCACATTAGGGGGCATCTGCTTTACCCAGGCCACAGATTCAAATGCTAATCTCGTCCAGAAACACCCTCAGAGAAATGGCCAGATTAATGTTTGACTGAATATCTGGTCACTCTGTGGCTCAGTCAAGTTAACGTGTAAAGTTAATCATTACACTCCGCCAGCACACTTTTATTTTTAATAAAAAACAGTCCTTGAATATCTCAGTGCTCTCCAGAAACGAGCTGTTCCTGCCTGCCTTCACATGTCTTATCTCCTTCTGCACTCCCTGTCTCTCTAGCTGGGTTGGTTTGATCAACTACCATGTCTGTGAAGAGTTACCCTCCATGTAGATGTAATCTTCGCTCCCTAGATCCTGGAAACAGAAACGTTCCCGGATTGCACATGACTGGCCAGCTCTTTAATTCCCAGCATGGGAAAGAGCCAGCCTGAATCTCCAGGAACACCTATGGAGTTTTTCTAAGGCCCATCCTGGAAAGCTGTGAGGTACAGAGACAGCCCTTAGGAGGGAGGGCGCTTCTGCGTGGCCACAATAGCAGAAAGCATAAAGGCTTGGAACCCCTTTGTCCTAGCCTGGCCTCCGTGGCCTTAAACCAGTCCCATTTTCCTAAGCCTTACTTTACCGATCTGTGAGATGAGGACATAGCAGTAGTTCTCTAAGTTATAACTAACATTATAACTTAGTTATAACTAACTTTATAACTTAGTTATAACTAACTAACATTAGGGGGAAGATATTTTTATTTAGAAGTTAGAATAACATAGAAAAGAAATAACAATATAATGAATACCCATATTCCTACCATCAGAATTAGCCATTGTGTAACAACCTATATTGATTTCCAGTCTTTTTTTTAAAGAAAGAAAACCTTCTGGATAAAAGTGAATTCCTCCTTACTGCCCCCACCATTTCCACTTCCACCCTCTCTACTTTGAGTTTGGTGCAAACCTTTCCCTCTGTAATTCTCTGGCAGACATTTTCTGTTGTGCTTTTTCATCTAGTGTTACACACCCCTGTGAGGAAGGCAGGGTGTGTGGGGGCCCTGCCTTACAGATGAGAATGGAATTGGTGGCTGTTGTGGTTCTTTTGTGTCCCTTAAAGACATGCCCAAAGCTATAGGTGGGCTCAGAATGCCCGGGAAGGAAGTCAGATAACTGAAAGGAACACTCGCACTAGTCACAGGAAAACCAGCCTGAGCTGCCTGCAGCCTCCAGGAGGTGTTGGAATGGGCTGCCCCTGCTTCCGATGAGGGTCCTGACCCAGAGAGAGCAGGCCCCAGAGGAGCGGGGATCTGTGGAGGCTGGACGTGGCCCGGTCTGCTTGTGAGGAAGCCCTGGGAGGATGGAGTCTCACTTCTGCTGTACAGAGCTCAGCCAGCTGAAGAGGGGATGCAGGGACCAAGCCCCATGCCCTGGGGCCTGAGGGGTGGGAGCCGCTTAGATGGCTGAGGCCAGCCTTCCCAGGCCAGGCCAGGCTGCTTTCTCTCTCCCCCAGGCTCTGAGTGTTGAGAGGAGGGACTTTCTTAAGGTCACAAGAGCACTCAGCACCCGCTGCCTCCCAAGTAGAGCCTGGGCAGAGGTCGGAGGTGTCCACAGAGACCCCAGGACATGAGAGCCCTGCACCTGCATGGCCCTCCACCAGGAGGCCAGGCCTCAGAGCCAGGTCAGCATTGGAACCACTCACCATGTGAACGAATGTCAGTGTCCCTCCAGACTCATGTGTTGACACCTCATCCCCAAGGCGATGGCATTTGAGGTGGCACCTTTGGGAGGTGATGGGGTCATGAAGGTGGGGCCCTCATGGTTGGGATTAGTGCCCTTATACAAGAGGCCCCAGAGAGCTCCCTCGCCCTTTCTGCCATGTAACAACAGTGGGAAGACAGCAGGCATGACCCAGAAAGTGGGTCCTCACCAGACACCCAGCATGCCAGCTGATCTTGGACTGCCAGCTTCCAGAACTGTGAACAATACATTTCTGTTGTTGAAAAAACCCTGTTTGTGATGTTTTGTCATGGCAGGCCCAACAGACTAAGACGTGTGACTGTGAGCTCTGAAAATGCAGCCAGTACTACATGTCAGAAGCATGATATTTAGGATGTGTTGGGGTAAATCACATGTTTAAAATATGGGTTTAAAAATATGACTTTTTAGTAGGAATTTAAAAGTATGGAAGGAACAGGCAGAGCGCAGAGGACTTTTAGATCAGTGGTGCTGTTCTGAAAGATACTGTCATGGCAGGTGTGGGCCGTTATGCATACGTCCAAACTTACAGGACATGGGATGCCAAGTGTGCACCCTCATGTCAGCTGCAGGTGTTCTGAGTGACTGTAAGGTCACCACAGGCTCCTCCATTGCAACCAATACACCACTGTGGTGGGGATGTTGAGGGAAGTGTTGTGTATGCATGGGGCAGGGTGTGTACGTGAAATCTATACTTTCCATTCAGTTTTGCTGTGTACCTCAAACTGCTTTTAAAAAACAAGATTTATTAAAAATTAATCTCACCTGTTACTTTTTTTTGGATGGAAAATGAAAATGTGGCCTGTGTTACACGTCTGTTGTGCAGGGCTATCTCAGGCTTGTATGGGTCCTTAATGTAGCCCTGCAACATGGACATGAAAGGTGTGGTGACTGCAGCCAGGCTCTGCAGGCTGTCCGGGCATCTCAGTGGCAGCCCAGGGAAGAGCTTGGGGAGTTTTACAAGGAGAATTTCAGGCTTCTTTTACTTGGATAGGAAGAGCTCTGTTTGCATTTATTGCCTGTGTCTGAGATTAATATACTGCTGTTATGAAGCAAGAAAAGAGTGGTTGTCTCTATTTTGTTGAGGAGAGAGAGGCTAGGAGAGGGTGTGGGATTTACAGGCCAGACCAGGACTCCAGATCCCAGTTCCCAGGGGCCATTGAATGATATATACCCAGTGTTTTTAAAGGTGCAGTGAGAAATTATGAATTCTCTTTTCCCCCCCATAGACTTTATTTTCTTTATTCTTTATATTTATTCATTTATTCTAGTTGTTTGTTTGCTTGAGACGGGGCCTCATTCTGTCACTCAGGCAGAGTGCAGTGACACAATCATAGCTCACTGCAGCCTTGAACTCCTGGGCTCAAGTGATCTTCCCACCTCAGCCCCCCACGTAGCTGGGACCACAGATGCACACCACCATAACTGGCTAATTAAAAAAAATTTTTTTTGTAGAGATGGAGTCTCACTTTGTTTTCCAGCCTGGTCTCGAACTTTTGGGCTCAAATGATCCTCCCACCTCAGCCTCCCAAAGTGTTAGGTGATTACAGGCATGAGCCACTGAAGCAGAGTAGACTTTTTTTTTTTTTAAGCCGTTTTAGGTTTACAGCAAAATTCAGTAGAAAGTACAGGCTCCTTTTTCTGTCCGCAGATTGAATCTAGGACCCAGAATTTGTTGTTTCCTTAGCCTCTGCTGCCGCATGTGAATTTTCTGATTTGTCCTTGTTTCTACACTCTGTTTTGTGTACTTGTGTGTGGGAAGTTTAAAGCCTTTCGAAAAATACCGTAGGGTCTTAGTACTGTCAGCAGTTGGATGGTTGGACGGAGTGTTTCCAGCGGGCATGGGCCCGGTTCACAGGCACCTGCTTCTTGTCTCCTTTGTGTGCTTGTGCCTGCTTTGCTCTGTTCGTCGACTCTGTGCCGTGCTATTTTCCTGGAAGAAATCCACAAGGGGCCACAGACACACTTCCTCCGGGGTGTAGATTGCTTTCCTTTACTGATGGGTGCAGCTCATTTTCCGTGAACTTCCAAGGTCCATCCGCAGGCCTCCTGCTGCAGCCCACTGTGGCCAGGTGGTGTCGGAGTGGTCGGCGTGCTCAGGTGTGTTGGAAGGGTCCTTGTGCCGGCTTGGCCCAGCGAAGACACTTGGCGTCCAACCAGAATGCAGGACATCTACCTGGGTGTGTTCTGCACCATTGCCTTTTTTTTTTTTTTTTTTGAGACGGAGTCTCACTGTTGCCCAGGCTGAAATGCAATGGCTCAATCTTGGTTCACTGCAGCCTCCGCCTCCCGGGTTCAAGTGATTCTCCTACCTCAGCCTCCCGAGTAGCTGGGATTACAGGCACCCGCCACCAAGCCTGGTTAGTTTTTTGTATTTTTAGTAGAGATGGGGTTTCACCAAGTTGGTCAGGCTAGTCTCGAACTCCTGACCTCTGGTGATCTGCCCACCTTGGCCTCCCAAAGTGCTGGGATTATAGGCATAAGCCACTGCACCTGGCCATGCACCATTGCTTTTTGACACCAGGCAGTTTCTGACAAGTCTCCTTCAGAATACTCGTGGCTGTGGGTGTTGCAGTGAGTTTAGGCAAAGTTGGGGAGGATGCGGAGACCCTGGAGTGTCTGCTCTGTGTCGGGTGCTGTGCCGGGTGCAGCCCCGAGAGACAAGCGCCAGGCACGGCTTAGTGGCCCCTCCTGGGGCCTTGGTCACACTATAAGCTCTCCAAGGGCAGCATGGCCGGCCACTTGCAACAGCCCTGCTTCACCCCAGGTTCTGCGTGGTATTCTTTTGGAGGCCTTGTACACTAGGCGTGAGTGCCTGTCTATAGACAGCACATGCTAGCTGGGCACGCTCAGTGTGGAGTTTGCTGTCCTCTACCTCTCGTCCCCTTCTCACCTGGGCCTGGGACAGTTATCCTGGCCCATGGATGGAAAAACTGAGGCACTGACACCAGATAGCTTTCCCCATACATTCCTGTTATCCTTCCTCCTGTTATCTTCCCTGGGGAAATTGGCTCACAGACGTCTGGGCTTATTTGTGGATGTGTTTATCTGTCTTTCTACCGTCTGTGGCTGTAATAATATCTGCTCCACAGGCACTGGGAGCTCATGATCGTGGTTATCATTACGAGTTAGTGGAACCCATAGGGGTTGGAAGCTGATGCCTGGAGCCTGCTGTGTTCCAGGCCTGGGCTAGAGGTTGGTCGAGATGCCTGTGCCCCCTCCCTGTTCAATGTGCTGCTCATGGGATCCCTTGAGCAGCTTTCCTGCTGGTACTGAACGACTCCCACATCTGCAGGAGTCTTGGACGGTGGCCATCTGTTGAACCTTGAGGTCATTTCCAGGTGTGAGGTCTCCTGTTTGAATTGCTCCATGGGGACTGTGTGCACAGGCCCGGAGCCCTCAGCTTGTGGAGGTCTTAACTGGAGAGGCCTCGGCAGGGCCCCACGTCTCCTCAGGGTTTGAAGCTGTGTTAGGCGACCCACCTCAATTCTGTCTTTGGGTCCAGGACTGTGCCCTAGACGGGAGCCACAGCCTGATGTCTGGACCCCGCTGTGCCTTGCAGTGCAGCTCCAGAGAGTAAATGCTGTCTTCTTCCACTGCAGGTTGTCCACCCGGCCGGAGGTGGCCAGCATCGAGCCGCTGGGCCTGGACGAGCAGCAGTGCTCCCAGAAGGCCGTGGTGCAGGCTCGCTTGACCCAGCCTGCCCGCCTCACTAGCATCATCTTCGCAGAGGACATCAGTAAGGGCTGAGTACTGTTTGTGATCCCCGGTGGGAGTCAGAGACAGGGAAACACCCATTGAGACTCAGGGTCCCAGAGGCCTACCTGAGCCCATGGCAGGGCTTTCTCTTGGTGGGTGGCAGGACACCCAGGCAGGAGACAGGCACCCAGCAGGCAACACCCATCCCGGGCCTTGTGCCAGCACTTTGTACCATGTTCCCTTTTTGTGGAGGCTGGCTTGCTAAATTTCTAAATTATTATTTGTTGCCTAAATAACTTTTTTTTTTTTTTTTTTTTGAGACCGAGTGTCACTCTTGTCCCCCAGGCTGGAGTGCAGTAGTGTGATCTCAGCTCACTGCAACCTCTGCCTCCCGGGTTCAAGTGATTCTCCTGCCTCAGCTTCCCAAGTAGCTGGGATTACAGGCGCCTGCCACTATGCCTGGCTAATTTTTGTATTTTTAGTAGAGACGGGGTTTCATCACGTTGGCCAGGCTGGTCTCGAACTCCTGACTTCAGGCAATCCACCCACCTCGGCCTCCCAAAGTGCTGGGATTACAGGTGTGAGCCACCACGCCCAGCCCTAAATAACTCTTAATGGGTATCAACTCATTACTTTGACAGTTATCCTAATCTATGAAATCACTCCTTTTCCTTCCCCATACCTAATTTATTATATTGGTTGTAAAATAGTTTGACAACAACAATATAATTTTCTATCATGCTTTTCCCTACTTAGATTATAGGACATGTTCCATTTTACGATACGATGATTTTTTTTTTTTTTTTTTTTTGAGACAGAGTCTTGCTGTGTCACCTAGGCTGGAGTGCAGTGGCGCGATCTCGGTTCACTGCAACCTCTGCTTCCCAGGTTCAAGTGATTCTCCTGCCTCAGCCTCCTGAGTAGTTGGGGCTACAGGCATGTGCCACCATGCCCAGCTAATTTTTGTATTTTCAGTAGAGACGGGTTTCACCAAGTTGGCCAGGCTGGTCTCGAACTCCTGACCTCATGATCTGCCCACCTCAGCCTCCCAAAGTGTTGGGGTTACAGGCGTGAGCCACCGCGCCCGGCCCATATAATGATTTTTAATGCTGAATAATATTCTCTTTTTTTGTTGCTGTTTTGAGACAGTGGCTTACTCTGTCACCCAGGCTGAAGTGCAGTGGCTCCAACACTGCTCACTGCAACCTCAACCTCCTGGACTCAGGCAATCCTCCTGCCTCAGCCTCTCAAGTATTTAATAGTTGGGACCACAGGTGCATGCCACCATGCCCAGCTAATTTGTAAAATTTTTTGTGGATAGTTGGGGGTCTCCCTATGTTGTCCAGACTGGTTTCAAACTCCCGGGCTCAAGCAACCCTCCTGCCTTGGCCTCCCACAGTGGTGGGATTACATGTGTGAGCTACCATACCTGGGCCAAATAATATTCTTAACAGGAGGTTGTCCTATAAGCATTCCCTTGTATTGGGCATTTAGAGTGTTTTCAGATGTTCGTTTCAGTGTTACATATAAAAATAGATGTTTTTATATAGAGAACAAATTAGAGTTCTTTTACATTATTTCTTAAGATAAATTCCCAGTTTTTCTGGGTCATAGCCTTGAATATTTTTGTTTTTATTTTTTGAGATATAGTCTCACTCTGTTACCCAGACTGGAGTGCAGTGGGGTGATCTTGGCTCACTACAACCTCCGCCTCCCAAGTTCAAGCAATTCTTCTGCCTCAGCCTCCTGACTAGCTGGGATTATAGGCATGTGCCGCCAGGCCTGCCTAATTTTTCTTGTATTTTTAATAAAGATGGAGTTTCATCATGTTGGCCAGGCTGGTCTTGAACTCCTGACCTCAAGTGATCCACCTGCCTTGGCCTCCCAAAGTGCTGGGATTACAGACATGAGCCACCACGCCTGGCCAGCCTTGAATACTTTTAAGGCTTTTGATACATGGGACTGTATTGCTGTGCAAGAAAACAACACTAAAGTGCACAAGTATTTTTATATGGTACCTGGGGAATGGTCAGAATAATTTTGTATCTCTTGCTGCTATCCTTACACTTGAGGGTTCCCCAAGTAATGCCATTTACATACCTTATTTATGGAGCAAGTAAAAAAATCTCTGGGTGTGCCCACCATCGCCTTCTGTACTATAGTTGATAGTCTTTTATAAAAACACCAGCATATGTGAAAACCAAAAACCACCAGTGTAATCCCTAATCTCAGTGAAGGGACAGGGCTCTTGTCTTTGGGATGGGAACTCATCATACTATAACCCTTGTCACTTCACTGAATGGTTACACCCTGAACGAAACTAAGTTTTCCTGGAGTTTTCTTTGCCCACAGCTTTAAATGCTGGTGCCCCGCTGGAAAAGCCAGAATGGGTGGTGACAAGGCCCCCACAGCCCTTCCTTTCTGGTAGTCCCTGTTAACTGTCAGCGGGGCTGTGTGCAAGGGAGCTGCTTGGCTTCTGAGGGTGAAGCTGGTGGTCACTGTGGTCTTTGCCAGAGTGTAAGCCTGCAAGGCTTGGAAGTGGAGCCAGGGGCAGGGACTGTCTTTGTTGCTGACCCCTCCCTGGGGTTCCTTCAGCCACAGGCCAGGTCCTGCGCTGTGATGCCATCGTGGACCTCATCCATGACATCCAGATCGTCTCCACCACCCGCGAGCTCTACCTGGAGGACTCCCCCCTGGAGCTGAAGATCCAGGCCCTGGACTCCGAAGGTGAGGACGTCCCCTGCCTGTTTGTCCTCTGCAGCCCATGCTGGATCATTCCCCCACCATGACCCTGGCCTTTCTACTTTCCCCACTCCTCTGGCATCCAATCCTGCAGGTCCCTAGGGGGCAGCTGTGGTTAGGCAGGTGAAGTTTGTGCGGGGGGAGATGTTGAAGAGGCAGAAACCACCTCTGAGGTGGGCCTCAAGCCCTTGGTGGCATCGAATCATGGTCACTCCTGGCCCTCAGGAACCCCTACAGTGGGACCCGTGTGCTCAGAGCTGTGGCTCTGTGACCCTGGAGCCAGACCTGCCTGTCATAGTGCTGGTCCTTGGTGCAGCACATCTTGGGGAAGCTAGTATTCTTGACAGCGATGGGAGGCAGGGAGAGGCTCCCTGCTCCGGCCCTTAGGGCTGGTGGTGGCTTCTTGTTCCAAGGCCTCATCTTTGCAGCAAGAAAATGGATAATTTCCCTCCTCATCCACTGTGAGGGCGTCATGCTTTTTACTTGGTCCTCCTCGCCCCGAAATACTTTGATTAGTACCTTCATCATTTCTTTTGCCTTTTTTCCTGAGCCTGTGACCTCTCTTCTGATCAGAATCTCCTCTGTGAAGATGAACTTGACCCTTAGAACCTTTGAGGGTCTGGCAGTCCCAGAAATGATGTGTCTTATCTAGATTGATGAATGTCAAGAAAGAGAATTGCTCAACAAGCAGTGGCACCGTGGCTGCCCATGGGTGCCAGGCAGTATGTTGTCCCCTTAGTAAGTACAATGTCTCTTTGTGCTTATAAATGGTCTGATGCCCACTATATAGATGAGGAAGCTGAGGCTCAAAGAGCTTCAGTAACTTGCCCATGGTCACACAGCTTATGGGTGGCTGAGCAGGGGCTGGGATCCAGGATGTCTGACTGTCACCTGAGCTCTCTCCCGCTGGACGCACTGCCTGTCTCCTGCTGCTGCATTTTCCTGGGCATTGGGGGTCCTCCCCGCATGGCTGGGATCTGTCTTTTTGGCCAGAAGCCACCTGCAGAGTGCCCTCCTCCAGACAGGGCTCTGTCTATTGCACATAGTAGGTACAAATAGCTTCTTTTTGAGTGGAAAAAGCAAAACTTTGAGCAGAAGTTTTCACAGCTATTTCCTGGCCCACCTATGCCTCTTGCATCAGCAGAACTGGACTAGCTCAGGGTCTACAAAGATGCCCCTTCCTCACCTTTCCTTATCCCGTCTCTTCTGCCTGGAGCACCTTCCCCTCCTGAACTCTGCTTTCAGAAGCCATGCTTCCTCTGGCATTGCCTCTCAGGTATCCCCTCCTCCAGGGAGCCCTCCTTGGCTGCCCAAGGTGGGACGTATTCTTCCCTTCCATTTTCCCTCAGCTCTGCAGTGCCCCCTGCCCTGGGGTGCAAGGACATTTTCTGCTGTGGCTTGTCAAGGTCAGCACTAGGAAGGCATAACTGGGATCAGTTCATTCTTCTGGACACTTCTGTGCCTGACACTGGAGTTTGGGCCCAACTAGCACTGGGTAAATGTTTGCTAGGTTGAATTGCCTAACATTTTCCTTCAGCCCTCCTGCAGGACAGGGGAGGTGGATCCTCTGGAGACCGGACCCCTGGCTTTCCTGGTTAATATCTAAACTTGGCTGTGAGCCTTCAAGGTCAAGGGCTCTGTTGCACATAGTAGGTACTGATAGCTTCTTTTAGAGTGGAAAAAGCAAAACTTTGGGCACAGATTTCTTGAGAGCTTTCCCTGCCCCCTTGCCACCCTTAGGGGTGCCCACCTGCAGCAGGCCCTGGAAAGGCAGACGCGTGCCTTGACATCCCCAGAGCCCATGCAGCTGGGTCTGGCCATGTTGCCCAGCAGCTGGCAGGAGAGAAAGCCAGTGGCCAGCAGCTGGCAGGCCCATGCATGAATGAGGGTCCCTGTGTTCTTATCTGCACGGAGCCCTGCAAATCCTGCACCTGGTCCTATGTGTGCACCTGCCCAAGCAGGTAACTTACAGAAGCCTAAGTACACTTTCTGCTCTTGGAATTGCCACACATTCAACTCTTCTTCCACATTTGAACGTGGTGGACTTCCAGGAGAGACTGGGGGGAGCAAAGATGATGAAAAACAGAGCTCCACATGCAGCCCCTGAAGTGTCTGCAGGCACGATTCTCTCCCACTGTTTTCCTTGCTAAGAGCCCCTTAGCAGGGCCTCCCCCACCTCTATCCCCTTGTCCATAAGTGGGCCTTTGTGAACACTGGACATGTCACGGGGGTGCTTTCTCCATTTGATCTTCCCATGAACTCCGTGGGCTGGTATTTTCATCCCCATTATACAGAAGAGAAAAGCTGTGCTTGGAGCCTAGCTAGATAGAAGCCCCAGGGTAGCTGTTCAGGACTCTTGTAGTGTTGGCATGTATTTGTGTTAAGGGAGTGGCCTGCCTAGTGGTCTGCAGTCTTGCATTTCTGGTTACTGGGTCACACTATTGTAGGGTCTCCATGCTCCCCTCACTGAGCACACTGTAAAGCTGGCCTGCTGGGCTCTGACTCCGGAAGGCAGGACTTTGGGCCCAGGCTCCCCTCACCGAGCACACTGCAAAGCCGGCCTGCTGGGCTCTTCCCCCGAAAGGTGGAATTGGAGCCCAGGCTTCCCTCACTGAGCACACTGCAAAGCCAACCTGCTGGGCTCTGTCCCCGGACAGTGGAATTGGGGCTAGCAGTACTCCATGTGCACCCTGTTTCAGCTCAGTGTGTGGAAGAAGGTTCTCACGGTCAGGGCTGTTGAACAGAGGAATGGGCGGTGCTGGGCGATGAGCTCCTTGTCCCTGAGGTATGCGGGAAGGGTCTCAAGCCAACATCCGATGGGGACGCAGCATCCAGGGGTTGGACTAGAGGACTGCTGTCTTGCAGCCAGTGTGCTTCGCTGGTGTGGATTTTCATATCCACCATCCTCATCTAATGTCCTGGATGTTAGGAAGACAGATTAATTTTCGGGAAACAATAGACTTTTCATTTGCTCAAAATCCTGCTGTGGACCTCCAAGAAAAAATCTTCCCGCATGTATGTACATCATAGACGGGGGTTATCTTCCTCTGATCAGTTGCTCACCTTGATGGAAGGACACCCAGGGAACTGTAAGAAAATGCCTCTCTTCATAAAAGATGCCCTGAGAAGTAAGGTGAAGGCAGCAGAGTTTTCTGGAGCTTCTGCTAAGCACTATTTCATGTGGTCTTTGAGACCTCGTGGGGCCAGGGATCAGGGTGAAGAGAAGCAGGACCCAGGCCCGTCTGACTCTAAATACCTTGCCCTTTGCACTGTAGAAACAACAGCTTTTCTTGGCCCCCAGATCCCTTGTATTGGGAGCTGGTCAGGAAGAGAGTGTGGACAAGGGATGTGGAACAGGCGTGGGGCATCAGGGGCTGGCGGGGAGTGTGGTATGACCGCTTCTAGAGAGGGTGAGCAGCTTTTGGCCCTCAGAGGGAATGAGGCCCAGGCGGGTGGATCTTCATCCTTTCAAGAGAAGGTGGGAACTAGACTTGCATGTGTCATCTGTTTCTTGATTGGAAAGGATAGATCAGAAGGCTCCTAGGCACCAAGCCAGGACATAAGAGCCAAGGCTGGCTGGGCCTGGCTCTCCTTGCCCCCTACCTACCCCAGGACCTCAGGAGTCTCACAGTCAAGTTGAAGAAGCAAGAGTCATGTGACACTAGACAGTTGGGATAATGCCCCTCCTCCCTGGGTCCCCTCCCCCACACAGGGAGGGAGAGGAATTTACTCCCAGGAAGTGGTGAGCAGGAATGAATGGCCCAGGTTTCCAAGCAGCCTCCTAAACTGTAAACCAGTCACAGACCTGCAGGGCAGTGGTGTTATGCACTGCATTGAGCTAGTCCTGCAGTCAAGGGCAGGGAGTCACCGCAGGAAGAGCACAGCTTTCACCTGACAGCCCTAGGTTCAAATCCTGACTTCGCCCCCTGGTGGTCACATGATTGTGAGCGAGTAAGTGTCTTCATTCCTTTCAGCCTCAGTTTCCTCTCCTGACATACAGGTTATGACACCTGCCTGGTGGGGGGTGATGTGGAGCGTGGTTCCTGCATGGGGCAGAAGCTCCCACTGCCTCCCTCCGCCCTGGGGAATTAACTCCATGTCTGTTCACCTTCCTCATCTGCTCTTACAGGGAACACCTTCAGCACTCTGGCCGGACTGGTCTTCGAGTGGACGATTGTGAAGGACTCCGAGGCAGACAGGTTCTCAGACTCCCACAATGCACTGCGGTAAGGGGCGCCTCTGCCGGAACTGACCCCCTTTGAAGGGAAGGGAAAAGGGGGACAGCTGTGAGCTTGTCACCGGCGGGGGCCTTTCATCTGGGTCATTGAGGAGCCTGGGAGACTCCCAGGATGCCTGCAACATTCCAAATATCTGATTAAGGAATGGGGTTCACTCACACCATTGTGCGGGAGCCTGGCTGCTTCTGCAGCCCACAGAGAGTGTCCTGTGAGAAGCTGTCAGAGACTTGGGATGTCTAGCTGGAGAAATGAGACGTGCACGGCTGTCTCGGGGCACAGGGGAAGTGTGGGTGGCCCCAGGCTGCACTTCTGGGGGGCCAGTTAAAGGGCAGCCAGGTTTCGGCTGGGGCACACGCCAGCTGTGCCAGCCGGTCTCTGGTGAAACAGGCTAAGTCACCCATACGGCGGTACAGTAAGACCCGTTGTGAGGTGGACACCTTAAGCGTCTTGACCTGTGTCATCCTCCTGGCAGCCACGCGAGCTTGCACACCACTGTGCTCTCCATCGAGTAGTTGTAGAGGCTGAGACTTGGAGAGGCCGAGCCATTTGTCTGAGCTCGGGGAGGGCAGAGCTGGAGTCTGAACTCAGATCCATGGATGCACACTGTCTCATGTGGTAACAACAGGCCCCAGGGCTATTTACTTGTAGTGAGGAAATGCGTAGTTCAGTTCCTAAGATGCACAAGCCTCCTGTCAATGGCTCACTGCGCTGCCACATGTGGGACAGAGCAGGAGCAGAGCCACGCAGGTCCTCTGCGCTGGTGCAGGTCCCTCGTCTGAGCTTGTATTCCTGACTGTGCCACCTTCCTCGTGATTTGCTATGTGATTTTTAAAATGCACGGTCCCTTTTTTAAAGTTGTTTTTGAATGTTTTGAGTCTCCTTTTGCAGCAATTTTAGGCCTGTAGAAAATCTGCCAGTGTAGTCCAAAAAGTGGTCTCCTTCACTCACCTGAGAGCCGGCTGCCAGCCTCATGTCCCGTCACCCTGATGATTTTCATGTGCTTTACGACCATCAGGGACATTGTCCTGCACGGCCACCATGCAGTCATGGCACTAGGAAAGGAACACTGATGCCGACTGTCTTCAGACCTCACTCGAGTTTGGTCATTTGTCCCAGCTTTATCCTTTTCAGCAAAAAGAGATCCCAGCCCCAAGTCACCTGCCGCATGTGTTCCGTTTCTCTTAGTCTCTGTCAGCCTGGGACTGTCTCCTGGGCTTTGACTTTGGACACCGCAATGCTTGTGAAGAGGACAGTCTAGTTATCAGTAGAGTGGCCCTTGTTTTGGGTTTGTCTGCTGTTCCCTCACGGCCAGGGTCCGAATGTTGTGTCTTTGGCAGGAATATTTCAGAAGTGAGACTCTGTTCTTCTACTTGCCTCTGTGCTTTCTCACCCCTTTGTAATTATAAGTCCTTTGTTGGGGAGTTTACTGTCTGGTCTTTCATTACGCCATTAAAGTCCTGCTCTGGACCGTAGGGGATGTTGGGGTTGTGGTTCTTCCATCACAACCTTCTCTAGGCCTCGGCTTACAGCAACTCCAGGCAGACGTCCTCATGTCCTGATGCCTTTGCGAGCCAAGTTGCTCTTGTGGAGACAGGGCCTTCTGGACCAGCTCTGTGGTTTCTGGTGTTTTATAAAACCATGACCCTGGGCTGGAGAGTCGGGGACCTGGGACCTGGATTCCAGTCCTGGCTTTGTCGCTTCCTGCCTGTGGCCTTAGCCAGGGAACATTACCCACCTGAGCCCCAGCCTCCTGCCCTGGGAAACAGAGCTGGAGGGGATCCCATACCTGCCTCTGAGGGCCACTGTGCAGCTTAGCAGGTTGATCTGCTCAGGGCCCCTCTCTGAGCCTGGCACATGCTGGATGTTGAGGGGATGCTGATTCCCTGTCCCCTTCTGACAACACCCCATTCCCCGCCACGTCAGGCCCCTTGAGCTTCCAGGCAGCTAGCTCTGCACCTGAGCCAAATGCTAACAGAAATCCCAGACGCCATGGCAGGTTGGAGCTGGATTGTCCTGGATTTGCAATTTTACATGTGACACCTAGAGTAATCGAGTGAGGAAATAAATCACAATGTGGCCCAGCATCGGCAGATTGCTCTTGTGCAGGGAAACAGTGGGCTCGTTTGTAAATGCAGGCTGAAGTGGGAGGCTGCATGGGAAGGATCCCTGAAGTCAGCCTGCCCAGCAGCCCACACTCCAGGCTATACCATGTCCCCGACATCTCCTCAAGACGAGATCCAGGGAGAGTGAGATGTGGTGCCGTCCGGTCCCCAGGGCTAGGGGACCAGTCATGGAGAATCGTTCCCCAGAGCTGGGCATTAGGCCGGGGAGGTGGGACAGGAGCAGGCAGCCTCGGGGAGGTGAGGCGATGCTGGCCCCGCTGTGACTGGGCTGTGCTCTTGGGCCTGCTGCCTCATCTCCCGGGCCTCACTGTTCCCATGTGGACTCAACAGCTGGTCTTGCATGTCAGTATTTATATCACGTGTACATACGGATAAAATGCAGATTCCCAGGCATCTTGCATCTTGGAGACAAATCCTGGGCCAGGGGCCAAGAATCTGCATTTTTCACAAGGACTTTGGCAGTTCTGAAGTAGGAAGTTGCAGGGACGTGTCTCTAAGCAGCCCCAACCCTGACTAGGGCAAAACCCCTTATTTCAGCGTCAGCCCCAGTGAGAGGTGCTTATAGGGAATGCTGTGGTAGATTCTGACGAATCTTGTGTTGGGGTTTGATCAACGAACTTTGACAAAGTGCTCCTTTTCCAGAATCCTCACTTTCTTGGAGTCTACGTACATCCCTCCTTCTTATATCTCAGAGATGGAGAAGGCTGCCAAGCAAGGGGACACCATCCTGGTGTCTGGGATGAAGACTGGGAGCTCCAAGCTCAAGGCTCGCATCCAGGAGGCTGTCTACAAGGTGGGCCTGGGGTGCTGGGGGACAATGGGCTTCCTGGGGTGGAATCAGGCTGACGGCACCTGCTCATTCCCATAGACGTGTTGAATTGTGGAAGTGAGATGCTGTCCCATGATTTCAGGATGTGGGTTCATATTTTTATGTGTTTGGTTTCTTTTGAGCCTCAGCTTACAAAGAAAGGTGGTTGAGGCCCCAGAAAGCATCTCTAGGGGTGCATAGCATTTGCTCATTCTCAGTTTCTAGGGAGGTCCAAGAGCAGGAGGTTCCTAGTAACTTGCCTATTTCCAATTGGCGCCCCCACCGTGCTGGTATAGGGACGCTCCCAAGCACTTGGGGCTTTGACAAAGCCCGGGGCTCCTGGTGTCTTCTATGCCGTCTCTCCTTGTGCCCCCATTGGAGCCCTGAGACTGGTGGCCCAGGGATCCCTTGTGTAGATCTCCTCAACCCCCTGCCCCAGCCGATCCCATGTCTTCCTGGCCTCACCAGCATCCCATTCTCGGGATAGTGGGGGTGTGCCAGAGGAAAGGAGAATGAGGAGTGGGTCTATCCAACGTCCTGGTTCCTTCCCTGTCCCCGTGGACTAATGTCCACCCAACCAGTGCCTCGTTTTGAGCTGCAACCCTGAGATATTTTTGTTTGCCTAGTGTCTGGAGAACAGGCAGGAACATGTGGTACTTGGCCTGCCATTTAATTTTGTAAAGTGGCAGACAGAGAAATCCTCTTCTGATTCACTCTCTGTAGTGGGTTTGCTGCATCTGGGAGTCCTGGAAGGTTTTGGAAACATGGGGACATGCCCTGTTACAGGGGCTAATCCCGCAGGACTCTGCAGGTAGTACTTGGAGACAGTTTGCTCCTGTGTAGGGCCCAGGCTGGGAATGGGTACAGCCCCACTGCTAAGCTGGAAAGGCAGATTTGCTGTCCTGCCCTCAGACATTCAGTGGCCCTCCCTGCCTGCATTCTGCCACAGAACCTGCCCATGGTGGTGCCCAATATACTTGTCTCTTTGAATGCACTGAAGATATTAACTAGTTGTTAAGTGAGGAAACCTGTCAGTTGTGACAGCAGGCTTAAAGGAGAATCCAAAGAATAGCCACAGGACACCAGGCGTGCTGAACTGAACTCAGAAACATGCAGAATGCCCACACCCACAGGAGGGCAGTCAGCTGTACCTCCACCAGAGGAAATGTTTCTGTGTTTCTGTGGACAATCATTTGCTTTGTTGTTGCTTTTCTGCAATGTACAGTGCTATCAAACAGGCCAAAGACAATGAAAGGTGCAGGCCTCTGGAGAATCCAGTACCTAAGGGTGCACTAGACAGGGCACCTAGTGATCTTTCTCCCAATGCGAAGTTGCTCACAGGTTTTCCTGAGGAGGCAGGAGGTCACAGGTTGGGGGTGAGAGGTGGGCAGGGGAAGGGGCCAAGGAATAGCAGCCAAGGGCTCATCACAGCACATGCGTCTCCTACTTTTTACATTGGCCTAGGGCTTCTCAAGTTCCCTGGACCTTGGGCTTTTGTGCAGAGAGAACTTGAGCTCCTGATGGCCATACTGTCCCTGAAGTTCATGCTGGCTTTCCTCATTTACTCCCGTTTAATCATTGTTTCACATAGAGATAAGCCATGCACAATGGGCAGCCAGTGAGAGGGCTCAGTCTGGGTAATGCCCTTTGTCTGGGTGCCTGCTGTACTTATGGACCTCCCCCGGGACCTCTGGGGTCTGAAAGTGAGGATTTGGGAATGATATCTTGTTTCTTTCCTCCTAACTTCCCTATTCCCATGTTTAAAACATCTCTTTCTCTTGCTCTCACCACCACTCCTCCATTCCCTATCTGCACCTCACTTTGTCTACCTTTTCTTTATGCCAAGAACGTACGCCCTGCAGAAGTCAGGCTGCTGATTTTGGAGAACATCCTTCTGAACCCGGCCTATGACATCTACCTGATGGTGGGAACCTCCATTCAATACAAGGTGCAGAAGATCAGGCAAGGGAAAATTACAGGTGTGTCATTGGCTCTGCCATCGTGACAGATGCTTCCTTCGTCCTTTTTTTATTATGGTTACATACATGTAACAAAATTTACCATATTAACCACTTTTAAGTGCTCTGTCAGGTAACATTAAGTACATTCACAGTGTTTTGCAGCCATCACCACCATCCATCCACAGAACTCATTCATCTTCCCAAACTGAAGCTCTACATTGTTAAACACTAACTCCCCTTCACCCTCTCCCAGCCCTTGGCACCCACCATTCTATTTCCTGTCTCCATGAATGTAACTACTCTGGGTACCTCATGTACGTGGAATCACGTAGTATTTGTTTTTTTGTGACTGGCTTATATCACCTTTTTCTTAGCCTGATGTCTTCAAGGTTCATCCATGTTGTAGTAAGGACTGGAATTCCCTTCCCTTTTAAGGCTGAATAGTGCTCCATTATGTGGATGGATAGATCACATTCTGTTTACCCGTTCATCCATCAACAGACACTTGGGTTGCTTCCACTTTTTGGCCGTTGTGAGTAATGCTGCTGTGAACGTAGTGAGAAAATATCTGAATCCCTGCTTTCAAATTCTTTGGGGTATATGCCCCTTCAGTGGCAGCAAGTCCAGAGCTGTGGGCTTTGTGTTTAGCTGGGCTTTGTCCCTGGTCTGCAACTGACATCTGAACAAACTTGGGCAAGCCACTGCCCTTCTCCAGGGCTGTTTCTCATTGGAGCCTTTGAGGCCTTTCTGCCTAGGCTGTGAGGACAAAATGAGTCAACAGGAGTGTAGTTGTACTGTGTACTTGTGTTTGGATAGTGAGGGTTCTTAATGGAGTGCCAGTCCTCCTAAGGATCATTATCATTTTGTTCAAAGCTGTGTATGTTTAACATCCAGAGCGTAGAACGTGAAGAGTCCTGGGCACAAGAGCTCAGGGCCAGTTCATCCGAGGGCCTCAGGCAGGTGACTTCACCAGGTTGGTAAGTCGGTTCCACCTGTGCTACAGGATGTCATTTAAGAGGCAGGCAGATACACACTTCAGCATAAGAGCAACTTGAGCGGTGTCCCCAGATGATGGGAGGTGCTGCATTGTTTAAAGTCCTGCTCAGCTGAGAGCAGTCGTCTGGTTGGTCATTCCTGTGGCAGAACGCTTGGTCTCTCAGGAGGACAAAGAAACTGAAGACAGGTGCTCCTGCCTTTGGACTAGGTTCTTTTTGGCAAGGGGGTACTAGTTGAAGGGAAGCAAACTTGTGTGTCTTGATTCTAGGCAAGCAGCATCTGCCATTCGGCAGGATGTCAAGTCAACGGGGGAGGATGGCCTGCAGTAGGATTTGTAGGAAGCCAAGCATGGGTGTCCTGGTCAGAGCCCGATGTTTACCTGACTTCAGGGAAGCAGATTCTAGGACAAGGACAGTCTAAGATGTGGCTTTCTGAGACTCTGAAAGGGGAAGAGGCTCCAACGTAGAGTTCTGGGGACAGCAGCCTAAGGAAGAATGCAAAGAGGGCACAAACGGGAGGTCTCCAAAATATAAACTTATCCATGAACCCTGATCAAGAAATGGCACTGCGGCCTGGAGGAAGACGCTTGGAGAGCCTGGTCACTGCCAACAGCACGTAACCATGACTGAGCATTTCCTTGGTGTTGGGCAGTTGTAAGTGCTTTTCTTTTTAAAATTACTTTATTTTATTTCTTTAGAGACTTGGTCTTGCTATGTTGCCCAGTCTGATCTCAAACTCCTGGCCTCAAGCCATCCTCCTGCCTCAGTTCTTCTGAGTAGCTGGGACTACAGGTGTGTACCTGGATATAAACCAACAGCTCTGTGAGGTAGATTTCATTAATACCGTTTCATACATGAGGAAACTGAGGCATAGAAGAGCTGAAACTCACAAAACTGTTGGGCTCCTTGGCCTTAATCACCCCTGTAGGATCGATTGGAATTTTCCTCTGCCCCGTCTCCCCAAAGGAAACCCAGAAAAAAGCTAATTATAACAACAGGGCCGGCCGGGCATGGTGGTTCATGCCTGTAATCCCAGCGCTTTGGGAGGCTGAGGCGGGTGGATCACAAGGTCAGGAGTTCGAGACCAGCCTGACCAACATGGTGAAACCCTGCCTCTATTAAAAATACAAAAATCGACCAGGTGTAGTGGCGCATGCCTGTAATCCCAGCTACTCAGGAGGCTGAGGCAGGAGAATCGATTGAACCTGGGAGATGGAGGTTGCAGTGAGCTGAGATCATGCCATTGCACTCCAGCCTGGGTGACAGAACGAGACTGTCTCAAAACAAACAAACAAAAAACAGAGCCTTACAGTCTCCCAGGGCAGCAGCGAGGTGGTCCATTTGCATGGGACTCATGGGGCATGAAACTGCCCCAGCTGGGCAAGCAGAGCCCGTGTAGTTAAGAAGGGATGGGCTGGCTTTAGGAAGAGCTCACTTGGCCAGGCGCAGTGGCTCACACCTGTAATCCCAGCATTTTGGGAGGCCAAGGCAGTGGATCATGAGGTCAGGAGATCGAGATCATCCTGGCTAACACGGTGAAACCTAAAAATACAGAAAAAATACTAAAAATACAGAAAAAATGAGCTGGGTGTGGTGGCACACACATGTAGTCCCAGCTACTCAGAAGGCTGAGGCTTGAACCTGGGAAGCAGAGGAGGTTGCAATAGCTGAGACCGCATCATCGCACTCCAGCCTGGGCGACAGAGTGAGACTCTGTCTCAAAAAAAAAAAAAAAAAAAAAAAGAAAAGAAAGAGCTCACTCTAAATTAGCTCGGATATCACAGCCCAGAGGAACTGTACCTCCCAAGGTACCTAGAAAACTTATGGGCTTGGTCACTGACTTTCCTGCCACAGACAACAAGGAATTGGAGCACACGAAAGATGCCCTGGGACAGGAAAGGAAGGAGGCAGAGCCCACCTCTCTTTCATCAGTGGGGTCATGAGATGTGAAAGTCCTCCAAAAATACACACTCCTGTGTGATTGATGGCACTGGATGCTACTGAAGTGGATTCCAGATGGATGTTTTGGCAAAACCGAGAGGGGCCTAACTAGCAAAACTTCACTGTGAACAAGACACACCAACGGAAACTCCTAAGTCTTTTAGATGAATCGATTTTGGGGTTTTTTTGAGAGGGTCTTGCTTTGTCACCCATGTTGGAGTGCAGTACCATGATCATGGCTCACTGCATCTTTGACCTCCCAGGCTCAAGTGATCCTCTCACCTCAGACCCCTGAGTAGCTGGGACCACAGGCACACACCACCATGCCTGGCTAATTTTTTTTTTTAATAGAGATGGGGTCTCTCTATGTTGTCTAGGTTGTCTCAGACTTCTGGGCTCAAGTTATCCCTCCTACCTCAGCTTCCCAAAGTGCTGGGATAATAGGCGTGAATTGCCATGCTCAGCCTAGCTAGATTGTTTTTTCTTTGAGGTGTAATTCACGTGACTATATTGGTTTTTGCAGGTTTGCTAGACAGAAAAGTCGGGGAATGTTGTCTTCATAGGGGACCTGAATTTCAGCAAATCCGTGTCTTATCCGGCATCCTGTGGAAGCCTCAGAGCATTCTGGGTTGGATGACAGTTACATGGGCTTATTAACATAGGATAATTATAACTGCAGATTAACTCTTTATATTTTTCTTTTCTGTTGGGTTTCCTTCCTTACAGTAATTTTTTCTTCTTTGGTATTTTTATTTCCTTTATGCCTGCCTCTCTTCTTTTATCTGGCTGCTCCCTTTCTTGCAAATACATTTCCTGAGCATCTGCTCTGTGCCAGCCCTTTGCTGAGTGCTGGGTGCACAGTGGTCAGCAGGGCTGCCTGCTTCCTGCCCTCCTGGAGTTCACAGCCTAGTGGAGGCAGAGCATAGTCAGTCACATCATGTCTGCAAGTGAGACCTGTGAGTGAAGGAGACAAGCTCCTGGGGCTTATAGCCTGGCATCTGTGTTGCTTATAGGGTGGGCTTCCAGTGGGGACTGTGGTCGCCATCTCCAGTCCTTAGTCCTAAGTCCTGTTGGTGTTTGGATTGGTTGCAGACACGACTGCCACTGTGATCAAGCTGTTAGATATAATAAAAATGGGAAGGATGTGCTGGCTGATGTAATCAGTATCCAAAGAGATCTTGAGTGGATAGAATGGTGGAAATTACTGAAATAAAATGTACTAGGTTTGCAAAACCAATAGCATGCACATGTGTTGGGCTGAGGTTCATGTGTCAAAGACTCAGTTGTAGAAGGGACTTTGAATCTGGCAGGCACTTAACTGTGGCTGCTCAGAACTAATGTATCTGGGGCTGCATGAGCAGGGGCTGAGGTCAGAGGCAGGCAGTGAGCTGTCCTTCATCCCTGACTCAGACCCAGCTCTGTAGTCATCCCTGGAGCTCATGTGGAGTGCAAGGTCTGGGAGTGGGGGCACTGACAGAAACACATCTGGGGGGATCAGCCAGGGTGAGCAGGGGACAGAGATCATGTCTTTTAGAAGAATGTGGGCCTCTTGACCTACAGAAGGGCAGCTGTTCACCCTCTGCAGATGATAGCAGGGCTGATCTGGGGCCTCAGGAGCAGCCTTTCTGTTGTTGGCCCAATAATTCAAAGACAGGAACTGGGCAGTGCCCTTAACATCTGCAAAGACTTCCACATTCAGCGTCTCTTGTAAGGAGTGAGTTCCAGGATGCAGGGAGTATCTAAGGCCAGGTATGGTGGACAAGAGTGAGTTCCAGGATGCAGGGAGTATCTAAGGCCAGGTATGGTGGCATGCATTGGTAGTCCCAACTACTTAGGAGGCTGAGGCAGGAGGATCACTTGAGCCCAGGAGTTCCAGGCTGCAGTGAGCTATGAGCGCACCTATGAAAGCCACGGCAGTCCAGTCAGGGCAGCATAGTAAGAACCTATCTCAAAAAAAAAAAAGAGAGAAAGAAAAGAAAAGGAGGTATCTAAGGAGTCTGTCACAAAAACCTCCTTATTTTCAGTCTTAGGATTTGCAAGGAGGGTTACATCTGTGCTATGTAAGTCCCCTTCAGTGTAAGCATTTTCATTTCCCAAAAGGGCCTTACTCATTTAGAAAACTTTAAAGTAAACAAGGAGGGAAGCTAGTGCTTCATTAATCAGTATAAAGTAATGTTGCTTCATTGAGCAACTGTGTTATTTTATTCTGACATTTATCTTTGATGCCCTGCTGCATATTCTGAACACTAGACACATAATCTGCAAGAATCACTTGATTAGAGATGAGGACGTGGGCTGTGCATTCCCTGTGGGATTCTCAATTCTAGCCTGCATCAGAATCACCTACAGGGCTTGTGAAAACAGAGCTTGCTAGAGCCCAGCCCACCCCTGGAGTTTGATTCAGCAGGTCTGGATGGGGCCCATCATTTGTAGTTCCAGGTGATGTTGATGGTTCAGGGACCACACTTTGAGGACCCAATGTTGTAGTGAAAATTATTTGATACTTAGTAGGTCACATGAAAAATAACTCAGGATAAGGGCTAGGCAAGTTGCTTCTCTTTTAGAATTCTCATCAGAATCTCTGGAGATTCTGAAACATGCTTTAGCTGAAATTCCTCTGGGAGCCCCTGACCTGACACCCTCTATGGGGTATTGAAGCCCTGAGCTGGCCTGAGAGGAGGGCCAAGCAGGGATGTTGTCTGCTATTCCCTGTGTCCTCTTCTGTTGCTGGAGGGCTAGAACGTTCCACCTGTGGGGACAGTGAATGGGTGACTGGTTAGGAAGCTCCACGGACTTAGGAGAGTGAGTGTGAAAGTGGTCAGGCTCTCTGGATCAGAATACCAGCTCTGTTTTCCACTAGCTGTGTGATGGTGAGCAGGCTGCTCATCTTGATGTCCTCAGTCCCCTATCCCCAAAATGTGGCTCTCAGTAGTGTGTGTTCCCAGGGCTATTGAGGGGTATGAGGGAATGTGATCACGAGACACCTCACTGTTCTGAGGCATCTTGATCCCTGCTCAGCAGTCACTATTGCTATCAAAAGTGCTTGTGGTCTTTGCCCACAGGGCAAGGAAGATGGACATCGATGTTGCTCACTTTATAGAACTGTTATTTCTCAGGGAAACTCTTTTCCATCCTAGCTCATGTTGGGCAAGTTCTTTTTCTGCCAAGTGGGTGTGAAGGGCAGGGGAACACTGAAGCTGGTGAGGATGGCAGCAAGGTTCATTGTTTGCCATTGTAGACCCCATGGGAGACCAGTGACCAGAGCTTCTTGGGAAACCCCTAGAGGCTGGACAGAACCAGCAAGAACCCCAGTGCCCCCAAACAGCCCCTTCTATGTAGAAGCAAAGAATTCACTTTGCAATGTTCAGAAATGGCGTAATGTTAGTATTCTCTAAGCAATTGGCAAATAGATTGTGGTTAAATTTTTTTTTTTAAATAGCTTACAGCAGTCACAGAAAAACTGATTGCCTCTGAAAATTCATGGAGTGTCAGTTTTGTGCACCAGCATGGAGAACAATATTAAAATTTAAAGCACTGAAAACAATTAAGAAAAAAAAAATGCGGCAGCTGTACTGATAGCAGGGTGCAGAGACTCAGGGTGGCGGTGGGACTGTATTGGCTTCTAACATTTCTTGTCTTTGCTCTCTCTTTCCCTGTTAAATTTTTTGTTTCTTGGTGGCCAGAACTCTCCATGCCTTCCGATCAGTATGAGTTGCAGCTTCAGAACAGCATCCCAGGCCCCGAAGGAGACCCAGCCCGGCCGGTGGCTGTCTTGGCCCAGGACACATCGATGGTCACTGCACTGCAGCTGGGACAGAGCAGCCTCGTCCTTGGCCACCGGAATATCCTTTTCTTGGGCTTGTGTGTGTGCATAGGCATGGCGGAGCTGCTGTTTGGAAGTCAAGTCGTTTTTTTCCCTGAAAGCTTGGCAGGGCTAAAAATAGCCATTTCCCCTCAACGGTCTGAAAATCAGAAAGAACTGAAATAGCACTGCTGAGTGGAATTGCTCACGGCTGTGGGTGACTCACCCCAGAGGCTCCCAGCAGTGGGAGGTGATGGCAGGAGCTGCGTGTCATTCCTTGTCTCCGGAAACTTCTCCAACCTGCAGCCTTTCAGAGGGGGCCTGGCGGGGGCTATTTCCATACTAGCATAATGGAGTATTGATGCTCCAGACTTGTCGATGTGTCCTGTGTGGTCTCCAGTGTCCCTTGCAGAGATTCCCCTTTGCTAGCGTGGCAAGCGCAATGTGGTCTTTGATTCTGAAAAGTGCTTTTGCTCTGCGTGGCCTAAGCCAGGGGAGTTTTCATCCCCTCTTCTCTCCATGTAATGTCTTGATGATCAGGATTCTGAGCCAAGCTGAAACTGGCCGGCCAGCGGGTTTGTTTGCTGTCGTATGTCTTACCCCTTAATTAAAATTCCAGGTATTCGCATGCAAGGTGCTTCTAGGTTACCCAACAGCACCATCTACGTGGTCGAACCTGGATACCTGGGTAAGTGTGGATCTCCTGGGCCCTCCTGGATGCTGCTCAGTTGTGACTATATGAGTTTAAAAAATAGAAAACAGGCAATAGCTTCACAGAAAATGCTTCCTTCTGGCCAGCTCTGCCACTTGCTATGACTACCATTGCCCGGGGCACTCACCAGCCCTTCCCTGTTTGGTGTAGAAATAGGTAGAATGGGCCAAGCCAGGCAGGCGGCAGGCTCATCAAGAAGAGAAACAGAACTGGGTAGAGTGGTGAGGGGCTTGCACCCTCCAGGTTTTCACGCCACGGCTTTGCCCAGACCTGACCATTGCTATGGACATTTGGAGGTTGGGGTCCAGTGTCAGCTCAATTATAGAGGGACCCTAAGGTAACATGACAGGCAGGTACCTTAGCAGGGAGGGGAGGAACCTGATGATGATATTGAAGGTAGACATTTTCTCAGACAGAGCTTCTTTTGCGGGAAGGTGTCCTGGCAGAGGGAATTGCTTAGGCAATGGTATGGAGGTGAGAAAGTACATTGGGCATCTCAGGGGACAGCAAGAGTGCTGTGGTATCCTGTGTTGGAGGGGACCGAGAACCTGGGAGGGCAGGGCTGACTCATATGGCAAGAGTGCTCAGTGACAGGCTTCAGAGTGTAGACCTGCTGAGATGAGTCCAGGGTTGGTCCTGGTGAGGTCAGCTCAGGACTGAGGGTTCAAAGCAGAGAACTATTGTGGATTCAGAGTGTAGGCCTGCCGAGGGTTCAGAGCGTAGGCCTGCTGTGTGTTGAGGACAGAGCTGCTGGATTCTGAGTGTAGACCCACTGAGGACGGGAATGAGTTTGAAAGAGCCTTGATCAGACAGAGTGGGATGAGTCCAGGGTTGGTCCTGGTCAGCTCAGAACTTAGGGCTGAAGATGGCATCAGACCTCTGCTCCTCAGCAGCAGGTCCCTCTCTGTGGAGGAGGCCAGGGCCATAGTTGTGGGGCTCCCAGGTGGGTGGTGTGGGGCCCGCAGGTGGGTGGTGTGGGGCTCCCAGGTGGGTGGTGTGGGGCCC
>NW_012102610.1:1442957-1522539 GCF_000951045.1 Mandrillus leucophaeus | reverse complement strand
TGTGGGGCTCCCAGGTGGGTGGTGTGGGGCTCCCAGGTGGGTGGTGTGGGGCTTCCAGGTGGGTGGTGTGGGACCCGCAGGTGGGTGGTGTGGGGCCCCCAGGTGGGTGGTGTGGGGCCCCCAGGTGGGTGGTGTGGGGCCCCCAGGTGGGTGGGGTGGGGCCCCCAGGTAGGTGGGGTGGGGCTTCCTGTGTGGATGCTGAGGGTCCCTGTGCTGAGGGTGGTGGTCCCATCGTCCTCCACCCTGCTGTACCTGAGGCCTGAGTACAGGCTCCCCTGCCTGTTTTAGGGTTCACCGTTCACCCTGGTGACAGGTGGGTGCTGGAGACCGGCCGCCTGTATGAAGTCACCATCGAAGTTTTTGACAAATTCAGCAACAAGGTCTATCTGTCTGATGTGAGTGCCTGTTCAGGTCCTAGCTGGGGGATGAGGTGGGGTCGTTGCCTTATGCAGCTGCTGAAGGGCAGCCCCCAAAGCAACAGGAGCCCCCGTGCAGGCTGACCGAGGAAGGGTCCTGTTTCTAGTGGCGCTCCCGGGTCTGTGGGAGATAATGCGGAGGCGTCCTGGGGCATCTCCAGAGCCTGTGAACCTGCACACCGGCCTCACTGCGGAGCCCCTGTCGGGCTGGAGAGCAGAGGGTGCCACAGCGGCAGGGTTCCAGGAGAGGGGGATAGGGAGGAGGTCTCTGCCCACCACTCTCCCGCCCCACTTTCCCCAAGCTAGGGACCTCAGAGAATCCATTCTCCTCCTGCCCTGCAGAGAGTCAGGGAGCACGTCCTGGCTTTCTTCATACTGGGTCCCAGAAATACCTGGAACCCTGCATGACAGAGGCCGAGCTCAGCACGCTTTCTGGTTCTGGAAAGGGGTGTCAGACAGATGGGGAAATGTGCAGGAGTCTTGAACGCCTCTCTATCCCCTGTGAGAAATTCCAGGCTCGTCAGTGAGCACCTCCAGGCCCTTCCAGGTGGCGCTGGAGGTTTTAGAAGAAGGAGGCGAGGTTCCTCTCGGTGTCCTTGAAGAAGTCATTGCTTTGCTCGTGTTATCAAGCAAGGGCTGGGATGGTCACCATTTACAGTTACCTGTAGGGGACATGATGTCCTTTTTTTATATTTACTGGTTCCTTGTTGAGACCTTGGTAGGCTCCAAGCTGCCCCAGGTGCCACACGGGGAGATGAAACAGGAGCGCAGGTCATCGGGCCATGCAGGGAGGGCGGCCTCGGTGGGGACAAAGGCCATAGTGGTCAGAGCTCTGTTCCAGGGCCCAGCCCGCCCATCTGTTGCTAGTAGAGGCTGCTGAGCTCCAGGGGGCCCCTTGGCCTGGCCTGGCTGCTGGTTTCAGTCCTGTAGCTTCGTGCCCAAACTCTGACTTTCTGGAGTCACCCCAGAAACACCTCTCTCCTGTCCTGCCTCACCTTCCAGAACATCCGAATTGAAACTGTGCTTCCTGCTGAGTTCTTTGAGGTGCTCTCATCCTCCCAGAATGGTTCGTACCATCGTGTCAGGGCACTAAAGAGGGGACAGACGGCCATTGACGCGGCCCTCACCTCTGTGGTAGACCAGGCAAGTTGGTGGCTCCCCTGCGTCGTGCCTTGGCCTATGAAGCCCCCCTCTGTAGGCAGAAATGTCAGCCCAGGAGGGCCATGAGTCCCAGGGAGTTGGGCCACCAGTGTCCCTTTGCCTGTTTGGGCTACTTGCATCCTGGGTTCTTTTTCCCCTTGTCTTTAAGAAGCCCATCAGCCTTAGGGAGCAGAGCTTTGCTGATTGGAAAATCGGCCTGGGTATTCCCATTTTCCTATCCCACACAAAAGGCCTCCTGGCCTGAAAGGGGCCACAGGCCGTAACAGGAAGAAACGCCCATGCACTGACAATGACTCCTGCCAGAGTCAGCCTCCTCAGCTTTGGGGGCTGGGTGAACTGCTTTAGCTCTCAAGCCTCAGTTTCCCCATCTGTCAAGTAGGGGAGGGGGGACACCACGTCCATCCTGCCCTGAGGATTCAGTCAGGCAGCACTTCCAGAAAGCACTTCAGAAAGCCATCCCCGTGAAGAAGGAGAGGGTGGCTCTCCACTCTCCCAGAAATCCACCTTTGTGGCCTGATCCCCAGGGAGGGGTGGGGGTCCAGTGACTGGGAAAGACTGATGATGACATGGATGTCATAGTGACGTGTGGCACCCTCACCCGTTGTAGGATGGAGGGGTCCACATACTACAGGTGCCTGTGTGGAACCAGCAGGAGGTGGAAATTCACATCCCCATCACCCTGTATCCCAGCATCTTGACATTTCCATGGCAACCAAAGACGGGCGCCTATCAGTACACAATAAAGGTACGTGAGACCGCTCACCTCTGGGTGCATTCCTTTGGTGTTTTCATGGGATTGTGGCTTTTTGTCCATTCTATTACTTTTAGTATTACTCTCTAGTGGTCATAGAGAATTTTAAATCACAGTCTTTGTGATTTCTGTTGGTTCCTGAGGTTTCCATCATAGCAATACATTTTGGTAATTAGGAAAAAAAAAACAACAAAAAAACCCAACAATGAAAAACTTGAGAATAAGGCAGGGTGCAGTGGCTAACACCTGCAGTCCCAGCAATTTCGGAGGCTGAAGTGAGAGGATCACTTAAGCCCAGGAGTTTGATACCAGGCTGAGCAACATAGGGAGACCTCCATCTCTACCAAAAAAAAAAAAAGAGAGAGAGAGAAAAAATGCAATAAAGAAAACCTGGAATACAGATTTGAATTTCATTAACATTAATTTTTCTAATTTATTTTAAAGCAATATATACACACACCCTTAGAGAAAACATTAAAATTTAAGGGATAAGTATCTCCAACCTCATCACATGGGATGTATCATTGCTCTCACCTTAATGCTTGTACCTGGTGTTAGCCAGCAGGACTCACGTTAGACAGTGCTCGAGTCCTCGTGGTCGGTGCAGGGCACATCAGTCCTGCTGTCCCGTGGAGTGGTGACAGGTGTCCTGTCCGTAGACTGGCACCAGCTGTCTGCTCAGGTGTGTCACCATCCTGGCCTCTTGGGTTCTGGGGTTGTTTCCTCTGGTCTGGGAGCAGAGGTGTGGTCGCTGACCTCCTAGCAGACGATGAGGAGCGGGCAGGGGTGTGTGCTGGGAGCTTGTGTCTAGTCAGGGAGGCAGCACCCTGCAACTGGCTCGGTGACCAAGGGTTTCGTCCCACGCCAGCCTGAGCTCTGGGAGGTGCCACCAGATTCTGGGGCATCTGTCATGGGCCTGTGTGTTTGTGTGCGTCAGTCTCGAGGTCCCCAGAATATGAGGACAGAAATGAGACAGGACAGAGGGTGAGGGCAGGGGTAGCCTCCAACCAGACCCTAGTTGATGCCACATTTTTCCCTGCTGTGGGCATCGACCTTGTGTGTCAGTGAGGAAGTGGTCACAGGTGTTTTAGAGCCTGGGAGAGTGTATATGTGTTTGAGTGTATTGGTGCTAGTGTATATGTGTGATGTATGTGTGAGAAAGTTTGAGTGTGTGCATGTGACGGTAAGCTGGTGGGAGTAGGTGAATGTATGTGAGTGTACCGTGGGTGTGAATGGTGAGTAGGTGAAAGTGTGAGTGTGAAAGTAAATGTAAGTGTGAGCATGTGTACGAATGAGTAGGTGTATGTGTGTGCACTGTGGGTATGAGTGGTGAGCATGAGAGTAAATGAGTGTGAGCAGGTGAGTAGGTATACATGTGTGCACTGTGGGTATAAGTGGTACGTGTGCATGAGTGTATGAGTGAATGGGCAAGTAGCTGTACATGAGTGTGAATTGTGAGTGTGAATGGTGAGTGTGTGCATGGGTGAGCCCATGAGTGTGAGGATAAATGTGTATGAGTGTGAGTGCCTGCAGGCACACGCACGTGTCTCTGACCCTCTGGCTTCCCCAGCAGGCTGAGGGCAGGCAGCCGGTCCTGTGATGGCTTTTCCTCCGCAGGCCCATGGTGGCAGTGGGAACTTCAGCTGGTCTTCGTCAAGCTACCTGGTTGCCACAGTTACTGTCAAGGGCGTAATGACCACAGGCAGTGACACCGGGCTCAGTGTGATCCAGGCACACGATGTGCAGAACCCACTCCATTTCGGTGAGATGAAGGTGAGAGCTCAGGGCCAAGACACCCCTTGGGAGACTTCACTCAGAAACACCCCTAGCCCTGGGTCCTGTACTTAGGAGCTCAAGCCCCAGCCCTTCCCTTAGGAGCTCACGGCTATGTCAGGAAGATGGACAGGATGTCTCACACCAGCCAACAATGGGCCCAGAAAGACCAGTGTCCACAGGGCTGGGTTTCTGGAGGGGAGATAATCTAAGAGCCATTCTAGAAAATTCCCCAGACCTGGCCGGGCGCGGTGGCTCAAGCCTGTAATCCCAGCACTTTGGGAGGCCGAGACGGGCGGATCACGAGGTCGGGAGATCGAGACCATCCTGGCTAACACGGTGAAACCCCATCTCTACTAAAAAAATACAAAAAACTAGCCGGGTGAGGTGGCGGGCGCCTGTAGTCCCAGCTACTCGGGAGGCTGAGGCAGGAGAATGGCGTGAACCCGGGAGGCGGAGCTTGCAGTGAGCTGAGATCCGGCCACTGCACTCCAGCCTGGGCGACAGAGCGAGACTCCGTCTCAAAAAAAAAAAAAAAAAAAAAGAAAGAAAATTCCCCAGACCTGAAAGATAGGAATCTCAAATTGGAAGGTCCACCAAGCACTAGGTTGTAAACTCACAGTGAAAGGGCACCACCAGGCTCCGAGAGACCAGGCCAGACTCCTCTCCCTTCACTCACTTTTGGGTACAAAGGCAGGTCCCTGCACAGGTCCCCACACCTGGCTTTTGGCCCTGAGTGACATGGGACCATCTCACTTCACAATGGTGGCAGGTGGCGGTAGTCACAGCTGAGCCTCTGCCAGCCCCACCTGTGGCCCCTGACCCCAGGCCATACTTGCCTGGTGCTCTGACTTCAGCCCCTTTATTCCTTCATTTGGGACAGGAAGGGACACCCCGTGGAGTCCAGCCGCAGCCTGCTGTTACAGTATCAGGGACAGGGATGGACAGGCTGGCCAGTCTTCCACTTGAGACCCAAAGCCGCCTCTGTCTAAAGTGAGGCCGGATTCTCATGGAGAGGGGGCTCCACACAGGCCTTTGAGGTGAAGCATGAAGTCCAACGTTGGGATAAACTGGGACCCCGTCCCCTCATCCCAGTTTCCCCTTGTGTCGCTGTTTGCCCAGCAGCCCAGCCAGATCCCGAGGACAGTTCCTCAGGAGGCAGCATGCGTCCTGGGTAGATAGAACCTGGCCTCCGGGGCCAGCCGGCAGGGCTTGCGCTCAGACCCAGTGCACTGTAAAGGAGCCAGCCCTTTCCCTTCAGGCCAGTGCTTCATCAGGTGAGGGAGGTTGAGGAGATCCCCTCCTTAACCAGGAGGTGGAACTCTAGTTTTATACAATCATGGCTGTGCTTACCTCTTTCCTGGCTCCAGCGGCTCTACTGGTCCATCCGATGAGCCATTCAGAACACATCCCACATCTCACTGGTCCTGACACGCCTGCCCTGGCATGCCTGCCCTGGCTCAAGCTGCCGCATCTCTCTCTGGGGCTTTCCAGCAGCCTCCTCACCACACTGCTCACCTGGCTGCTGATCGGTACACAGAAGCCAGGGTGGTGGGGACCTCTGAGGTCCCCCAGCTCAGCCACAGTAAACACTGATTCCTCACCATGGCTGCCAGCCCCATCTCTTTCCACTGCCCCTGCACAGTGCACTTCAGCACACTGGCCTCCATGTTCCTCCAAGGTGCTGGCCTGGTAGGTACTGCAGGGCCTTTGCACGCACCATCCTTTCACTTGGAGTGTTCTTCCCCCAGGCTTTGCCTGTCTGCCTGTGCTGTGGCTCTCAAGTCTGAGCTTCTAGGCCACTCCTCGGAGAGGCCTCCCCTGCTCTCTGTCCGTGAATCACCCCACTGACTGCAACAGGCTTCTTACAGATGTATCCTCAGTGCTCAACACACAGCAGCTCTTAGGAAATCCGAGCAACAGGCCCTGCCTCTCCTGTGGAGGTGACTGAGCTCAGGCCATGCCCCTGTCTTCCAGGTGTGTGTGATCGAGCCCCACAGCATGGAGTTTGCCCCGTGCCAGGTAGAGGCACGTGTGGGCCAGGCCCTGGAGCTGCCCCTGAGGATCAATGGCCTCATGCCCGGCGGGGCCGGCGAGGTGGTCACCTTGAGCGACTGCTCCCACTTTGACTTGGCTGTCGAGGTGGAGAACCAGGGTGTGTTCCAGCCACTCCCAGGTAAACCAGCGCTGCTGAGCAGGTGCCAGATACTGGGATTGGTTCCAGATCGCGTGGGTTCTCAGCATGGACCGCCAGATTCCCAAAGAGAGGGCTTGAGGCAGCAGAGGGGCTGCAGCATAAGGAATGGCAGTTGTCTCCTGATCCACCATCAGTTCCTGTCTGGCCTGGATCTTGCCCACCGTGTGACTTTGGCAGATCAGTGGCCTCACTCAGCTTCAGTTTTCACATCTCTAAGCTGTGTGTCATCTACATAGAATTACATCAAAGTGCCTGTTTTAGTCCCTGGAATGCAGTTGGTATTCAGAATGCGTTGTCAATAGGGGTTTGGTTAGTTCTAGAGTCCTCTCACCTGTGACAGGCCAGGCCCACCCATCTGTTCTCTGCCTCATCTGCTGTGGGGTTTTGGTGGTGACATGGGTGGAGTCTGACTGTGATAGTTTATCAAGTGTTAGCCCTGCCAGGACAGGACAGGCACTTTGCATGCCTGATCTCATTAGGACTTTACAACCACCCTAGGAGAAGGATCTGTTGTTGGCCCATGTGACAGATGAAGAAACTGAGGCTGTGTAGCTGTAGCTGCCCAATGTCACACATGGCCTGGGACAGGGATGGGGTGCAGATCTGGGTATGGCTGACTCTTGCCCTGGGGCTTTACTCACCTGTGAAATGGGCCCTAAAGATAAGGGAAGGAAGGGCTCCCTCTCTGATTTGCAGAAGAAGACCAAAGGACAAGGAACTATTGAATAGGAGTAAGATTTGGGCAGAGCATTGGAAGTGAACAGTGACAACATTTGGTGGGCAGGGGCGCCTGTAACCAGGGCCTGGAGGTAGGCAGTCCATGGTGCCTGTGCACATGGAGGACCGAGAACAGAGGACCCGTTGAATCACAGAGTGCTTTGGAGGGCTTGGACCTAATGTCCAGGCAGTAGGGGGAGCCACTGAAGGTTTTTGAACAGAAGAGCGATGTGATCCTGGCAGTGTTTAGGAAGCTTTATTGGCAGAGGGTTTGTAGGATCGCCTGTGGTGCCAAGTGGCTGTGCACGCAACTGTAGCTGTAATTCCGTGCAGAGCTTTTGCAGTTTGAAACTGCACAGAAGGAGGCCAGTATCTCTGAAAAATCCCTGAGCAAACTGCATCTAGGAGAAACTAAGCTCATGAAGTCTACAGTGTCATTGTCAGGTAATCATTTAGGTTGGAGGAAAAGCCTTGCGCATGGGAGAGGCCCGCTGACAGAAGGACATGAACCACTCCCCTGCACTGCCTGCCACAACCGTCCTGGAGGGAGGCTGCAGGGTGCTGCTCAGGCAGGGGGGCAGGTCCCAGGGAGGAAAGTTCACGGCTTGGAGTTCCACAGGCCTGGGTCTGAGCCACTCCACTCTCTTGCTATCTCTATGATGCCAGTGTGCTGCCCAGCCTCTCTGAGCCTTGGGTTCTTTAACTATAAAATGGGATGACAGCTCTTGCTTATTGTGATGGTTACAAGTGACTATCCCTCAGCACAATACAGGGTGTTTCTCCAGGAGTTTGACTTCTGAAAACAGCAGTCAAGATGGGAATCCTGTGGTGTCAAATTTCTCTTAGGAAGTGCCTTGCACTGCCCCTGGCCTGGGGCATGGTGTGCATGGTAATGTGTAGGGAGGTGTGTAGGGCCCAAGCTGTATGAAAATATGTATCTTAGAAACCTGGGCTCTGTCAGGACAGAGATGCTCACCCCACAGAAACCCATAGGACTCAAGAACAGGTCGGATCAGCAGGTTGACCTGTCCCTGTAATGCCCACCCTGGAGCTTACTCAGCTAAAGAAACAAATTTGGTCCCATGTTAGGTAAACTCCCTCTGCCACCTCCCAGGCTCAGACCACAGGTAGCCAGACTCTGATCATGGCTCTCAGGAGGAGCCCTGGTAGCCCTGGCCCAGGCTGACCTCCCTTCTGTGGCTCCCTCTGCTTACTGTAGTTGGACTTGGCAGTCCCATTTCTGCCTTGCCCTCTTGGGTGGCATCTTCTTGAAAGCCCCTGGGCTGTGGGCACTACTGTGACTCTCTCAACATGTCTTTGTGCTGGCATAGATGGACTTACAGAATAGAATACTGAGCCCAGATGAAAACCTGCTCATACATGGTGAAATGATTTTTGGCAAAGGTGCCAAGACTGTCCAATGGGGAAAGGACAGTCTGTTCACCAAATGGTGCTGGGACAACCAGGTATCCACATGTGTAAGTATGAAGTTAGACCCTTCCATAACTCCAAACACAAAAATTAAGTCACAGTGGATCAAAGACCTAATATAAAATTGAAAACTATAAAACTTCTAAAAGAAAACCAGAGGAAAGCTTCAGGACATTGGAATTGGCATTGATTTTTTGGCTATAACACCAGATGCACAGGCTACAAATTAAAAATAGACAAACTGGACTACAGCGAAATAAAACAGTTCTGTATATCAAAGGACACAACAGAGTACAAAGGCAACCTACAGAATGGGAGAACACATCTGCAAATTGTATAAGGGGTTCATATCTAGGATATGTAAAGAACTCCTACATCTCAGCAGCAATAACACCAATAACCCAATCAAACAGTAGGCCGAGGACTTGAATATTTGTCCGAAGCTGATACACAGACAACAAGCACACGGGAAGATGCTGAACGTCACTCATCATCAGAGTGGTGCAAATCAAACCCACAATGAAAAGTACTACCCTCCTTAGGATGGCTGCAATCAAAACAACAGAAAACAGCAAATGTTGACAAGGATGTGAAGACACTGGAGCTCTTATGCGCTGCTGGTGGGTATGCAAAAGGTGGTGCTGCTGTGGAAAGCAGTATGGTGGTTCTTCAAGAAAGTAAACATGGAGTTACCATATGATCCAGCAGGCAATCCCGCATCTGGGTGTACATCCAAAGGTGTTGAAAGCACGATCCCCAAGAGGTGTTTGTGCACCCATGTTCATGGCAGTGTTATTCACAATAGCCAAAAGGTGGAAGCAACCCAGGTGTCCACCGTTGGAAGAATGAATGAACACAATGAGGTCTATCCATACAGTGGAATATTATTCAGCCTTAAGAAGGAAGGAAATTCCGACCCATGCTACAACATGGAAGAGCCTTGAAGACATCATGCTCAGTGAAGTAAGCCAGTCCTTCACTGAGGACTTTTGTCCTCACAAAAGGACAAATACTTTATGATCCCACTTATATGAGATACCTAGAGTAACCAAATTCATGAAGACAGGAAGTATAATGGTAGTGGTCAGGGACTGGAGCGAGGAGAATTGGGAAGTTACTGTATATTGGGTGCAGAGTTTCAGTTTTGTAAGTTGAAGAGTTGTGTAGACAGATAGTAGCGATATTCACACGCTACATAAATGTGCTTAATGCCACTGAACTATACACACAAAAGGTGTTATGGTGGGAAATTTTATCTTACCTGTATTTTATCAGAATTTTTTTAAAACAATTTTTTTTTTAAAGATAAAATTTTAGACTGCGCATGGTGGCCCATGCCCGTAATCGCAGCATTTTGGGAGTCCGAGATGGGAGGATTGCTTGAGCCCAGGAGTTTGAGACCAGCCTGGGCAACATAATGGGACCATGCTTCTACAAAAAAATGAAAAAGTTATCCTGGTATGGTGGCTCACTCCTGTAGTCCCAGTTAGTCAGGAGGCTGAGGTAGAAGACTCACTTGAGCCTAGGAGGTAGAGGTTGCAGTGAGCCAAGATTGTGCCACTGCACTCCAGCCTGGGCAACAGAGCAAGACCCTGTCTCAAAAATAAAATAAAATAAAAATTTTAAAACTTAATTTAATAATGGCAGGGATGTAGGGCAGCCGTTGGCAGCAGTATAAAGTGACACAACCACTTTGGGAAGATATTTGACAACAGCAACCAACAATGACTACAGCTAAACAAATGCACGCCCTGCAGCCTAACACTACCTCTCTTAGGGATGCACCCAACAGAAATGCCCAGGTGTGTCCCCCAAGAGAAAGGCGCCCAGATGTTTACAGCAATACCATGTAACACAGTCCCAAACTGGAAGAAACCCAGATGCGCACCATAGCATGGGTCAGTCTATTGCTCTATATTCATATAACAGAATCATATGGAGAATGTGGACAAAGGATCCTCAAGTGTGACCAGTGAGAAATCCCATGAACACTGCTGAGGTGAGGAAGCCAGGCACAGAAGAGTTGTGCCCGTGGCTCCCTTTATGGGAACCATGCCAAGCAAGGCTCAGTTGCGCTGGTGGCACCAGGCGGGTGGTTTTCCTTTAGGGAGAGGCCAGATACCAGAAGGGTCTCCGGGAGATTCTGGGGGTACAGATAATATTCTGTTTGTTGATATGGGTGCTGCCTATAGGGTGGGTCCAGTATGTGGAAAAATCATTGTGAATTACATACTCATGTGAATTAAACATTATTTATTTATTTTTTTGAAACAGTTTTGCTCCCTCATTGCCTATGTAGGAGTGCAGTGGTGTGATCTTGGCTCACCGCAACCTCTGCCTCCCGGGTTCCAGCAATTCTCCTGCCTCAGCCTCCCGAGTAGCTGGGATTACAGACATGCGCCACCACGCCCGGCTAATTCTGTATTTTTAGTAGAGATGGGATTTCTCCGTGTTAGTCAGGCTAGTCTCAAACTTCCGACCTCAGGTGATCCGTGCGCCTCAGCCTCCAAAAGTGCTGGGATTGCAGGTGTGAGCCACCGCGCCTGGCCGTGAATTAAACATTTTTATTTTTCTTTTGAGACAGAGTTTCACTCTTACTGCCCGGGCTGGAATGCAGTAGTGCGATCTTGGCTCATCGCAACCTCTGCCTCCTGGGTTCAAGTGATTCTCCTGTCTCAGCCTCCTGAGTAACTGGGATTACAGGCATGTGCCACCATGCCTGGCTAATTTTTTGTATTTTTAGTGGAGACAGGGTTTCTCCATGTTGTCAGCTTGTCTCAAACTCCTGACCTCAGGTGATCCGCCCACCTCAGCCTCCCAAAGTGCTGGATTACAGGCATGAGCCACCGTGCCTGGCTGAATTAAACATTTTTAGTTAAAAAAAAATCACATCAAGGATCAAGCCTGGGATGAAAGAGGGGTGCCCCCAGCCTGTTGTGCCTTCCCCACCGAAGGTGATTTCAGGGCTGGCCACAGTGGCTCACGCCTGTAATCCCAGCACTTTGGGAGGCTGAGGTGGATGGATCACTTGAGGTCAGGAGTTCAAGACCAGCCTGGCCAACATGGCGAGTCCCCATCTCTACTAAAAAAATACAAAAATTAGCCAGGTGTAGTGGTCCATGCCTGTAGTCCCAGCTACCTGGGAGGCTGAGGCAGGAGAATCACTTGAACCCCAGAGGCGGAGGTCTCAGTGAGCCAAGATCATGCCACTGCACTCCAGCCTGGGCAACAGAGCAAGACTCCATCTCAAAAAAAAAAAAAAAAGTGATTTCAGGGTGACTATCTGGTTCTCTCCTTTCTGCAGGGAGGCTGCCGCCGGGCTCTGAGCACTGTAGCGGAGTCCGGGTAAAGGCCGAGGCCCAGGGCTCTACCACGCTCCTTGTGAGCTACAGACATGGCCACGTGCACCTGAGTGCCAAAATCACCATTGCTGCCTACCTGCCTCTCAAGGTGAGCCAGGGGCCCTGCCCTTTACCTCTCCCTTGCCCACTACTTCCCAGATGCAAATTACCCATTTGCTCTGACAAATTTGTGTGATAAACCCAATTCCTTCAAAATAGCTTTTGGCACAGCTCCCTCTCCCATGATTTCTGGCTGAAAGCAGGATCTGTGTGGAAGGAGCAGAGCCTCCCTGATGGGCAGTGGTTGTGGGCATCTCTGGTTACGCGAGACAGTGCTTGGCAGGCTTGGCAGGATACCGACCTGCCAGCCTCTCCCAATGAAGGTAGGAGTGTGGGCTGCAAGGGCTTCAGAAGTGTGTTCAGCAAGGGTCACAGGGGAGTGCTTCCACTCCACTCCAGAGCTAACCTTCAGGGTCCCCGTAGAGTCCTAGAATTGGGACAGCGGCCCTGTGGTATGGCAATGCTGAGACCTCCAAGACTGGGGTCAGAGAGGATCTGCCCTGGCCTAGTGTCCATCCATCCTGCCTCTCATCTGAGGACAGTGGTAGCCACAGCCTGTGCGGAGCAGAGCACATAGCCTCAGTGTCCATACCACCCTCCTGAGCCGAGTCCAGCCTGACCCCACCCACTCTTGGGCCTTACATTCCCTGCCTGTAAAATGGGGCTGAGACAGCTCTTGCCTCATGAGGTCGTGATGAGGATTTGCTGAGCTCACAAATGGAATGAGCTCAGAACACAGTCTAGGGGGTAGTGCAGGCTCAGGAAGGCTTAGTTATTAAACACGGGTAAAAAAGAACTGGGCCTTCCTCCGGGGTGGGTGTGAAGGCTCTATGCGAGGGCTGCCATGCAGGAGGCTGCTGACTGTAATCATCCCTTTCTTTGAACCCTGCCGAGCATGCAGGAGGCACAGAGAGGGTTCGTTGGTGGGAAGTTCCTGCTCCTCCTTACAGGGAGGGCTGGAGGGCAGGCCTGGGGGAGCCTCAGCCTTCCTGGCACGGTCAGGCAGTCCTTGCATTTTTCTGCTCCCAGTGTCAGCCTTAAAGACAGCTCCGGTCCTCATGGTTTGTACCATTTTTTTCTTCCTCTCACCCATTCATTGGAAGCAAGCTTGGTGATGTTAGGATTTCTTTTTCTTTTCTTTTCTTTTTTTTTTTTTTTTTTGAGATGGAGTTTCGCTCTTGTTGCCCAGGCTGGAGTGCAATGGCGCCATCTCTGCTCACCGCAACCACCGCCTCCCGGGGTTAAGCGATTCTCCTGCCTTGGCCTCCCCAGTAGCTGGGATTACAGGCATGTACCACCATCCCCGGCTAATTTTGTATTTTTAGTAGAGACAGGGTTTCTCCATGTTGGTCAGGCTGGTCCCGAACTCCTGACCTCAGATGATCCTCCCACCTCAGCCTCCCAAAGTATTGGGATTACAGGCATGAGCCACCGTGCCTGGCAATGTTAGGATCTTTTATCTCTGAACCCCTGGCCCTGGGTTCAGTGCCTGGCACAGAGCAGACACCAACCAAGGGTGGTTTTGTTTAGAATGAATGTGTGAGGAAATGTGTCCAAGGTCACCCAGCCAGGGCAGAAGTCAAGGCCTCCTGATCTCCAGAGCAAGCATAGCAGACACTTCTCAAATGTCCGTTAGTGATCAGAGGCTTAGCCCTGCTCCTCATCCTTCAGCACACAGGCATGAATACCTACTTGTGTAATCTCTGCAGCAAGCCCTAGAGATGCACCAGGGCAGAAAACACAGAACTTTTGTCCCCATGAAGTGACATTCTGGCAAAGAGAGGTAGAGACGACCATAAACAAAGCAAAGAATGTATTTTGCCTCTGCTTGCCATGGAAAAAGTAGAGCATGGAGGGGTGATGGGGGTGGAAGTTTAAAATGAGGAGATCAAGACCTGCCCCCACACCCCCACTCAAGCACAGCACTGCAGCAGGTGAGCGTCAGAGAGCAGAGTGGAGAGAGTTGAAATCCCTGAGAACAGCAGGCATTCTGGGGTTGCCCTGCGCACCTTCTGGGAGCTAGAGCATTTCACCAGGTACCTGGAGAGGGGTTCTTCAGGGCCCCTCCTGGCTCTGGATTATCAGGGCGTTTGGCTGGAGCAGCAGAAACCAGAAGCTGAGCTCACAGTCGTGGGCTGGAATGTAAGAATGAAGATAAGGTGGACGTGTCCCTCAGTGAGGTGGCTTCCTGATTGGACAGATTATAGAGAAAAGTGGATATGGGTCTCTTCTCCCTTCATCTGTCTTCTTCCTAGTTAGCAGTTAAGATCAGGTTTATTTACAAGGAACAAAAACCAAGTGACAGGGACTTAACCAATAGAGGAATTGATGTCTCTGTCGCACATGAGGAATATTTGGAATATTTGGGCTTTGACACCGGCTGAGGAGCCTGCACAGTGCATGAGCATCCTTCATCAGCTGCATTGTTAACCCGTCTCCTTGGCACAGGGTTCTATGATACTTTTATGCCTGAGGGAGAGAATTAAACACAAAGGTGATAATTCCTCATCCTCCGATTGTTAATTGTAGGACACACAGCTTCTTCGCACAGTTCTTTCAGTTTGGGCTGGTCATGAAAACATCTTTGGCAAGATATACAGTGGCCTGCTTTGCCCATAGTGGGGTTTTGTTGGTTGTGGCCACGAGATTTGGGTAAGAGCACGGGATCAAGAGTCAGAACAGACCTGGGCCCACTAGCTGGGTTAGCTTGGTTCAGTGTCTTCGTCTGCTGGGATTCATCCTTTCTGTCTTTAAAGTGGGGATGACAGTTAATAATCATAACAGTTTCTAACAGCAGGGGCCATTGATTGAGCATGTGCTAGTCACATATTCAGGTCTTTCATTCCAGCGCCTGAATCACAATAGTAGCCCGCGAGGTAGGCATTATCATTGTACGCATTTCACAGGCTGGGGAAACAGCCTTGTAGACATTAACTTGTTTAAGGTCCCAGACTAGCTTCATTCCAGTAGAGACAGAGAAGCAAATGCACAAATGATGGTATATCCAGTGATGGCTCAGGGGCATAGATGAAGAGTTGAGCTGGAAAGGAGGTGACAGGGGAAGAGAGACCCTGCTTTAGACAGGCCCAGCAGAGGCCTGCCTGAGGAGGTGACGCTCAGGCAGAGGCCTGAGTGGTGCACAGAACTGGGTTGTGCTGCTGTCTCCAGCGGGGAGTTCTGAGAGGAGCAGAGATGAAGGCCCTGAGCATACTTAGTGCTTCTCCTGCAGGAAACAGGGGCCACGCCTGACTCTGTAGAAGGTGGAGTCCGGGGATGGATTTCAACAGGGGCACCACGGGCCCCTTGGAATTGTTTGTGTGTGAGCACACATGTGCAGGGAGGGATGCCCAGAGACAGTTGATAGCCTATATCAGATTCAAAAAATGTTCATACTGAAAAACCAAGTCAAAAGGACAGAATTCTCATTTGAAAAGTCATAGTCTGTTCAGGTAACCTTAACAAAACACCTTGGACTGGGTGGCTTATAAACAACAGAAATTTCTTTCTTGCAGTTCAGGAGCTGGGAAGTCTAAAGTCAAGGTACCAGCAGATTTTGGTGACTAGTGAGGGCTTCCTTCCTTATAGATAGCCATAATTTGGATGTTCGTGTCCCCACAAAATACGTATGTTGAAACGCTGACCGCCACAGCAATGGAGCTGAGGCCTTTGAGGGGTGATTAGATCATGGGGGCAGAAGCTTCACGACTGGGATTAGTGCCCTTTTAAAAGAACCCAGAGAGCTAGCATGACCCTTCCACCATGTGCGGATGTGGTAAGAGGTTGTTTTTTTGTTTTTTTTTGTTTTTTTTTTTTTTGTGGGTGGGGAGGGAATATTTTTCTTATAAGGTTTTTCCTTCCTCATGTGCTTAAGATCATGCAATAGATGCAGAAGGAAACAGACACACCCTACCCTCCATGAGTCTATAGCCTGATCAGACCCCCAAGCCATGAAGCTCCTTCAGGGTGAGGAGCACCAGGTGAAGTGGGGCCCAGAGAAGAATCGCCTGGGCCGCAGGTCGGCGCTGGGTGGGAGAGGAAGCAGGGCTTTCTGGAGGCCAGTGTGCTGAGCCCTGCAATGTCAGGAGGGGTCGCCTAAGTGAGACAAGGATAGGAGAGTAGCCTCTGTGAAGGCCTGGGGACAGCTGAGCATGGCTCTCTAGAAGGATGCCACTAGTCTGAAGCTGGACCTGGGGCCAGGTTAGGAGAGCCCAAGTCCTAGGACAGAAGCTGAGCCTGTATTCCGAGGGCCGCGGGTGCTGTGGAATAGTTTAATGCACAAGGGACAGGGTGAGATCTCTGTCTTAGGAAGGGACACATGGGCAGCTCTTTGAGGGGAGAGTAGATGGGGCTAGCGGGGAGCAGATTGACAAGTGAGGACTTGGCAGTCACTGTAGTGGGACCCTCTGCAGTGGAGGGAGTCAAGGAGAGCAGGGCTGTGGGACTGGGACCCCTTAGGGTGAATCCCTCCTCTCTGCACCCCTGCTGTGTCACTGGAGGGAGAGGTCCTCCTGTGGAGTCCCCATGTCTTCCTGGAGGTTGACTGGGAATGACACCCTGTTACATAGAATCTAAGCACTGCCATTGCCCACACTGGGAGGCCATGGGGCCCTTGGCACCATGATTGCCCTAGGCCATGGAGGAAATGAGAGCTTTGTGTGAAATATTACTTTAATTCTTCCTTTGTTTACTGGGTACTTTAAGGCCACCACAGTTTTACTTGCCAACTCACTTTCACTCAACAAAGAATTGTTGAGCACCTGCTATGTGCGAGGCATGGTTCTAGGTGCCACAAGACTCGCCCTCGAAGCTCGTGCATACATGGTGCAAAGTGTGGGAAGCCCAGCGGCTCCGAAGGAAGGGAACAGACCACCTGCAATGGTGCCAGCGAGGACAACACAGGCTGCATCTCCCTTGGTCACCTGGTGGATATCTCTTTAGGATGGTTTTATGCTTTTTACAGCAAGATGGTTGTGATCCAACTGCACCATCAGATGTGTATCCTGCGCTTGTAGATCTTTGTGAAGACTGCTTTGGGGGCCCACATAAGGTTCTGTCACTGGGAAACACTACATGTACTGAGCCCCTTGTGCTGGAGTGTAGATTATTGTTGGTTATTTGCTGTGGGAAATAATAGTGTGATGAACATCTGTCTGTGCATTGACATGTTTCTCTCCATTGTGTTATTAGGTTAGGTTCCAGATAGGGAATTCCTGGGTTCCAGGGCTGTGGGTATTTTCAAGGCTTTTACCAGATTGTTTGACAAAAGAGGCAAATCCATGTACACCCTCCAGCAGTCTGTCAGAGTGAGGGCTTAATTCTATCTACACCCTACTCCTCTGGGTCTTTGCAACGATCCCCATGAGTGCTGCAGATGAGGAGAATGAGTTTCAAACAGGAGACTGGGCCCCACAGGCAGGGTGAGGATGCGGGGCTGGGATGCCCGGCTCCTGCCCGTGCTGCCTTAGAAGAATGCCAAGTCTTCTGCCTCTTCCATCTCCAGGCTGTGGATCCCTCCTCTGTTGCCTTGGTAACCCTGGGCTCCTCAAAGGAGATGCTGTTTGAAGGAGGTCCCAGACCTTGGATCCTCGAGCCTTCCAAGTTCTTCCAGAATGTCACCGCTGAGGACACTGACAGCATCGGCTTGGCTCTCTTTGCCCCCCATTCCTCCCGGAATTATCAGCAACACTGGATCCTTGTGACCTGTCAGGCCTTGGGTGAGCAGGTGAGTGGGCAGCTGCTCCAGACCCTCCTTGCCCTAAGGCAGGGGTGGAAAATGACTCTTTCTGTATTATTTTATTTACTCCTTGGAGTAACCCTGAGAGAAAACCACTCCCATTGTACCCATTTTACAGACAGGCAAACTGAGGCGTGGTTATGTGGAATTCAATGAACACTAGGCAGGTGTGGCAATGGGGACCTCCCGCTATGCCAGCTTTTGTAGAACAGGCCAGTTGGGTGGCTTGCCACCTCCGTGGGCTTCAGCATCCCCCACTAACCAAACCAGAGCTGGAGGCTTTGAGTTCGGGATAACAAGTCCAGTGTCTCCAGGGCTGTAAATGAATGAGACTATAGACCCAGGTTTGACACATCTTTTTGGTTTTTGAGGATAACCTGGAAATCACAATTTTTTTTTTTTTTTTTTGAGACAGAGTCTCGCTCTGTCGCCCAGGCTGGAGTGCAGTGGCCGGATCTCAGCTCACTGCAAGCTCCGCCTCCCAGGTTTACGCCATTCTCATCTCAGCCTCCCGAGTAGCTGGGACTACAGGCACCCGCCACCTCACCTGGCTAGTATGGGGTTTCACTGTGTTAGCCAGGATGGTCTTGATCTCCTGACCTCGTGATCCGCCCGTCTCGGCCTCCCAAAGTGCTGGGATTACAGGCTCGAGCCACCGCGCCCGGCCCACAATTTTTTTTTTTTTTTTGCATAATCTGTTAAGTTTTTTAATGCTGAAAACCAAAAGCTGAGGAGGCTGAGGGGACCAGACAAAACACATGTGTGACCTGAATCCCCACATGCTGGCTGGAGGGCATCTTGCTATTCAGGCGCCTCGGAATCTGGTACTCCTTCCCTGGGGAGGGTGGGCTGAGAGCTTGTGGGGCTTCTGGTGGGCATCTACTGCTCTATTTCCAAGGCAGGAAGCCCAGAGCAAAACGGGTATTCGGCGGGAATCAGGAAGATGGGAGAGAGCCCATTTCTTTGGGAAGTGAAGGATATTTCCTGCATGTGTAGCAGGGCAAAGAATGTCAATTGGCAATAAAACGCACATGCATGCCTCCCACGGTGCCCTTATGGCATCAGCCATGCCACAGCTGCCCTGGTATGGCCAGAAAAGGTGCCTGGTGATAGGTCCCATTCACCAGTGGGGTGGTTTTAGAAAAACAATAAAACACCAAGAACAATAACATCATAATAAGTAATATAATAAGAAGAACAAAATTCCTCATGAATTAAGTTGGATATATTTCTTATCCCTAACATGACCCCACCATCCCTGTCCCTTCTCAGGGCTGTAGGAATTTGACCCCCAAGTGGCATTACCTCTAGGGCCCTCCCAATCCATTGCTCTGTGGATTGGGAGCTATCCACAGGGGACACATGGGACACTGGGAGCACACAGAAAGCCTTCGTGGAGTCAGGGAGGACACTGCCCTTGGTCCTGCCTCATGGTCAGGAGAGGTGGGGGCTCGTGTCCTCCATCAAGTGCATGTCATCTGAGGAGGCTGAAGGTGCTACCTCAAAATGGGCCCTGAGCCATGGTGCTCCAAAAAAGAGGAAGCTGGATATGATTTCTGAGGTCCCAGCTCTCCAGGCAGACAGGTTTCCCTCTTTTCTTGCACCATGGATTCCCCTCTCTGCAGCAGCCCCTGGAGCTGCAGAGCATGAGCAGGCAGAGGGCAGGCCCTGCCTCCAGGCTGCAACTCTTCCTGGGTGTTGTCCTGCAGTGCTCCTATCTGATTGGCTTTCCCCAGTCATCATTCTGCAGCATGCACTTCCCACGTCTGTCCCTCGTTCCATGGGTGTTTTCACCTCCATATGGACTCCTCACTGAAGCATCCTTGAACTTGTGAATTTGCTAATGCAATTATGGGGTTTTCCTAGGGTCCTGGGAAACCATGAAGCCTCACCAAGTCTACCTCTTCCCTGAGATAGGAGCAGCCCATGGTTCTGGCTGACATTTGCAGAGGGCACGTGGACTCCCATCTGAGAGTCTCTTAAGTGTTGAGGAAGTGCTTTCCCACCTGTGTGCCACTGGGCATTTGTTAAGACCCTGTGGCATGGGTATCATGATCACTCCCATCCTATAGAGGAGAAAACTGAGTCAGAGGGTACTGGGGTGGGGTGTGGCACAGCTCAGAAAGGAGTGAGAACTCAAGCTTGGGGGTCTGACTGCTCACTGTGCCCTACCAGGTCATCGCCCTGTCGGTGGGGAACAAGCCCAGCCTCACCAACCCCTTCCCTGCGGTGGAGCCTGCTGTGGTGAAGTTCGTCTGCGCCCCACCGTCCAGGCTCACCCTTGCGCCTGTCTACACCAGCCCCCAGCTAGACCTGTCCTGTCCGCTGCTGCAGCAGAACAAGCAGGTGGTGAGTGTGGTCTATGCACAGGAGGAGGCGAGGGTGCCGCCCGCTTTGGCAGGACATTGGCGGCCTTGCCCATGGTCCCAAGCATTGTAACAGACATAGCTCCACGCTGCACTTCCTTTGTCTCAACAGCTGGCCCTGTGAGGGCGCTGGTTTCATTTGTGTTTTATATTCAAGGGACACACAGCTTGGAGAGGTGAGGGACATACAAAAGTCACAGCTACTAGTGGCAGTGTCAGATGAAGATAGGGTCCTCTTCCACATTCGCTGCCTGTCTTTGTTTGGCAGTTGGTAGTTTAAAAATATCTTGTTGTCTTCTGTGCCTTGAGGATGTTAAAATGCAGCTTGCTGTCTATGGACAGAGTATGTAGGGTCAGAGCAGGTGTGCGGGCTACTGAGGAGAGGTGACCAGCTGCAGCATCCCCATGATGTGGGGGACATGGGGCTGTGTTTCAGAAGTAAGGGTTAAGAGAGGAAGAAAGTCCTTGGGGGTCTAACGGCAGGGATGGTAAGGGAAGCCACAGGTCTGCTCCCCTTGGACTTGAGACGCATCCATGCCTTAGTCCCTAGGGCATTCAGAGCCCAGGGTATTGAGTGTGTCCAGTGTAAGGGACATGGGACACCCTCTGGCCAGCACCAGCCCCCAGCCCCTTTTCAGAGGAGGGGGTTGGGCAGCTCCTCACTCCTTGAGCATGTACTTACGGAGCATGTCCTCTGTGCCAGGCACAGGTCTGAGTTTTGGATTGCACGGTCATCAGGACAGGCAAGGAACCTGCCTCCTGGAGATGACAGGGAGACCAGGAGATGCACAAATAAGATGGATGAGAGGTGGCAAGGGCTGCAAGGGAGGTGAAATAGGGCACACAGCAGAGCGAGGAGGAGGCTGCTCAGGAGGAGCGGAATGGGGCTCTGAGGAGGGCATGTGCGAGCTCACTGTGATCTAACACTGTGAAACTCACTCCATTTATTCTTTGTGAGTCCTAGAGCAGACCCTGGCTCATAGGAGGAGATCAGTAACTAGGAGCGGTGGATGAGTGAACCAGCGAATGCACTGTGCATGTGCCACTCCTGTCTTAATGCTTGACTCTTGCAGACTCATGGGTGGAGAAGCCACACTGCTGGAGAACTGGCCAGGGAGTAGCTGAGCTGGAGAGTAGGTCCTCTCTGGACAGGCAGCCTGCTCAGCTCAGGGACAGTCACTTCAACCCCAGGCTGGCCCAGCTTTCTCGTTTTCAAAGAAAAACAAATCAAACCTATGTGCATCTTCCCCGTCCTTAGCGTTGGCTGTGAGCTGAGGGAGCCACGTTGGGGCTGGATTGTGCCTGGTCTGTCTGTTGGCCAGGACCTCTGCTTTAGCCCAGGGTTGTCTCCCTGGACTTAAATATGATGGCTGCAGGGCTTGACTCTGATTTGGCTTTGCACATCATAGATGTCGCCAGAAAATAATGGACCTCAAACATGGAGGAGTTGTGTGATCCATCAGTCCTCAGGTTCCTGAGCCACCAGCCAGCCATTCAGGCGTGACCCTGGCAATTTAGAGTCTCATTAGGGGACTTTTTTTCTTTATTTTTTTGAGACAGAGTCTCACTCTGTTGTCCAGGCTGGAGTGCAGTGGCGCAATCTCGGCTCACTGCAACCTCCGCCTCCCGGGTTCAAGTGATTCTCCTGCCTCAGCCTCCTGAGTAGCTGGGATTACAGGCGTGCACCACCACACCAGACTAATTTTTGTATTTTTAGTAGAGACACGGTTTCACCATATTTGTCAGGCTGGTCTCGAACTCCTGACCTCGTAATCTGCCCGCCTTGGCCTCCCAAAGTGTTGGGATTACAGGCATGAGTCACCATGCCTAGCCAGTCATTAGGGAACTTTGAGAAAGATATATCCCTGCAATGCAGCTTGGGTGCAGGATCAAGGTAATTTTATACTCTCCAACTTCAGAAGCTACCCAAGATGTGTTTGCAGATTAAATTATTGGTGAGGAGAGACACCAGAATGGAATTGACTGATCAGAATGACAAGATGGAGCCAGGCTCAGCCTGACCCTGGCCCTCCGAGCAGGTCCTCTAGTGTGTGGCTCGCTCACTGTGGGTGGGCACCAGTTGCATGGGACTGATTAGGGACTTGAGTGGGGCTGCCCCCAGATGAGACACCAGAGATTGACCACACTGAGTCAGGGGAGGTCCTTGGGCTCTAAAATCAGACCAACTGAGTTCCACCCCTAAACCTGTGTGACGTTGGACAAGTCATTTAACATTTAATGTCCCTGGACCTCAGCCTCCCTGTTTGTAAAATGGAGTTTATGTTGTTGCCTCAAATGGGTCAGCTAGCTTGCACATGTGCTTGGCCAGTGTCAATTTCCTTCCCTGGAAGAGCATTGGTTTTCCAGCCTGGGTTGCATCTGGGGGAGCCATGGAGCACCTAGGATAGGTCCCTGCAGCCTCTGCCAACACTTCCAGCTTCTATATTATGAATAATGATGAGACCTTTGCATGCCTGCTGATGGTGCTGGCCTACTCTGAGCAGGGCGTGGATTAAGAATTTGTAGCCTGCTTGAATCAAGTGTTCTGTGGGGGCAAGAGAGCTAAAAGGAATTGAGAGGAGCCCTCATGGTGCAGGTAGGGTGTTTTGTGACTGTATAAGTCGGACAGGCTGGGCCCGGCCAGGCTGCCACAGCAAACAAGCCCACATCCCATAGCTTCACATGGCACAAGCTCACCTCTTGCCCATGCTGCATGAGCCTCTCTGGTTGGCTGGGAGACCCTGCTTTGTGTCATTGTAGTCTTCGTTCCAAAACATGGGCTGTGGAGCAGCTACCATGTTGATTATGGCAGGTGCCACTGTGGAGAGAAAGGGAATGTGGCAGGTTGGGATCTGGCAGTGAAGCTTCCCCCTAGTCCCATTTCACATTTCACTGGCTAGAGCAAGTGCCTCGGTCACTTCTTTTTTTTTCTTTGCTCTGTCGCCCAGGCTGGAGTGCAGTGGCGCGATCTCGGCTCACTGCAAGCTCCGCCTCCCGGGTTCACGCCAATTCTTCTGCCTCAGCCTCCCGAGTAGCTGGAACTACAGGCACCCGCCACCACGCCCGGCTAATTATTTTGTATTTTTAGTAGAGACGGGGTTTCACCGTATTAGCCAGGCTGGTCTCAATCTGCTGATCTCGTGATCCGCCCGCCTCGACCTCCTAAAGTGCTGGGATTACAGGCGTGAGCCACGGTGCCCGGCCGTGCCTTGGTCACTTCTAACCAGAGGGTGAGAGAAGGGTAGTTCTTTCTGTGGGACCCCCCTCTCCCCGAATGGAAAACTGGCCGTTTGTGAATGACACTCATGGCTGCCCCCCTTCCTACCCACGTGTAGGAAGGCTCTCTAAAATGCCCTTGCAGTCCCCATATTTAAATCCACATCCTAGAAGGTGGGCTTGGTTGTGCTTTGTGTGTCACAGCTGGAGAAACTGAGGCTCAAGGAGTTCATAACTTGCCTGGGCACTGAGAGGTAGAGCTGGGACTCAGTCCAAGTTGTGGGGTCAGACACACTTGGCCTCTGCTTTGTGGCCCTGCCCACATTACCCCCATGCCATGTGGCCAGAGAAGGAGGGGATAGTCCACAGGAAAGAGGCTTGATTCAGCCGGTTTCTATGGGGAGAGTCTTCTCAGGGAGCAAGAGATCATGCCAGAGTGGTGGGAATCCAGGATTTGGACCTGCAGCCTGGAGTTCCCATCCCAAACCTCCTTGGATGAGCTCCTTTCCCTGCCTGGGCTTGTGCTTCCTTCACATGGGGATGATCTCTCCCACCTTCCTGGGACATTTAAGGATCGGGCGAGTATTCCACTTTGAAAGGAGCTGTGCAAACCTGGTAGCTCTGGGACATCTTAGGCATTGGAATCTGCATTCCTGTGAAACCCCTAGTGGGGCCATCCTAGAGGCACTGACATGTGCCTGGGTCGGGGGTGGCAATCATTTGGAAAGGTGAGGGCGGAGGGGAAGGAGAGCAGCCTGCCCACAGTAGTAGGTCAGGGTGGGAGTTCCCGGCTTCAGCACTGTTGACACTTGGGGAAATAGTTCCTGTGGGGGGCTGTCCTGTGTATTACAGGGTGTTAAGCAGCATCATGGACCTCTCCCAACTAGATGCCAGTGGCAACCCCCTGACTCATCAGTAGGGACAGCCAGAAATGCCTCCACTGTTGCTGAAAGCCCCCTAGTGGTTCTCATTCCATTGAGAGCTGTGGTCTGGAGCCAGAAGCCAACTTGGACAGGGCCATGGTGGGACCTGGTGGGTGGCAATAGTGAGGATTGCTTTCTGGCTCATCCCATTCCCTCGCCAGCACCCCCAAGAGCCCACAGGGCAGCTGCTGGCCTCAGAGTGCACTGCGTGGTTAATGTCCAGGTCTAGTCCTGGGTGTGACACAGCATCTGACCTGTGTCCCCTGCAGGTCCCAGTCTCCAGCCACCGCAACCCCCTGCTGGATCTGGCTGCTTACGACCAGGAGGGCCGCCGGTTCGACAACTTCAGCTCTCTGAGCATCCAGTGGGAGTCCACCAGGCCAGTGTTGGCCAGCATCGAGCCTGAGCTGCCCATGCAGCTGGTGTCCCAGGACGATGAGAGTGGCCAAAAGAAACTGCACGGTGAGCTGGGCGCTAGCCCAATGGCCCAGGCAGAACAGAGACCAGACAGGAAGCCTGCCAAGGTGGGCCCGTACCTGTGGGAGCTTAGTTATCTGCGCTTAGGTCCTGTTAACTCTTAACAATCCACGTAGTTTCAACATACACAGTTTTCTATTTTCGGATTCAAAACTGCAAATCAGGAGGGAGGGGCTGCTTCAGGGGTGGTGATGGGCAGACATCCAACGGTGGCTTCCCTCTTCCTGGTCTCAGGTTTGCAGGCCATTTTGGTTCACGAGGCATCAGGAACCACAGCCATCACTGCCACTGCCACTGGCTACCAGGAGTCCCACCTCAGCGCTGCCAGAACAAAGCAGCCGGTATCTCCCAGGGCCCAGTGGTGGGTGGGCTATGGGTAGCGGAGCAAGCCTCCTACTTCTGCTTAAATTCCACTGGGTGTCACAGTGTCCTGAGTCACTGTCTGCTCGACCGCCGCTCCCCAACCCCAGCCTCTTGGAGGCCCTAGGAGAGGCACTGCTATTAATAGTAGGGGACCAATAGATAACATTGGAGGTGGGAATGGGAAGGGCTCCTCAAGAACAGGCCTTCCTGGATAACAGCCACCTCATGGGGGATATAGCCATAAGAAAACTTAGGTCTTGAATAAGGTGGAGGCAGCAGGTACAGGCTGGAAGGAGAAGGTGGGACTGGATTCCCAGGGCCCCTAAATGCCAGGATGAGGCATTTGTATTGTCCTCCTGGGAGCAAACTTTGAAAGAGGCTGGGGCCCTATGGGGGCAGCACTGGGGAGGCTGGCCTGGAGGGAGGTGGTCGCTGAAGGGGCACACCTGTGCCTGTCCCTGATGGCTCAGTCCTCACTGGCACCAGGAGTCCCTTGATTGGGAGTGGGGGGGCATCATGGCCTCCTGCCTGATGCCTGAGCACCCTGACATGTTCCCCCCAGGACTTTGTACTTCCTCCCTCTGCCCTGATGTCCCCCCACCCCTCATTGCTGAGTCACTCAGGCTTCCTCCCCTTGCAGTCTCTGTTCCCCTGAGAGCTGCTCTCCCTTACAGACACCCTCCTGGTCCTTGTCACCCACACTGCACACCTTCCTGTCATTGACTCTTACTCTTCCATCCGTGCATTGGAGTCACCTCTCCCTGCGGGCAGTTGCTGCACCCTGAGTGCCTGGCACACCTGTGGCCCTGAGGAGGTGCTCAAACACATGACCTTCTGGAGACCTCAGATCTGGGTGGCTCCCTTGTGTGACACATGGTGGGAAGCAGAGCTTGGTGGGTCATGTGCCACCCTAGGGGATGAGGGTTCCTCTCCTGAGCCAGCCTTGGCCACTCTTCCAGGGGACACTCCCCCGATGCCCAGCCTGGCTGGCGGCCACACACTCCAAAGCTGGCCCTTTGCTGTGAGGTCCTGAAGGGCAGGGCGTGTGTGTGAGTTGCCAACCACTGGGGCCTGGTGGGTTGGGGTGGCGTCTTCTAAGCTGGATTGCTGCCAAACCCCTCCTCAGTCTGGAGTGGAGAAGCCAGCAACTCACTCCACCTCAGGAGGCTGAAGGGAGGCCTCAAAGGGTCTGTGGCCATTCTTCTGGGCTCAGGAGTACCAGGGGCTTGTGGCCGGGAGAAAGGCCAGGCCCTAGGGCCTTTGGCCTGCTGTTCCTGAGGGGCGGCCTGATCATGTCCTCCTGGATCTGATGGCCTTGCCCTTGCCCTTCAGCATGACCCTCTGGTGCCTGTGTCAGCCTCCATAGAGCTCATCCTGGTGGAGGACGTGAGGGTGAGCCCAGAAGAGGTGACCATCTACAACCACCCTGGCGTCCAGGTACCGTCCTTGCCCTGCCACCTTCCTGGGCGAGACCCATGGGGGCACTCCTCGCCCTCCCACATGCGGCCCAACCCTCCCTGCATCTACCTCCTGCAGGCGGAGCTCCGTGTCAGGGAAGGCTCAGGTTACTTCTTTCTCAACACCAGCACCGCAGATGTTGTCAAGGTGGCCTACCAGGAGGCCAGAGGTGTCGCCATGGTAAGCTTGGGCCATCAGTCCCCACTGTTGGTTTTCAGTCCTTATCTGGGCCGTTGCATGGTTAATTGATTGATTATTTTGAAAGCTAGCACTTGGCTCACACTCGGAATCCCAGAACTTTGGGAGGTCGAGGCAGGAAGATCACCTGAGCTCAGGAGTTCAAGACCAGCCTGGACAATATAGTGAGACCCCTATCTCTACAAAACCAATAAGAAAAATCAAAAGATTAGCTGGGCATGGTAGCACAGGCCTGTGGTCCGAGCTACACAAGAACCTGAGGCAGGAGGATTGCTTGAGCCCAGGAGGTTGAGGGGTGCATTGAGCAGAGGTCATGCTCCAGCCTGGGCAACAGACCTGGGTGAGAAACCCAGACCCTGTCTCCATAAAAACAAAAGCTGGCACTTAGTCACATCAGCTATAATTAGCAAGGTCTTTAGATTCTCTGATTCATTCTACAACTTTAGTCATTCTCATGAAACTTTTGTGATTTTTATTCCATGTCCACAAACTGTTAGTTACCTAATGGTTCCCTTTCAATCAATCCTTTAATTAAGATTAAAATATTATTCCATAAGGAGCACTGTAACAGCCATAAAGAAAATTGCTTTTAAAAGATGTCTGACCTTTCTCTATTTTCCTGTGTTTCTCTCTTGACCCTCTCCCTACTCTTGCAAGCATTGACTTAGCTGTGCTTGTGGCATGGAAGAATTTAGTGTTCTGCTTTTATTATGTTATTTTAAGTGTTTATGTTTTTTCATATTGCTAATGTAAGATGGCAGTCCATCTTCAAGTTTGCTAATGCTTTCTTTTGCCAGTTTAAATCTACTCTTGTGCCCTTCTGGTGAATTTTTCATTTCAGCTATTACACTTTTCAACTTAAGAATTTCTGTTTGGTTCTTTTTTTCCTCTAACTTTAACCTCTTTATTGATATTCTCTGTTTGATATGACATTGTTATCAAATCTTCCTTTACTCCCTTCATCATTGGTTGGTTGGAAGGCTTTGCCTGGTGAATCTGATCTCTGGTGTCCCTCATAGACAGTTTCTGTCATCTGCCTTTTTTCTGGAGTACGGGTCATGTTTTCCTGTTTGTTTATTTGTTTTCATGTCCTATAACTGTTGGAAACTGGACATTTTAGGTAATGTATTGTAGAAACTCTGGGTACTGATCCCCAATCCCCACGTTGGAGCTTGTTACTGTTATTTGCTTGTTTACTTCTTTAGTGACTGGTCTTGTTATTTTGCTGAACACACACACACTCACGCACACACACTTTTTCCCAGTAAGAAGTCTCTGATATTGCTCTTAGGGGTAACACCTTGGTATGTCCTTTGTTGCTCTGGGATGACTGTGGCCTTTGCAGGGCTTTTTTTGACTGTCTTTCACTGACCACTCAACTGTTGAGCTCCACTAATTGAGGCTGATTGCTCCACTGTCTTCAGTAATTCCCTTCTGACCCCAGGAGAGCTCTTCCCAGCTCTCTCTTTTTTTTTTTTTTTTTTTTTTTTTTTGAGATGGAGTCTCGCTCTGTCGCCCAGGCTGGAGTGCAGTGGCTGGATCTCAGCTCACTGCAAGCTCCGCCTCCCGGGTTCACGCCATTCTCCTGCCTCAGCCTCCCGAGTAGCTGGGACTACAGGCGCCCGCCAACTCGCCCGGCTAGTTTTTTTGCATTTTTTAGTAGAGATGGGGTTTCACTGTGTTAGCCAGGATGGTCTCGATCTCCTGACCTTGTGATCCCCCCGTCTCGGCCTCCCAAAGTGCTGGAATTACAGGCTTGAGCCACCGCGCCCAGCCCCAGCTCTCTCTTTTTCTGTTTCTCTCTGGCAAACTTGCCAGCCTCCAGTGTAGTCCACACCTCCCGGACTCTCTGTCACCTCCCAGTTGCCTTTCAGCACAACCTCCACCGTTTTGGAGAGTGCACTTAGGCTTGGACTTCTCCAAGCTCTGTTGCACATGAATTCAGTTCCTTTGGGAGCAACTCACACCTTCTGTTTTCTGAGTGCATTTAGCCCCTGTGCACCAGCTGCTTTTCCAGGCAAACTCTCTGAGCCAGAGCTATGGTGCTGGGCACAGTGGTGCATCTCTCTCTGGTGACACCAGCACATTAGGAGCTGGGCCCTTGGTGAGTGGGGCAGCAGCCCCAGTGTTCCTTGGCTGGCCTCTCTTAGCAGGGAACCCCACCCCACGAGCCAGGGAAGGGCGGCCAGGCCCCAGTATTCTCACGGGTGCTGCACCCAAGGCAGAGCCTTCATCCCACAAATGGGGTCTGGGTGGAAGATGGAAGCCCCCACCTCTGAGCCCACTTTCCTGGGACTCAGTCTCAGCAAGCTGTAGCTGGGGGCATGATAAGAAAAGAAAAACTGACACCTGCCCCTCCTAGGAAACGAATCCCCTGACCGAGAGCTGGGGGTGAGGGAGTCCTGTGATCTTGGAGGAACCAGTCGGGAGTGGAGCTCCACCTCGCTGGGGTGGAGGTCAGGGAGGACGGGCATCTTATTTCACATTCTACAGACCCTTGTTCTTCCCAGATATTAGCAGGTTTTCTCCAGTAAACGCTTCTTCATTTGCTGTGTGCCCTTGGAATCATCCCAGAGATTTTAAACGGCTGTGTGTGTGTTTCATGGGGAAGTCTGTGGCCTCCTTACACTGTCCTGCAGAACTGGCACCTCCGGCTGGTTTTTGACGTGTGGGGATGTGAGCCCTTTCAAGAGAAAATAGAGATCTCTATTTTTGTGTGAAACACCCCCGGTTTAATAAGTTTTTTAATTCAGTTTTTTTGTTTGGTGTTTGGGGTGATTTCGAAAACCTTCCTTCAGTGTTTGATGTTAGTCTCCAGCTGTCTTGCATAGAGGATGCTTTCTCAGTGCCGTGCCTCGGGGAGGGGGAGGGAGTCCCGCTGTTCATGTTCTTCCCAGAGGCAGACCCTTGGATGGCAGGACGCCCTCAGCACCTGGGAACACGCTTGTGGTTGGAGGACGCTGGAGGAGGCGAGGAGCCTGAGACCACAGGCAGTGTCCCCTAAGCATTCTTATCCACTCATAGAAGAAAGAACAATTCCCCAGCTCTTCCTCCAGCCATGCCAGTGAGAACCTTACACCTTAATTCTGACTGCTTGACATATGCCTTGTTTTGTTTACTTTTAGAAATTAATAAAAACTTCACCGTTACCAAGAAGAGGGGAGTTCCAAGTTAGGGAAAATGTGTACAGTGCCGGTGAAACCGGGGCACGCTCTCATTCACATTTACCTTGCACCTATCATTTTGTGCAAGCCCTGAGGGTAGACTTGTGACCAGAGGGAGACCTTTTCTCCAGGAACAAGAGTTCCTCGAGGTTGGTGATGGACTAGGCTGCCACTATAGATAGTAAGCTCCTTGTCTCTGGAGGCATTTGAGCAGAAACTGGGACACTTGTCTGAAAGACTCAAGGTGGGATTCCAGCATGGGAGTCAAGTCTCCCAGGAGACCTTTAAACCCCTCTTGAATCCTAAAATGCTGCGATTCTAGGAGTGTCTCTGCAGTTCTGTTTTACACGTGGCCACAGGAGAGCTCTGGCACTGTCTTTCTGGATTGTGGAATGGCGCCTGGCCTGGTTGAGTGACACAGAGTGCCTATTGCAGGCAGGACCCGGGACGAGTCTCCCCTATGGCAAGCAGCAGCCCGTGCCACAGGCCCTGTGAACTGCTCTGGTCCAGAGGTTTCCTTCCATGGAGGCGCCCTGCCCACTGGGGTCTTCACCTCCCTTCATTTCAGGCTTGTGCCAAAGACCCTCGCAACTCCAATCGGGCCCTGGTTCCTCTGGTCTCTTCTGAAGCCTGCGGGAGGAATTTTCCAGGGAGTATTGACGTCAGCAGCAGGTCCTGGTTGCTTCAGAAACAGTTGCAGGCGGCTGTTTCTGAGGGATGTCTACACGTGGCTGTGGCTTTTTCCAGCTGCTGAGCAGCAGCACAGAGATAGACAAGCCCCCAGCACTCCCTAGTTAGCTCACAGAAAGGGTTTCTTTCCTTCCTATTGATACATATTCAGCACGCAAAGATGGCTTGCAGGCATTGTGGCTTTGGAGTGTCTCTGGGGGGCTCTCTGGGGCTCACACAGCAGGGGTCCTTTGGAGGTTTTTATCCCCACACAGTGGACATGGGCTATGCAGGGCTGTGATGAATTTTGCTCACGCAGCCCCAGAACGCTCTGTAAGGGCCTTTATTTTGTTTCGGCTGGTTTGCACATGGAAGTGTTTATCCTATTTAAACCTAGGGTTTCCTTCTCAATGATTCTTTACATTTCAATCAAGTCCTCCAGGCAGAACCCATGAGATGACCAGAGCAGGGGAAGGAGCCTGCTGGGCACTTTACATTTCCCATTAATTCGTGCACTCAGCGACACTAGAGTGCGTATCGTGTGCCAGGTGCTGTGCTGGGCACTGCGGATTCAGGAGAGAATGAAGCCGGGGGGGCCGGCTTCTGTGAGCTGCGGCTGCGTCTCTCCATCTCCTGGATCCTATGAGCTGTGGCTGCGTCTCTCCATCTCCTGGGTCCTGTGAGGCACAGCCAGTCATGGGGCCATTGTTCAGGTGAGGATGCGTGTCCAGGATGAGTGGGGAGTGGTTGGCAACTGCAGGGCCTGAAGTCAGGTGCATCCTCCTTTTCCCTGAGACTGATCTGTGGACAGTAGTCCATGTCCCCAGTCCTCGCCCTTGGGAAGATCACAGGGCTGGCCACGTCCCTGTGTGAAGTTTCATCCAGCGCCCAGGCTAGGGCCCCACTCAGTGCCTATGCTTTTCATGTAAGCTTAGGTCTTTCCCTGCTGGCCTTGAGGGCGGGTAATCAGAGGCACACTCGCTTGGCACTGTCTGGCCCATCACGTGACATTGACAAGCAGCCTGCAGGAAATGGAAGCCAGTGGCTCTGTGACATTCAAAAATAGCTGCAAGGTCCCTTATCCCCTGCACTCGCCACCTGTCAGGGGACAAGTCTGAAATGTGATCAGGGCTCCAGGAAGTGGGGGCTGAGATGATGTGGGCAGAGCCTTGGGGCCTGGCAAGCTCTGAGGTATTTGACAGTTTCAGTCCCACGTGTGCAGAGCTGCCTCTGGCTGCACTCAGCGTCTTAATGAACAACGACACATTTGTCATCTCTGACTTGACAGAACTTTCCCCTCGGCTCAGTGTTTCCCAGTGTTCTCAGGTGGCACCTTCAACACTCAAAAATTAAAATTCATTCTGGGCATGGGTCACCACTACCTCTTTCCCCTTGCAAACGTTCTCCCGTGTGTCAATCAAGAAGCAGATGTGTCTGGAAAGCACAGAGAAGCTGTGTGGTGTGAGCCACCATGCACAGTGTAGTTAGGAGCGGGTGCAGTGTCCCGCTCTGCCACCAGCTAGCGGCCAAGTGCCCTCCATTACCCAAGCCTCCAGAGTGGCCTAGAGGGCGCCCCCTTACAGCATCTCTGTAGGGTACATTTAGCCACTGTGCACCAGCCTGAGGGGCAGGCCACGCTTTGAGGGCTCCAGAGATGGTGGCTGGATGCCCATCCCCTGGGAAATCAAGTGGCAGAGCAATTGATTTCCCCACTGCCATTTTAGGTCTTTGTTTAAAAAGTGCAAGATGGTTCTTCTAAAGGAGAAAAAAGAAAGAGAAAAAGCCCTTCCCTGCATTACCCTGTGTTGCCCTGCGTGAGGCTCCTCAGTCAGTGCACTATGGAATTTCTTCACATCGTGAGGGACCTGCCCACTCCTGACAGCAGTAACTATAGTAGGAGTTTCAGGTTGGAAACTTAAATTGGGTTCTCAAAGAAAGCTGTCATTACTCTCTGTAATTTTTCAATGAGTTTTCTTTGAGAGAAATGTAATAACCTGGGGTGAATCAGCCCCAGCAAAACCAGAAACCTGGTGGCTCCTGGACCCTGCTTCTCAGCCCATACCTGACACTAGGCTCATGTGGCGATGGCTCCAGTCACAAAGCTATTGTTCGGTAGTATAAGCATGACATCTACTCCGGGATCTTTATTCACCTACTGTAAGTCATTGTGTGGAATAACCCAGGCATGCTTTGTGTGTGTTGATATACCCATCATTATACAGGTGGTGTGTGTAGCTCGGGCCAGCTTGTTGATCCTCCATACCCCCAGCCAGCCGTGGGCTTGGGCCCTTCTCAGCTAGGCCTTTGCTTTTATCCACTCTTCCCAGCACCATAGTTCCGTTCTGGCTGCAGGAGGCCTCCAGCCCCATTCCCCTGGGAAGTGGAGAGTCAGGGGAGGAGCCTAAATTGGGAGTTAGGGTATTTGGTTCTATCCCTAGCTCTGCCTTTTCAAAACCATATCCTTGTCCCGTCATCTGGGCCTCAGTTAACTCATTTGTACATTGAAGAGGTTGGACCAGAATCAGCACTTTCCAAATAAGTGAAGGTCCATTAGGTTTGCAGGCGATTTTCAGAATTTCCAAGTCTTAACAAAGCTGGTTTTACTCTGTAAAGCTGAGCAGGCTGGAGCTCCAGGTTCCATGACCTTATCCAGAATTACTCAGAGCAGCGGCCCTGGATCTTCATCCAATCAAGACATGTTTATAGGAGGCTAGGCTGTACCAGATGCTGAGCTGAGTCCCAAGGGCATGTGAGTGCTGGTGACAGCCTGGAGGGGAAGGCCGTGTGCACTCTGGGTCCCATCAACACTGATGGCACCTGGCAGGCCCAGCCCCCGAGAGAGGGGAGAGATGCTGGAGGAGCTGACATGGATGAGGGAAGACTGTTCTGAGGAAAGACACTGGACCCGGGCCTGAAGGATGACTTGGAGCCAGCAGGTGGAGGCTGGGGAAAGAGTCCAGGTCTTTAAGGTGGGCTGCGAGGTCCGGAGGCAGGCAGGCAGCAGTTAGCTGTCTGTATGAGTGGGAGAGAAGGCCTGTGTGGCTGGAGCATAAGTGTAGTGGGGGAGTGTGCTCTGCGTGGAATCTGGAGGGGAGGCAGGGGCCGGGCCATACTAGGCTTTACAGGGCGTGCTAAGGCTTTGAGCTCATTCTCAGAGCACTGGGCAGTTGTTGAAAGGTTGATGTTGGGTGTGATGTGATCCTATTTGGTTGTCACCTTTGGGTCAGAAACCTTATTTTTATTTTATTTTATTTTTGTAGCTTCTTGATATTGAAACTCTAGCTTTGCAAACCCTGAAGTGCTTACTTTAAAACCCCTTGCTCCCCACCCCATGAATACGAGACCACAAAGAGCAAGCAACAAAGCCAGGCCCAGATAGAGGAGTGGGGCAGCTGGCTAGACTCGCCTCATGGCCTGTCCCTGCTTGCCCAGCTCCAAGATCACCTGGGTGAAATATGCGTCTAAGCATTAAGACAAGCTGTGTGAATTCCATCATAAACAGACACGTTACTTGTGTGAATGCCCATCTTCTGCAGCCTCAGAGGGTGATTGTGATGTACTTTCTTGGGGGAGAGAGTCTTGAAGGTAGAATCCCTAAAAGTGGGTAGAGAGAAAAGGATTAAAAGGTGGGCTCTTGCCTTGAGCCCAGGAGTTTGAGGTTGTAGTGAGCTGTGATCCCGTCACTGTACTCCAGCCTTGGGGACAGAGTGAGACCCTGTCTCTAAAAATAATAAATACAATAAATAAATGTTAAAAGGGTCTTTGGCAGTGAAAAGGCTGGAAAAAACTAGCTCTGATTTGTTCATTCACTCGCAACACCTTGGCAGTCACTGCTTCACACAGAGCTGGGGATGTGATGAGACACAAAGATGAGCAAGATGCACATAGCTCATACTGGGGTGGCCTTGCGGGCCGCTCCCAGGCTCTGTGGTTCCATCAGTCTGATTGGGACTTCCTGTGCAAGCTGCCATTGGAAAGCATCTGCCTCGTTTTCTGCCAGCCCCTGACTTGCAGTTTCACAGAAGACCCCACAGAGTGCTTCTCTACCACCAGGGCTGCAGCAGCAGGTGACCAGCTCAGGATGTGGCATCCTGGGACTGCATCCTCACTCTGCCCTGAAGTTGGTGCATGTCCCAAGGCTGCTGACTGGCCCCTTTGGAGCAGCTTCCATTTTCTTCTCTTTGTAAAATATGCAAATGGAGATCAATGCTCTGTGAGATCCAGCCTGGCACTAATGTGTTATATCCCAAGCCCATCTCCTGGCCAGCAGTGGGGCTCATGACGAGAGGTGGGTAGGACACTATCTGGTGTAGGATTTCCCTTGTCCACTGCTTCCCAGTGCTGGCCTGGAGGACTCTGCCACTGGCATCCCATGAGGTGACAGGCTGTGCTGAGGGCGAGGTGCTGCTCACGGACCTGAGCAGGGGGGCGCCCTACAGCTGCATAATCCAGCAGCACCCACCCCTCCACCCCTGCCCCAACATTGCAGGTGCACCCTTTGCTCCCGGGCTCATCCACCATCATGATCCATGACTTGTGCCTCGTCTTCCCGGCCCCAGCCAAGGCTGTGGTTTACGTGTCGGACATTCAGGAGCTGTACATCCGTGTGGTTGACAAGGTCAGTGGAAGCTTCATGATGGGACACCCTCGGCTGACCTGCAGGAACTGGGAGGGAGGGGACTGTGGGAAGAATGTTCTGCATGGCCTTTGCTTTTTGCTCCTGGAGTCTGCATCCCTTCCCCTGTGAGCTTGCAGAGCTGTCTCCCATCTCCTTCGCTCCATGTGGAGGATCCAGAGTCCCTTCGGTAAGGGACTTCTTCATCCCAGGTGACATCCCCATGAGGCTTGGCAGTAAATCCTGCTGGAAGTTGTCTCTAAATTAGCCATGACCTGGGAATTCCATGTCTTCTGGCCATTGTAGGTTATTAACCAGCCAGGCACATGCCCTGCTGAGCATGAATTTTCTTCCCAGAATATAGATTTTGGGTTCTCTGGGGTTTCAGTGGCAAATGAGCACAATTCACCCATGCCAAGCACCATGGAAAAAAGAGACAAGGAATAGATCTCGGTTTATCTTTCACATCGATAGGGAATTTTTATTACTCCAAATATCTGAGGTAGCTGAAGCTGGGCTTTCAGAGGGTTGCGATCAAATTCCTCGGTGGATAGAAGGGCTGGTAATTAAAAGGGGAGTGTTCATGCGGCTTAGGCTCCTTAAGAAGCTAATATGCTCTGCCCAGCCCCACATACTCCTCCTATAGTCTCATTTTCACTGCTGTTTGCTAATCATCTGTTTCTTCACTGTGTATTTCTGATTCTCATTTCCTAATGTTCTTACTGTATTATACACTGCCAGGTGTGAGCTGTTCAGTCAGTCAGCATTTATTGAGCTCCTACTGGATGCTGCTGTTCTGAGTGGTGTTTCATCTCCCTAATTAGTGTATTAGTTATTTAAGAGTAGAATGTGGAATTTATGCCTCTAAGTATCCCCAAGCTCCCCCTCATCAATTTTCATTTGGTGACTGGCTGATAGTCGAGAAGTCAACCTGGGTGACTCTCCTGATTCCCAGGTCTGTGGATTGAGGTTGGTGATGCTATCTCAGAAAGTCATGGGGCACCATAGATGGTAGGATTGGTCTTTTGGAGGCCGCCCCTGAACCTCTGTCCCCACGATGCAGGTGGAGATTGGGAAGACAGTGAAGGCATACGTCCGTGTGCTGGACTTGCACAAGAAGCCCTTCCTGGCCAAATACTTCCCCTTCATGGACCTGAAGCTCCGAGCAGCCTCCCCGATCATTACATTGGTGTGAGTTCTCCTAGGGGTCAGAGGAGGGCACCTCAGACAGCGCTGACCCCAGCTGCAGCCTTTCCCATGGGGTGGTCTTAGAGAAGTCCCAGCCCTTCCCTCTGTTTCAGGGCCCTTGATGAAGTCCTTGACAACTACACCATCACATTCCTCATCCACGGCGTGACCATCGGCCAGACCAGTCTAACTGCAAGTGTGACCAATAAAGCTGGACAGAGAATCAACTCAGCCCCACAACAGATTGAAGTAAGACGGGTTCTTCCCACACTATGTGGGATCAGCCCAGTGCTGGGGGTTGGAGGTGTCTTTATAGTTGGGGGTATCTTTATAGTACAGTCCAGGAAGCTACTGTGGAGAAGCCATATAAAAGTTTGTGCCCCACAATGTCCTCTCATCAAAAGGCAGCTGTTACTAGCTCCAGGGCTCTGGGAGGCAACAAAGTTGGACCGGCAGAACCAGAGGGAGGGGGCCAAGTGACTTTACTTTTCCTCTGTGACATGGGGGATTGTGTGGCTCAGAGAAGGGGTGTGCCTGGTCACATGGCAAGGGGACACACCAGGACCATTCCCAGAAAGCACTGACTGGGCGGAAGCTTAGACAGATGCTGGCTCATGTGTAGAAGAACTCCTTAACCATTGATCCTGAGCCATAGAACAGGCGCTTTGAGGGCATTGGGCACCTGTCACAGGGGCTGTGTGAGCAGAGGTATCATAAAGGGAACTCCTGAAGTAGGTGATTCCTGGATGAGAGGTGCTTTGAGGTCCCCACACCGGCTCAGTGTGTGGTATGGGGCTGTCTCGGGAGATTAGGTTATGACAGGAGCCCCACTGCAGCCATAGGCCACAGCAGTTGTGGCCCAGGCATCATTTGAAGTCTATACACAGCAGCAGCATTAAACCAGCCCTGCCAGCATCCTCCCTGCGTCTGGGCCACGTTGGGGCTGGTGAGCATCATTAATCTGTGATCCAAAGCAGGTGGGTGCCATCTGTGTCTCTAGATGGAAGCGCACCTTTCTTCTTCTGGTGATGAGAAATTTGTTTCTGCCCATCAATAGCGCAGCTGCAGAGACCGATACTCCCACACAAGTAGCACCCTGGCCACCTCCTGCATTCACTCACCTACTCCTGCCAGGCAGGCACTTGTAGGGGTTGCAGGAGGAGCAGGTGGGGGCTTCACCTGCTCCACAGAGTGGCATCAACATCCCTGGTCTCCTCCCAGGCTAATCCGAAGGGTGTGCTAGGAGAAGAGCAACCTCTGGGGCTGTGGGTGCTCCCATATTGGCGGGGCTACCCTGTGGGGCTACCTCTGGCTCCACAGGCCAGGTGGCTGGGGATGTACATTGCTAATGTGTCCCCGGGCGCTGCTGCCATTGCTGCTTAGTGACCACACACTGAGAACCGCTGCTCTGAGGGGATGACTCAACTGCATAAAAGCCATCCCTCCAAGGGGACGGCCCAGCTTTTGGAGTTTAGCATCTAGGCAAAGTGAAACACAGTCACAAACAGAAGAACACACCCCAGAGAACCAGGGAGCCTCGGTCAGTGACTGGGAGACGGCCCCCAGCACTGGCCCAGGACCCTGGCCTTTCTGGTCACTGCTCAGAGAGGGGTGATGTCCACGCCCCAAGTTTTCCTCTCATGAAACATGTAGCACATGAGTTATGCTCAGTGCTGTGGGCTTGGGGCACAGCAGTCCTTACTCTCCTGTGTCTCCCAACAGGTCTTTCCCCCGTTCAGGCTGATGCCCAGGAAGGTGACACTGCTTATCGGGGCCACGATGCAGGTGAGAGCCGAGAGGCCATGTCCTGCTCCAGCCCCAGTGCAGGCCACCACCCGGTTCCAGGCACGCTACCTCTGGCCCTGCATGCAGTGACTGGGAGAAGAAGGCAGAAGCTGCCTGCACTGGGGCCCTGGCTCTCTGAGTGGGAGGCGCGGGCTGCCTGGCATGATGGGCACTGACACACCGCTCTTTCCTCCCTGCTCAGGTCACCTCCGAGGGCGGCCCCCAGCCTCAGTCCAACATCCTTTTCTCCATCAGCAATGAGAGCGTTGCACTGGTGAGTGCTGCCGGGCTGGTACGAGGCCTCGCCGTCGGGAACGGCACTGTGTCTGGGCTTGTGCAGGCAGTGGATGCAGAGACTGGCAAGGTGGTCATCATCTCTCAGGTAACAGGCGTGCTATTGGAGACTGGCACTCTCTGAACCCCCTGGGATGGCCAGCTCTGGCGATGGGCCCATTGCTTCCCAAGGCAGCTGTGCCTGGGACAGAAGCCTCTACTGTGTTTGGGTTCCGCCTCTGAGTACCACCCCTCTCCAAGGGTACTGCTTCGGCCCTCTGGATCTGCAGTCCCTGCAGGGACCCTGGTGCAGGACAGCCCTGCCGATACGCACCCAGACCCCCAGAGGTTGCTCTTCTCCAGGTTGAGTCTCCCAGTCCTTCCAGCTGCTCCTTACAGGGCAGGGTGTTCAGCAACCCCCAGCCCCAAAGGGCCCTTCCAGTAGAGGATGATGGCACTCGTGGTGAGGGCAGGCGCTGCTTTGAGCACTTTGCCTTCATCTCCTTGAGTCCTCTCAGGGCTCAGGGCTAAAATCAGAGCCTTTGCATTCTGCCTGACCTGCTTCGCCAGCAGTGACTTGCTGAAGCATCTTGGAAGACTGCTTTGGGGTTCTACTCACAGCTGCGCCAGAAACTTGGTCTGTAAGAAGAGCCTTCTGTGATGTGTAATGCAACTGTGGACAGAAACCCGTTTCAGAGTCAGTCATCCCATTCTTCATGAGAACTAGGTCCCCTGGAAGCAGTCCGTGCGGTCCTGAGTTCAGAGCCTGTAAACACAGCGCCCCAGGAGCTGGCGAGTACACAGCTCCAGACAGGGTGCAGGGAAGTCCTTGTTCTCAGAGGCTGACTTTGATCACTGAGTTCACTGATTTACTCCTTTTCCCAGTGTGTGTCAATTTTGAAGACAAAGAGAAAGCCTTGGGGATGTAAAAACCTGTCCTAGGGATGGGGCAGAGTTCAGATGGGCTTCCTGGAGCGTGACATTCAGGACCACAGGAGACTGTATGTTTTTTTTTTTTTTTTTCCCTCTAAAAAGGAGTGCATCCTCAGGAGCTGGCTGGTTTTTCTCCTAAGGGCGTAGGTAAAGGGCAGCTTCCTAGAAATTCAGCAAGAGGGGCACAGGGCCCTGTGTTTTCCTTGTCTTTGTGGTCTAACCTTGCTGGGCACCCTCTCTTCTAGGTCCCCCATCTGGCGAGTTGGGGAGGTGCTGAGGAAAGGCCCTGGTGGTCTTGGCAGGTGGAGGGGCTGCACCACCAGCCCTATCTGAAAGGCATGTTCTTGAGCTTAGGCAGGCAGGGGCTTCACCTGTGGCCCCTTGTCCATGCCTGGAATGTGATTCTGGTCAGATGCTTCCAGTTCCATCTGTCCAATCCAGGTCACACAGCCAGCACCCCAAGGCCACGGGGTAGGCAAGGACGAGCAGGAGGAGACTGAGCAGAAGGATGAGTGAAAGGAGGGGAATGGGTTTTTATCAAGCACCTACTGTGTGCCAGGCATTAGCCCAAGTCATGAGGCTCAGAAGATGGGCTCAGCATGAGCACGTCAAAGGGCCTAAGGGTTTTAATAGCCTCAGTTCAGCATGACTCAGCAGCACTAGGAGGAAGCCAGGAGAGTTAGTCTTTGGCCAGATTAATAGGAGTGTGGAGTTGAGAATGAAGGAGGTTATAAATTCTGATCAGACTCTACAGGGCTCCTGCATTCGTCCCTGTACGCTGCTCAGTCAGAGACAGGCAGGTTGGATTTGGGGTTGGGAGGGCCTGGAGACCCGTTGCTTGAGGGCAGCCAGGCCTAAGGAAGAGCAGGCACCAGTTCCCGGCCCCAAGTCTGCAGTGCTGACCCGGAGCAGCTGGATCAGACAGGGCGGCAGCCTCAGAGGACTGGACTGGGACCTATGGGACCTTGGGAGAGGCAGTGGCTGGCCCATGAAGGACGAGCCGCCCACAAAGCCAGGCCTCCCGGGGCAGAGGAGCACGGTGCTGGTCATCCTGAGGGGCTTTCTCGCCACAGATTCTGAGCCACAGCCTCCTTCCCTTGAGGGGTCCCTTCCTGAAACATCCCTGGCCAGCACAGCATCCCCGCACCTAAGTGCCAGCCTCTTTCCCCAGGACCTCGTGCAGGTGGAGGTGCTGCTGCTACGGGCCGTGAGAATCCGCGCCCCCATCATGCGGATGAGAACAGGCACCCAGGTGAGCTGACCTCCTGGGCTCTGAATGCTGGTTCCCGAAGAGCCACTGCTGGAACCCTGTCCTCGAGTTAGAGTGCTTCTCCACCTCCTCCATCTCCCTGGCCCGGGTATCTAGGGCCTGCTTCTCACCTGTCCCCGCCCAGGGAGACACCCTCCATTGCTCTCTGGTAGCCACTGATGGAAGGCCTGCTTCCTGCTGGCCTGTCACCTTCCCACATCTGGAATAACACCAGATGCCTAACAGGAGCACAGTGACCGTGGCACTTACTCCACTCCGTGCTGTCTTGGACATTAATCCATTTGGTGTTCATAGCAGCCCTGGGAGGTTAGTGTCAGAACCATCTTGGTATTGCAGATGAACAAATGAACACACAGAAAGCTTAAGGCCCGTGCCCAGGGCCACACAGCTAGGAAGTGGCAGCACTGGGAGTGGACTGGGCAGCCTGGCACGGCACCTGCTGTGGCCTTTTACCATCTTGCCTCCACCTGTGCCCTCAAGCCAACTCAGCAAATAAGAGACTAAAGGAGCTGGGGACCGCACCCACACATGCCCTGTGAGCAGGGACCCCGGCTAGATTAGGAGAGGGGCCTGGAGGAACCAGTACTGTGGGGCAGTGCGAGCTGTGCTGTTGGTGGACCCATGGCCTCCTAGAGCTCCAGGGACTCCTTCCAGAAATGAGTCTCTTGGCCATGGAGAGGCACAGCCTGCTGCAGGGGAGGGACAGTGTGGGGAAAACAGTCCCACCTCTGGTTTGCTCGTTTGATATTTCATCAAAATTCCCAAACCTGTGCCGTGCTCTTCTCTGGTTGGGGAAGAATTGGGTTCGTCTCCCACTGCTTGAAGGAGGCAGCAAAGCTTCTGGGGGCATTCCCAGTGCTGGGAACTACTGCTTCTGACTTCTTCCTGCAGATGCCCGTATATGTCACTGGCATCACCAACCACCAGAACCCTTTCTCCTTTGGCAATGCCGTGCCAGGCCTGACCTTCCATTGGTCTGTCACCAAGCGGGACGTCCTGGACCTCCGAGGGCGGCACCACGAGGTAGGTAACCATCCCCCCAGAGCTCACCTCCCAGCCCTGTCCCAGGCTAGCACCCCGAGGGTCAGGGAGGGTTCCCGCCACATTGTCTCAGAGGAGGTCCTCATCCTCACACCTAGAGAGGCCCTCCCGCTTTCATCCCTCTCCCGAGGCTCATCGGGACTCCCTTCTCTCAAATGCTAACCACGCAGACAGAGTGAGTAGGTGCCTCTCCTGACAGAAGCGGCCGTGTGAGGAAGTCACAAAAGTCCTGGGAGGTCAGAGTCTGCAGCTTCTGACCATTTTCTGAGATGATGCCTGGCAGCCCTCGGTTTCTCTTGGTTCATCCCAGAGGCCAAACTCTCCTTCCCTTAGCCCAGCGAGGGGCCCTGGCTCCTCCTAAGATGTCAGAGCTGGAAGGTGCCGGGGAGATTACTAAGTCCCTCTGTGTTAACTGAGGCCAGAAACAGGAAGGGACTTGCCCAGGGTTGCCCAGCAAGCCAGTGGGGAAATGGGACTGGACACCAGCCCCTGTGACTCTAGGCTCAAGCCCAGGTGGGTCTTGGACACACAGGACCCAAGTGGAGGGTGGCTTGAAAGGTCGCTCCCTGCCTCATTCAGGGACAGTGGGGATGGAGGCCTGGAAAGAGGCCCAGACCCAGGGATGGGATTCCCTAAAGGCTGTCTGAAGCTTGTCTAGTGTAGGACTAATGCCCCCCACAACCCTACTCAGTGGGAACAGGGTCCTGTCCCTGGTGCCTGGGGGCTCCCCCACATTGCCCCCATGGAGCACAAGCAGTGAGACTTATTAACAGATATCCCAAAACAAAGCAGTCTGCAGGGACACACTGCAAAACCCAGCATCGCTCTGGGCGACCTACAAGCACTGAAGTCTGAGGGACAACCTGTCATGAAGGCCCTTGGCTTATGTGGGTGGGCCCAGTGTTTTCCAAATGCATCTGTGCACGTTGTGCAATGCAGGCAGGGCAGGACCTGGGCACCCAAGCTGGGGAAGCCGGGTCTGCACAGCTCTGGAGTTAGCAGACCCAACCCGGGCAGGAAGGCAGGGCCCTTGAGAATAGGCCAACAGCTGCCAGGAGGAGGGCTTGGGGGTTCTGGGCCTACTGTCCAGCTTTGCCTTTTTGAGGACACAGGGACCTGGGCTTTACACTTGAAAATGTGTTTGATGTCTTCCAGGCGTCGATCCGACTCCCGTCACAGTACAACTTTGCCATGAACGTGCTTGGCCGGGTGAAAGGCCGGACCGGGCTGAGGGTGGTGGTCAAGGCTGTGGACCCCACATCGGGGCAGCTGTATGGCCTGGCTAGAGAACTCTCGGATGAGATCCAAGTCCAGGTAGGAGGCAGGTGGACAGGCCACAGGGAAGGGGGAGAGGAAGTGCCAGCTGCCCAATCCTCCTCCAGAGCCACATGTTGCATGGGTAGAGGCTGGGAGACCTGAGAAGCTCTCAGTCCATGGGGTTGACAGTGGTCCATCGCAGTGGGGTAAGCATCCGAGTGTGACTGGTGCTGTGGGAGCCCAGAGGTAGGGCCAAGCAAAGTCTTCACAGAAGAGTAATGTTTCCGGATGAGAGGGGCTGGCAAAGGCCTGGAGGTGGAAACTCACTTGATGTGTGGCCAAAAGAGCAAAAATTTCTGAGCTTGGGGCTCCCTGTGGCTGAGTGGCCTTTAATTTCATCATCTGTGTTTATTTAACACACATAGAGCACCCAGAGGCTGGGGCGCCCTTACACGTTTTTCAGTATTGCTGCCTCCAGACCTCAGGTGAAGCCTGCTGGGCAGGGGCTGAAGGGGCTGCCACCTGCTGATGCCCCTGAGGCGGGGAGGGTCAAGGTCACAGGGTAAGTGGGGAGTGGCCTCAAGAGGCCGGGGTACTGTGACCTGTCTGCATTTGGAAAACAGCCTCAGAGAGGGAGGGGCCTTGTTCAGAGCCAGGGGGTCAGGACTGAGTCCAGCAGTTCTCCTGCCTGGGGTGCAGCCCTGGGTCTGTATCTGGCCTGTCCCTGCTACTTACAGGATGGGATCTGGGTGAGCTCCTGCCTCTCTGGGCCCCTCTGCAAGGTAGGGAGTTGGCAAATTGGTTCTGAAGAGCAATTTTGTCTTCAAGGGCCTCGTTCTGCTCCTCTGGACCTCAGTAACCCCTAGGTGCTCCTAAGCTGTAAAGAAAAACAAAAAATGTTCCCTATATGTCCCAAAACAGTTTCTAGTCCCCTCCTCAAGAAGAAATAAACTATGTCTAACCCAAGCACCTCCCTGATCAGGGGCAAAGAAGCAAACTTTTCAAGAAAGAAAACACCCACACAAAAAAACCCCACCGATTTGCCAACCCCTCACTCCTGCCTGCACGTGCGCACACACACACACACAGACACACATATACATACATAAACACATATACAGACACACAGAGGTCCACATGCACATCCCCACACTCACCAAGTGCATGTTCTTTGTTAAAAGGAAGTAAGTTCTGGAGCCTATCATGGAATTAAAGGCAGGGCTTTGCAGCTTCCAAATTCTGTGACCTCAGTTGGGTCACTTGACAGCTCTGTGCCTCTGTTTCCCTATCTGATAGCAGGTGGAGTTTGAGTAAATCAGAAACTAGAGAATCTGGATCCAGCCTACAAATGTGTTTTATTTGGCTTACTCAGGCCTTTGAGACAGCTTGTTGTCATGTAAAGATAGGAAGATTCTATGTGAAAATCTAAGATGCAGCATGTCCTAAAGATATGGTGTCTGCCACAGCAAAATCAGCAGGCAATGAGAAGCAACCTTGACTCCATTAGAGCTGCGCTGTCCAGTTTGCCACAGGCCCCACCACTCCCTGTTGTCTTCCTGACAGTGAGATCAAGTATCAGTTGCCATTTACCATGGGGCTTGTGCTGTTGCTTTTCTTCTAGTTAACAGGAAAGTGGGAAATCTCTTACAACTCCCCCTTCATCTAAAGAGAAAGATAGGAATGCATGGTTTAAAAAAAATAGGAGGAACCCTATTTGTGAATGTATTTACCGGGCAGTAAGTGTGTCTGCGTCAGACTCAGTGAGGTGGCTTCCCTGTGGATGCTGGAAGGGGGCATACAAGTCAGCCTCGTCTCACCTGACACTGAAACCCCACCCAGCTTCCAAAGGCTGTTTCTCATCATTTGGGAAGTGCTGCCCCTCCTGTCACTTCATATGGAGCCCACAACTCTCAAGACAGGCGTGGAGAGGGTGTTAGTTGTGGACCGTGCACACAAGGAAATCTAGGCTTACCTGGACAGAGCACAGAAGGAGCCGGGAGGGACAGAATCAGGCCGTCTTCCTCTTGGAGAAGCACTTGTCAGATCTGATGATACTGGCCATGGCCCAGGGCTCAGGCCCAAGGGGCATCCACCTGGTCTGATCAGAGGCCAGTGGGGAGCTCAGGGCACAGCTTTACCTGCCAGCTGGTGACTGCCCCTGAACCAGGCTGGGAGGCCACAGAGGCAGCAGCCCCAAGGGGCCTTAGAGAGGGGACTTACACAGGTGGTGGACACATCTGAAGTCTTACAGAGAAGGGGTCTGGAGTTCCCAGGCAGGTGTTGCTGCTGTGGGCTCGGGGAGCTACCAGGGCCTTGGAGCACCTGGGCGTCCCAGGATCAGATCTGAGCCAGTCTCATGAGGCTGATCATCTGCTAGACTGAGCTCCTCGCCAGGCCCTTGTGTGTGTCTATGTGGATCCTGCAAGAGCATGGCCAGAGCCAGCCAGAGGGGCCTGGGAGGTGGAACGGGGGTTGTTCTGAGACGGTGGCAATGAGGAGGAGGATGTCTCTGTGAGAAGAAGGAGCAGTTAGGTGGTGCCTTGCCCAGGCTCAGTCCTGGCACAGTTACCCTGAGCAAGATCCTGTTGCTGGAGTTGTGCGTGCTGCCCTCCGAGCTCACATCCTAGCAAGTAAAGTTCTCCCTCACTGGGCACGGAGGGAGAGGCCTGTGTTTCCAGGCTCCTTAAAGGAGCTCCCATTAGGCTACACAAACATGAGGCTGCCTGCCTTTTCTCATCATATCTTTGGTGCGCACACGTGTGTGTGTGTGTGTGTGTGTGTGTGTGTGTGTGTGTGTATTAGGGTCTTGCTCTGCTGTTCAGACTGGAGTGCAAGCCTCAGCCTCCCAAGTGTGTGTGTGTGTGTGTGTGTGTGTATTAGGGTCTTGCTCTGCTGTTCAGACTGGAGTGCAAGCCTCAGCCTCCCAAGTAGTGGTACTACAGTTGCACACTCCATGCCTGGCTAATTTTTAAAATTATTTTGTAGAGACTGGGGGTTTGCTGTGTTGCCTTGGCTGAGCTACTGCACCTGGCCACACCTTTGGCCTCTTAAAGGTCAGCCCTTCACATCATGTCACCAGTGACCTGACAGGCGAGAAAGCTGCTTTTCTCCTCTCTTGCCCCTCCTCGACTCTTGCTGCTAGGAGAGAAGCAGACACCTGGCCTGGATGTGACTCCAGTGCCCCATCGGAAGTGAAACTTGCCCTCTCTTGCAGGTGTTTGAGAAGCTGCAGCTGCTCAACCCTGAAATAGAAGCAGAACAAATATTAATGTCGCCCAACTCGTATATAAAGCTGCAGACAAACAGGTACGTGACTCAGCTCTTGTTTCCAGCAAAGCTGTGTGGCTGTACTTGCATCCGACAGCTCATGTGTCAACCCTGTCAGGAGCCATGGGTGCTTTCAGGGAGGTTTTCTCCTGTTGTGCTTGGAATGGATGAGGCCTCTGCCTGCTCCTTCTCTTCTCTGTGGTGCTTCTCTGCTTCTTGAAATCACTTCTCACTGTGGGTCTCTTTTTCCTCCTTGTAGCCTAGAAACATTTTTATGCAAGCTACTAAAATTCAGTCTTTAAAAGGGGAAAAAAACACCAGCTTAGAAGTGTTGTGTTTCCATACTTGCCACTCAGAGTGTAGCTGATGAGCCAGAAGCATCAGCATCATCAGGAAGAGGAGATGCAGCTCTCAGGCTCCACCCAAGACCTGCCCAAGGAGAAGCTGCACTCTAGGGAGATCCCCAGGCGAGGGGGCCACACAGTAACGCTTGGCAAGAGCTGTTTAAAGCTCTTCTGCAAACATAATTCCTACCTTTGATTCCAAGAGGATGCCTTTCATAACAGTGGCTTGCATTTGAATGGCAGTTGCCAAGCGGGAGACTCCACAGGCCACAGGACACTTACTTGTTGCATGAAACACATACATGTTTTCATTCAGCCAAAAGTAACAAAGTGCCAGGCTCCATGCTGGGCTCCAGGAACGCGGATATGGGTGACATAGGGTGCCCTGGAGGAGGGTAGCAGGAGAAGGCTATTAGAAAGCAAGATGTAGTATTCAAGCCAGAGCCCAAAGAAGTGTGCTGTCCATGGGGATTTAGGGGAGGCATGTCCCAGGTGGAGATGCTCGGGCTGGAGTTCTTGAAGGATGAGTAAGAGTTCCCCAGGTTAAGAGGAAGGGGTTGGTGGAGAAATAATGTTTAGGCAGAAGCAATAACATTTGCTCCTAGTCATCTATAGGGCTGTGGAAGAGACAGAGATGATGGGAACTAGCCCTGGGAGCTGGAGGCCTTTCCTTCCTGGGTTTCTTTATTATATTAATAAATATGTAAAAGGGTAAAAAATATGGTGTAATTTGCTTCCTACCCAGTGCATAGTATCAGTAGTTTGCTAACAGTTTTCTTAGCAGGTAGCCTGTTTTTATCCTGTTGACAGTCCTTAGAAATAGGACAAGGCAAGATCATTGCACACCTTTTACCATGTAAGAAGTCAATGCCGAGAGAAGAGGGGACGTAATGTGCACACAGCTGGTGGCAGGACGTGTTGGGACCGGCTTTGGATTCTGTCAGACTCAAAGCCCCATCCTCCACTATGCCAGGCTGCCTTGCTTCAGTAAATTGAGAACAATTTGCTGCAGAAATGATATTTTACAGTAAATGTCCCATGGAGCTGATGAAAGAAACTGCCCTCACAGTCTCTCCCTGCCTGCTGGCCGACCCACGGCAGGCGCTGCTCTGGGAAGAGTGAGAAGCCTCACTTTGCTTGGAACCATTGGATTTCTGAATTAGTTTTCCGTGGGTGACTGATGAAGCCTCAGACAACTGACAGCACATGGTCCTGAGGCCCGTGGGGCCAAGATTGGGCCTTTTCCACCTCCAAGGAGCATGGGGAGCTGCAGACTCTTAGATGTCCTGGCATTGTATCCAGGCCCACTCCCACTGCTGCCGTCTACAAAAACAGCTCTATTTTGTTTTCCAAAGGGATGGTGCAGCCTCTCTGAGCTACCGCGTCCTAGATGGACCTGAAAAGGTTCCAGTCGTGCATGTTGATGAGAAAGGCTTTCTAGCATCAGGGTCTATGATCGGGACATCCACCATCGAAGTGATTGCACAAGAGCCCTTTGGGGCCAACCAAACCATCATTGTTGCCGTAAAGGTAGGGTTGCATCCTCCTCCTTTTTGGAGTAATGAAAGCAATAGCACTGAGGTAATATGCCTCTCAGGAGTAAAAGTGAATATATTCACCTTCCAGCTGGGAAACTGTAGATAGGAATTTAAGAGTAACTCAGGGTAGATAAAAAGCTACAGCATCTTCTGGTCGTCAGAGCCGAAGATCCTTGGGAGATCATTGATTCCAAGTACTTCATTTCATAGATGAGGCCCAGTGAGATCCATGATTGGCGTAAGGTTACAGAAATGGGACTGGCACTACAGCTTCCTGACTGGAGTGCCGGTGCTCCACCCACCGTGCTTGGCCACTGATGTTATCACCACCCATGGTGGAGCTCCTGCTCTGGGCCAGCCCAGTGCCTGGAACATGATCTGTTCTTAAGAGCATTGGATGATATGCCCGGTATCTGCCATAAAAGTCATGACATCCAGTACATGACATCCGCTGTGGTTTTGAGAATGAGGTGGCCCATTTTCCAGACAAGGAGACTGAGGCTCAGAGTGGGAGTGACTTGCTCAAGGTTGCATGGGAATTGAGAGATGGGGTCTGTCTGCTTTGGGTGGTGTCCTTCTACCATGTCATGGCACTGCCCTCTGCCATTCTGTGTTCCTTAGGGATGGGACCTTCTCCATCAGCATCCCTGGGTCAGGTCCTGGGGTTTTGCTGAATGGAATTTTCTTTCCATGTCTCATCACCACTTGCTGAACCCTGGATGACAGAAGACACACACTCACTTAAATCTTTAGACTCTGCCTGGGTCACAGACCTTTTTCATTAATTCACATCTTCTGTTTCAAAGTGGGTGCCTGGCAGCAGATCCCCCGCTCTAGTTTTTGGTGAGTGAAAGTGACTGACTGCTCATGCTATTTCAACAAATATGTATTGAGCACTAGCTGTATACCAGACACTGCACCACTGAACTTTGTCAAAGAAGTTCAGACCTTTGGAGCACTAGTTTTTGAGCCAGGATAGATTTTCACCTGGACTCAGAGAAACAAGGGCTGCTGTTTATGGAGCTTGGGTTCTTGGGCTCCAGAAATCCCCATTTCCCTCCTTGCCCTGGTGGCCTGCAGGCACACTGTGACATGCTTAGAGCTTCCCCTGCGATCCAGAAGGACGTTGTTTCTTTAAATGCCCCGAGAGCCAGGTTCTCTGAAGAAACTGGATATTGCAGCCCAGGGGGCCCTCTCTCAATGTGAATAGCGATCTCATTTTTCCAAGTCATGGATTGGGACACTCCTGGGTGGGTTTTCTCATAGTGAGGCCAATCTGCTGTGTTGGGAGGTAAGAACTTTGTCACTAGTTTGGGACACTCTGGGGAGTGTGGCCTTTACTCCTCTCAGGACCCCTAAGTCCAGCCCCGCATTGTTCCTGAAGTGGATCCTCCTGGGGGCAGGCGTCCCCTCCTTGAGAGGTAGGTTTTGCTGGAGGCCAGTCCCTGGGACTGAATCCTCATCATACCTGTATGTTGTCCTTTAGGTATCCCCTGTTTCCTACCTGAGGGTTTCCATGAGCCCTGTCCTGCACACCCAGAACAAGGAGGCCCTGGTGGCTGTGCCTTTGGGAATGACCGTGACCTTCACTGTCCACTTCCACGACAACTCTGGAGATGTCTTCCATGCTCACAATTCGGTCCTCAACTTTGCCACTAACAGGTAGGATGTGGGCGAGGGTCATTTCTCCTGTGAAGTCCTGTCTGGTACCTGGTAGAGACAACTGGGGATAACACAGAAAGGCTGCTGCTATTGAAGGAAGATGTACGTTACTTCAGTTTCCAAGAGATGTGGGCATGCTGCACCGTGCAGGGCCACGAGGAAGCACCACTGCCCTCGGGGGATGCAGACCATCTCAGAGGAAGATAGACAGGCATCAGCCCCCAGAGGAGGAAGTAGGGTGTGGGGAAGCTCCAGGGAGCGCGCCCCGAGGCACAGGAGATTGGCCCTTCAGCCTTGGCTGCCCACAGGTCCTGCCACGGTTGTGTTTCCCTGTTGCTGAATGCATTCAAAGACAGGTGTCAAGGGTGTTGCCTTATGGAAAGAACTAGGGTTTAGAGTCAGGCCTGGTTCTAGCCACAGCTCTGCCCTTTGTGGGCCCTGTGAGCAGGTCACCATCCAAAAATCTGTTTCCACACCTATCATGTTGGGCAGTGTGGCCTAGGTTCGAGGGCTTTCCTTCAGCTGAGGGAGTGGGTCATGAGGACCTCTGGCAAACCATGGTGCTCTGTGTGTGTGCACAGAATTGCCATCTGTCAGTTTAGGGCATGTCCTGGAGGAAATGGAGCCCAGTTCTCCCAGCCCTTTGGCTGCACTGCAGGTCATTCTGGCCTTCTTGTGGCAGGAGCACCTGATAGAGACCCAGTCAGCACTCAGGATCAAAAGGTGTGGTGGAGGCAAGGATGCAGCCACGATCCCTAACCCAAACTGTCACCCCACACAGTCCACACTTCTGCACCAAAGCTGCCATTGGCAACATTGAGCACCTGCCCTGTGGCAGGTGCCTCCCCACTGCTGACCTCATGTAATACTCACGCCAGGCCTGTGTCGCGGGCACGTGATGATCCCCATTTTTCAGAGGCGGAAAGGGCAGAGGCTGCTTCTGCAGTCAGGTTGCATAGTAAGGGCAGCCTTCCCTTTCTGGCATGTCCAGTTCTCTGGTGGGAAGAGTGTAGGGAAGCACTCTGGATCTCTTTCCTCTCGAGGCCTCAGTTTCCTTTCTGGAATGCCGGAATGATGCTGCTGCCACTGCCTAGCTGCGGGCTGTGTGTGCTTTCTGGGGTGACAAGTGAGGAGGTAGAGCCTGTGCCATCTGCCTGCAGTGGTCCCTCGTCTGGGGCCGCTGTTTGGTAACCTCGAGTTGGGGCCACAACTGGGACCTCAGTCAGTCGAATGCTTTGCTCAGCAGAGGACCTGGACTACATTTCTCCATCTGGGAGTTGGAGGCTTCTTTACCAAGACTGAGAGTGAGCCCTCCTTTCTCTCCTGTGCCTAGAGACGACTTTGTGCAGATCGGGAAGGGCCCCACCAACAACACCTGCGTTGTCCGCACAGTCAGTGTGGGCCTGACACTGCTCCGTGTGTGGGACGCAGAGCACCCAGGCCTCTCGGACTTCGTGCCCCTGCCTGTCCTACAGGCCATCTCCCCAGAGCTGTCCGGGGCCATGGTGGTGGGGGACGTGCTCTGTCTGGCCACTGTTCTGACCAGCCTGGAAGGTAAGACAGATCCTGAGCCAGGGAACCTGTGGAGTCACGGACGCTTGCAAAGCTGAGTGGGGGCTACCTGGGTGGGGGCTACCCGAGCGGGGGCTCGGCGCCAGTTACGGGGGCCTGCAGGCAGACCTGCAGGATACTCAGGAGCAGTGCTCCAAAACTGCTGCCCAGAGACCAGATCCAGCCTGTGCCTGTTTTCTGCAAGGAAATTTTTGTTGACACTCAGCTGGACCATGCATTTGTGTATGGTCAGTGGCTGTTGTCACCCTACCACTGCCAGATTGTGTGGTCATAGCAGAGATCATATAGGCTGCATAACCCAAATGCTTATGTCCGACCTTCAGAGAAAGCATTTGCCGGCCCTTTTCTGGAACAGCTCCTCCCGGGGGGCGTCCCCTGCTCCTGTGGGGCATCCCCTGCTCCTGTGGGGCATCCTGCCTCTGCACAGTCTCACGCAGTTCCTCTAGCCAGGAGACACACGGATCGCTGCTGCTGCTGCTGAGGAACTGAATTGACCATTTTAGTGAATTCTGTGGGAGGTGGCCGCCATCGTGAACAGCACAGGCTAGGAGACTTAAGCAAAGAAGGACATTGGGCTAAATCAGTGACTTCCAAATTTCAGCCATGCCCAGGTGACCTGTAGTACATCTGTGGAAGACATGTACAATTATTTACTTAGTTTTTATTTTCAAATTGTCTCCACCTTTTTTTTTTACCTTACTAAATTCATTTTAAAAGGAGATGAAATACAACCTTTAAGGAAAAACAAATATAATTTGCCATAAATAGATTATAGTTGAGTCCTTTAATTGTATTTATTATATAATGTGATTGGCTTTTAACTCAGAAGTGTATGTGGTGAAAGCTCTGAGCCTCACACCTGCTGTTTGCTAAAATGGAATTGATAAGGCAACGAAGGAATGGGGAGGGGCTGTGCTTTGGGGAAGGAGCTACAGAGGGCAGGGCCTGGCAGCAGCACCAGACCATTCCTGGGCAGGGATCAGCTAAAGCTTCATGCCAGGATGGTCAGGAAATTCCAGGCAGGGAGCTGTGGGTCAGGGAGAGCAGGTGCTAGGGGCCACAGCCCTGTAGAGGGTGGGTGCAGCAGGGTAGGAGAGCTGATGGCTCCAGGTGGCTGGAGCCAGGAGCATGACCGGCACTGGGGCAGGCAGTGAGGCTGTCTCCTGAGGCTGCTGAGTGAGCCCCATTGGGGTAGTGGCAGCCAGTGAGGAGGCTGGCTTATCATCCAGGTGAGCTGGGCTTTGACTGGAGTGTCCAGCTATGGGAAGGGGGTGACATCCATGTTTCCTCTCCAGGCCTCTCGGGAACCTGGAGCTCCTCGGCCAACAGCATCCTCCACATAGACCCCAAGACGGGTGTGGCTGTGGCACGGGCTGTGGGATCTGTGACAGTTTACTACGAGGTCGCTGGGCACCTGAAGACCTACAAGGAGGTAGGCTCCAAGCAGCAGAGGCACAAGTGGCTCAGTGGCCTGTGAGGTGGGCCTGACCTGGGAGGATTATGAAGACTTTTCCTTTTAGAGAAAAACCGTCTGAGGGCTTGGGGTCTGGGAGTCATGAGTCTGGGACTGTGCTGACTCTGACGTGGAGACAAGCTCCCTTTTCTTTCTAGGCCTCAGTCTGCCCATGTTCAAGAGGGTGTGATGAGGACAGGCAGCCTTGTAGGGTGGACTCCAGCTCCCATGGGCTTGGTTCTGGCAACCCCGGAGTGGGCACTTCCTGGGAGCCGGTGCTTCCCTGTCACCTGCAAGGTTAAGACTACCTGTGCAAGTCAACTTTTGAGTCTGGAGGCAACAAAACCTGCTGTCTCTTCCATTCATCTCCAGTTGAGAATGAATCAGTGGGCCAAGTCTGACTGAGATCCAAATGCATCTCATTTTTAGAGGCAGCATGTGCTTTATGGAACCTAGCAGTTTAACCTAATAGTTTGCATATTTAGTGCTGCAGCTCTGCGGTTTGGGCAAGCCAGTTGCAGACAGAGGCATCCTCTGACAATACAGCTGTGCTCCCCTGGAAAGAGCCTCTGGTCAGGAGATGGGGTAGCATGGACAAAGGTGTGCAGGGTTCAAGGGCAGAGCATGGGGGGCTGGAACAGAGGGTATGGGAGAAGCATGGTCTGGCTTTGTGATCAGATCAGGAAATGCACTGGATTCCGGGCAGTTTGGTGCAGGTTGACAGTGGGGCATCTAGAGCCAGGCAGTCTAGGTCAAATCCCAGCTTGGCCACTACAAGGCTATGACTGAGCAATCACTGAGTCTCGCTATGCCCCGGTTTTCTTGTCTGTATAATGGGGATGATAGCGTTGTGAGGATTCAGTGAGTTAGCACGTGGGAAGCCCCTAGGGTGGTGCTCAGCTCCTAGCCAGTGCTCAGCAGAAATTAACTGCTGCTGCTCCTGTTCCAGGGTGAAGGGGTAGAAGCTTATGCCACACTCAGTGGAGTTTTTTAAACAGTGCTATAGACCAAGGCTGTGTTTGCTGAGGTTACCTGGCTCCTGGAGGAGCTCGAGAGAGCAGTGGCTGCAGGGTAACTGGCCAGAGACTGAGGCCAGGCCCTCAGCTGGGTTCATGGGGTGTGGCAGAATCTAAAGGCAGGTTTGGGAGAGATGGGAGGGAGGGAGGCACATCAGAGCTCCATGAGCATCCAGAAGTGGGGCTGGAGGGGAGGAAGGGCTTGGGGTGACCAGGCTGCTACTGGTCCTTTGTTAAGAGGGGCACACAGAGGTGGGTAGGCCTGCAGGGAGGTGAGGAGCCTGGGCCAGGGAGCTAGAGATGTCACAGCTCTCCCAGGTGAGGCAGGGAGCGCAGCTGGGCGGGTGCGGCAGAAGCACTGTGAAGAAGGCTGGACAGGGTGGGGGTCTCACTCCAGAGGTGGCTTCTGAAGCCCTGGGAGTGGGTGGGAGCACACGGGCACTCTGGGAGTGCAGGTAGGAGAGGGACCAGGAGGCCTTGGGCACTCTCTGAGGGTGGACAGGGAGGAAGGGGAGAGGAGAGCCAGGGTTGGGGGGTCCCAGGCTAGGGAGTGGGACACAGCCTCTGTCAGTCCCTGGAGGTGGATGGTGGTAAGCCGTGAGAGGAGGCCCCGTGAGTTTGACAGTGATGCAGGCCTGGTCACCTACAGCTCTGCATGGGGCATATCCCTGGGACCTGCAGGGGCTTCGATCCCATCCCTGCTCTGAAGTTCACCTACTGGTAGAAACCAGATCCCCCGAGGCAGGGACCGCTGGTGCCTGCTGAGAGAGGGAGGGGGGCCTTCAGCTGCAGGAAGTGGACTTGGGCCTGAAGGGTGGATGGGGCTGGGCTCTGCAGAGAAGGTGGGAGGGTGTCCTAGCCAAGGGACTGCAGGGAGGTCACCAGCCTGGGGCTGTTTGGATGTGGCCAGGTGCAGGATGGGCCCGGGGGAACAGCTGGGAAAATCTGGGCAGACTGGATTCTGGGTGGGGTGCGGTGCTGTACTACGGAGAAGTGATCCTGGCTGTCCCAAGAGCCAAAATCCTCAGGCTACCCAGATCGATTAATGAATTCAGGCCCGCTCCTCAGCGTCTAGTTGGCTGCTGGGAGAAGCAGCTTATTCAATGGGAGAACTGAGCTGTGAAGTCTGACTAGACTGGGCTCAAACCCCCTCTCTGCCACATTCTAGCAAGGCATTTAGGCTTTGAGCCTTAGCGTTGCCACCTGTGAAATGGGTGACACTGTGTCAGACTGCAGGGGGAGGTCGTGGAAACGCCCAGCATGCACGAGGACATAGGCGGCGTTCCATGAAGCTTCCTTGGCTCCCTCTCTAGGTCGTGGTCGGCGTCCCTCAGAGGATTATGGCCCGTCACCTCCACCCCATCCAGACCAGCTTCCAGGAGGCTACAGCCTCCAGAGTGATTGTTGCCGTGGGAGACAGAAGCTCTAACCTGAGAGGTACTTAATGAGGGGCTTGGGCGGTCTTCAGAGTACCTGGGAGCAGGGAGGTGGCTTCCTGTGTCCTCCAGATGGAGTTTGTCTGCTTTTCCTATTCACACTCACACCAACTCCAGAGAGGGCATTTAGCCCCCACTCGTCCACTCCTTCCAGCGTTTCTGAACTTGGAGTCCTCCAAAAGCTGAGCCAGTGAAAGGAATCTTCATAATGGAGCCCAGCTCCCGGAAGGTGCCTGTTCTGCACTAGAAATGTGACTTCAGCCCAAGGGCACCCTAGCAAAGAAAGCCACAATTTCCCACCATGAATCCCGGAAACTGATGAATTAGCAGGACTGGTTGCTGGTTTTAATTTTTGTAATGACCTCTCCCAGGTCATGCACAGAATGTTGAATCCCATCCCCTGCCCATGACAGCCCTGAACAGCGGCTGCCAGAAATAAGTAAGTCAGCCGGGCGCGGTGGCTCAAGCCTGTAATCCCAGCACTTTGGGAGGCCGAGACGGGTGGACCACGAGGTCAGGAGATTGAGACCATCCTGGCTAACACGGTGAAACCCCGTCTCTACTGAAAAATACAAAAAAAAACTAGCCGGGCAAGGTGGCAGGTGCCTATAGTCCCAGCTACTCCGGAGGCTGAGGCAGGAGAATGGCATGGACCCGGGAGGCGGAGCTTGCAGTGAACTGAGATCCGGCCACTGCACTCCAGCCTGGGCTACAGAGCGAGACTCCGTCTCAAAAAGAAAAAAAAAAGGAAATAAGTAAGTCAACAGGGCTGTTTTCTTACACCACTTCACTGGCAGAGTGAAGCACCGCCCTTCTCGTCCTAATTAATGAGGCAGCTCTGTTCCATCATGGCAGCCTCTGCTCCTTCCTCAGCACAAGTGGACAGCACTGTGCCGTTGCCAAAATGCTGCTCAGGTGTTAGTGGAGAACTAGTACCCTCCAAATGTGCAGAAGTAAATTGCCATTTCCCCTGCTGACAGGGACAGAAGTCAGGCATTAGTGGGCCCGGCCCATCTGCTGTGCCCCTGGATACAAGGTCTGGAACAGATGCTGAAATTCTGACTTGAAGCTCCCTGTGATGCCGAATGGCGCCCTCTTCCATATGATGTGTCCTTGGCTTTACCAATCCTGGCTCATCCCAAAACTTAGAGCAGCCCTGAGGCCCTGCTGGAAGACATGCAAGGGCAGGTGGCATTTGCAGCCCAGCCAGCCTGTGCAGGCCTGGTGGAATTCGGTGTGGTGGCCATCGGGCCTGGCCCACACCCTCTCATCTCCCCTCTCTAGGCGAGTGCACCCCCACCCAGAGGGAAGTCATCCAGGCCTTGCACCCAGAGGCCCTCATCAGCTGCCAGTCCCAGTTCAAGCCGGCCGTCTTTGATTTCCCATCTCAAGATGTGTTCACCGTAGAGCCACAGTTTGATGCTGCTCTGGGTAACTACGAGGATTTGAAAGTGAAAGGGACTTGGAGACAGTCTCTGTCTTCTGGGATCTTGGGGCTTCATGTGCCCAGCTCACCATGGCCGTCTGTCCGGAGGGCAGAGATTGCTAGGAGCCCAGCCTGGGGATTGACTCCAGGGGGACTTGGGAGGACTGCTGGTCACAGAGGGTATCCTAGCTTGGCCAAGGCCTTTACGGGGGATTCCCAGGAGGACTTCTGGAGGAGGTGACTTCTCACCTAGGCTCTGGAGGATGCATAAGAGTACCCTGGTTAGAGAAGCAGGGGGAAGAAATGACATCAGTGCACAGGCAGGAGAGGGGACAAGACAATACACTCTTGTCTCCGCAGGCCAGTACTTCTGCTCAATCACAATGCATAGGCTGACAGACAAGCAGCGGAAGCACCTGAGCATGAAGAAGACAGCTCTGGTGGTCACTGCCTCCCTCTCCAGCAGCCACTTCTCCACAGAGCAGGTGGGAGCCGAGGTGCCCTTCAGCCCAGGTCTCTTCGCCGACCAGGCTGAAATCCTTTTGAGCAACCACTACACCAGCTCCGAGGTCAGGGTCTTTGGTGCCCCGGAGGTTCTGGAGAACTTGGAGGTGAGTGGCATCTGCATGCCTCAGGCCAGGCCAGAGTCAAGGGTGTCAGGAAGGCCCTGGAGGAAGAGGGAATGTGGCGTGGATGTCCTGGGCCAGCTCTCTTTAAAATTTATTTTTACAATTATAATTTTTAAATTGAAGTACTCTTTCTGTAGCACTATTGCTGTCTCTCAGGCTGCGTGATTGTATTAATTGATCCGACCTCTGCTGTTCTTCCCCAGCTATAAGTTAAGCTTGTGGGGGCAGCACTGAGAACCCAGAGAAGGTGCCAGTGAGCGTGTGGTGCGTGGCATGGCCGAATTTAGTGCAGGAGCATCCGCCACAGAGCAGGGAGGAAAGCCCTAATCCCTGCTGGGACAAGTCCCCTCTCTCCAGGCCTCACTTCCCCCATGACTAAGTCGTGGGTTGGGGTTGGGGGGCGAATGATCCCTCAGGCCCGGAGCCTAGCAGGCTGGGAAGAGTTCTGGGGTGAGAGAACCAAGGAGTTCCTCGGCATTTCCACCTGCTCATCCTCCTGCCTTGCTGCAGCCAGCGTGACGGCATGTTCTCCCGCAGAGGCAGGGAATGCCCAGCATCGCCAATGAGAGAGGAGGGCCGGCCCGCTGGTGGCTGCTGGAGACCAGCCATGAGCAGAGCTCGGGCTGCTGCCTTGGAGAGCTGGTGCTTGGTGATATTTCGTGTTGGTTTAGCCTTTTTTTTTTTTTTTTTTTTTTTGAGGTGGAGTCTTGCTCTGTCGCCCAGGTTGGAGTGCAGTGGCACTATCTTGGCTCACTGCAATCTCCACCTCCCAGGTTCACGCCATTCTCCTGCCTCAGCCTCCCGAGTAGCTGAGACTACAGGCGCCCGCCACCACACCCGGCTATTTTTTTGTATTTTTAATAGAGACGGGGTTTCACCGTGTTAGCAAGGATGGTCTCAATCTCCTGACCTCGTGATCCGCCCGCCTCAGCCTCCCAAAGTGCTGAGATTACAGGCGTGAGCCACTGCGCCTGGCCTGGTTTAGCATTTTTGTAAGCAGCAGTTGATTAGAATTGAATAAACTTGAATTTGATTCTGACATTCATATTGATTTGTCCTTCCCTCAAAAAACACCCTGAGTACGTACAGGGCTTCCCGACTCTGCAGACTACATGCCGTCCATGAGCAGTGCCCAGGTGTCATTACCTGCCCATGAGGTGTGACCTGGGCAGGGGTCTCTACTCCATACCCTTGGGCCCCAGGAGGGAAGCCCAGCATGTCAGGCTGAAGCAGGGGTGCTTCCAGAGATGGGCCATGCAGAGCAGCCCTCCCGCCTTGGGGTCCTGAGGCCCCACTCAGTGGTCCCTCCACTGAGTCCCACCCCCAGCTCTGATGTCTCTTCCAGGTGAAATCCGGGTCCCCAGCCGTGCTGGCATTCGCAAAGGAGAAGTCTCTTGGGTGGCCCAGCTTCATCACATACACAGTTGGCATCTCGGACCCCGCGGCCGGCAGCCAGGGCCCTCTGTCCACTACCCTGACCTTCTCCAGCCCTGCGACCAACCAAGCCATTACCATCCCAGTGACAGTGGCTTTTGTGATGGATCGCCGTGGGCCCGGTCCTTGTGAGTTGCAGAATGATGTCATCTGGGACAGACCAGGGTGGGGAGGGACAGGCAGAAGTGGTCCTGGCTATCAGTAGAAACCTGGGGTGTAAGAAATGGAGTAGTCAGAAATGCAGAATGTCCCTCAAAGTGATCACTGCTCATTGGGGCCATGATGCAGACTTTAGTTCCCCAGCTTTCCCATCTGTTCTCAACGGGCCTCCAACCCCGTGGAGGCCCACAGGGACTGTGCCCCTCCTCTGCTCTGCAGCCTGCGCCAGGAGAGGAAGCGCCAGAGTATCAAGAGCAGCTGTGGGCCCGGACCTCCAGCAGGTGGCCTGGCCCTCATCCTTATGTCTAAGAGGGGCCTGTGGACTGCCCTGTAGACATACAGTAGTGCAGGAACATGATGGGACACCACAGTGGGCCTGGTGGTTTTGGTAACTCATCTTCCCATTGATGGCAGATGGAGCCAGCCTCTTTCAGCACTTCCTGGATTCTTACCAGGTCATGTTCTTCACGCTCTTTGCCCTGTTGGCTGGGACGGCGGTCATGATCATAGGTGAGGAGGCTGCGTGTATCTCTGGGTCTGTTCCCCTGCCCCCGCCTGCTCTAACCAACCATGTGCTCTTGCAGCCTACCACACTGTCTGCACGCCCCGGGATCTTGCCGTGCCTACAGCCCTCACGCCTCGAGCCAGCCCTGGGCACAGCCCCCACTGTGAGTAACCCCCCTGCAGGCAGAACCAGGCAGAGCTGCTGAGAAAGAAAAGAGCCCTGAGGGAGGGGTCGAGGCTCCTGAACCCTAAGTCTCAACAGGTCCTTGCCTGGGCCAAAGGAGCCTGAGGCCCAGAGGACAGATGTGGGAGCCAGCAGGGTCAGGGCAGAGGGGCTGCCAGTCCTGGTTCAGCAAGAGCTTTCCCCAGGCAGAGCCATGCTGGGTGGAGGTGTGGGCAGCAAGGAGCTCTGTCTAGGCAGGGGTGCATGCTAGGACCAGATTCTCACCGGCTGGGGCTGCCTCAGAAGGCTCTAAGCTGGGGTTGGACGAGCTGACTCACAGATGGGGATTCTGGGTAGTTCTGACGAGAAATTTCCCAGAAGAAGGGGCAAATTCATTTCTTTCAGTGGTCCAGCTGTTTCTGGTGACCCTGCACAGCTCCAGGGAGCACCTCACTGTGTGAATGCAATTTCTCTCTCAAACAATGCAGTGCCCAGCCTGTAGTGCTGTACGCGAAGGCCCTTTAATGTCTTTTGATTCCCATTTGAGGGTTCTCTCGCCTACACAGAGAGTCCTTGAGCTCGTGTCTGCTGACCTGGGGGCCCATGGACCAGCTTCAGGGGGGTCCCTGAATTTGTTTGAAAGAAGACCCAGTTGTGTGGGTAGAAGCACTTTCCTGAGTAAGGAGAGCCCACACGCCCTGGCCTTCTGCCTGACGGCTTCTCCACCTGCGAAGCAGTGCCCAGGGGAGGTCATGGGTGCTCAGCCTTCTCACAGCTCTGCTGCTTTCTGCAGCTGCTCTGGCAGCAGGCACCTGCCCTTTCTAGTTGCCTCTCTCAGCGTGCTCCTCCCTGGGTTTTGGGAGCCACGCCTGGGTCTCTGCAAGGACTCCGGAGCACTGCAGAATCACTGCTCCCCTTGAGGTCTTTGTTCCTGTGGTACTCTTGCCCAAGGCTGTGTTGCTTTCAGATGCACAGGCCCTCCCTGCCACATGCTCCCTGGACAGATGCTGCTGCGGTCCTGAAACTTGAGACTTGTTCTCCCCGGACAGGCTCTGCACTCCTGGATGTTAGGTTGGCATCCCAGGCCTCTCTGTGTGGATGAGGCCAGCTCAGCAGGTGCCGGTGGACTTCCCTCTGCTGGCCAGGGAGGCCTCGGGGCATCACTATGAGAGTGTCCTGGGTGAGGCAGGCGCCTGCTGAATGCTGGCTGTAACTGAGGAGCGCACCGCTCTCCCTGGCTCTGCTGCTCACATCGTCTCTCTTCCCATCCTAGATTTCGCTGCCTCATCACCCACGTCTCCCAATGCACTGCCTCCTGCTCGCAAAGCCAGCCCTCCCTCAGGGCTGTGGAGCCCAGCCTATGCCTCCCACTAGGCCGTGTGAAGGTTCCCAGAGGATGGATCTCAGCCGAGCCTCGTGCGCCCCCAAGATGGGAGATCCCTACTGCATTCACACTGGAACAAGCCCCTCCAGACGAGTGCCCCGGCCAGCTTCACTGCCGTCTCTGTTCACACAGAGTTGTAGTTTCGGCTCTGCCCATTAGCTCATTCTTTTATATAGGAGTTTTAAATGTGTGTTTTTTTCCTTTCAGGTCTTACAAAGCTAAGACTTTTTGGCTCATTCCTTTTTGCATGGTTGTCTAGGGTTTCTGGACAATGTGCTGTTTCATTTTTATTTTCCTAGCCTTGCTGAAATCTCTCCCTTCTCAAGACTTTGAGCAGTTAAAAGTACTCTTTAGAAGTTGTCTGTAGGTGATGTTACTGTAGTGGTCTCAGGGAAAGGATTGTCCAATTACTTTAGGGATTTTTTTGGTGGGGCTTTTCCCCCTGTGAAAACTTACTTTTCCACTAGTCTGGTTGCTGCTAGGAATGTTGGGAAGCAGTGGGACATGAGTGTCCCTGTGTCTGCCCCACTGCCGCAACGGAAGCCTCAGGAACCAGCACCTGGAGGCCGGGATAGCCAACCCCTGGGTGAGCGAGAGGCTGGAGAACACGGGAGCTCACCCAGGGCTGCTGCCCGACCACGGGCCACTGTGAACAGACTTCAGTCCTCTGTTTTTGTTTCATAAGCTGTTGAGACATCTGGTGGACTTGGCTTAGGCCCTGCTGGGACATCCCAAGTGTGATCCCTCTCACTCCATCAGGACACCAGGACTGTCCTTAGGAAAATTCCTTGAGATGGCAGCAGGAGTCGTATTTTCTGTGTGTGTGTTTCGGAAAGCTGCTGTGTCCTGCCTCAGCACAAAGACCCAGTGTCATTTGCTCCTCCTGTTCCTGTGCCACTCCAGAACCTCAGCAGATCTGAGCCACCGCCTGCCAGTGTGAGAGGCGGCCACTTTTATGGCAGCTCGTCAGGCGCAGGGCCCCAGGCAGCTTCCCAGCAGGCCCTAGAGCCTGGCCCCGGCCGGTGATGGAGGGCAGCCACCAGCCCAGGGCCTGCCCATCCAGAAGGGACTCCCCAGGGGCTGGGGGAGGAGACCCTTGGAAAAGTCCTCTCTTCCCAGCTCCTGGTTCTGGATCTGAGATTCTCAGATCACAGGCGCCTGTGCTCCAGGCTGAGGCTAGGCTACCCTCAGGGAGATCCAGAGACTCATGCCCATGGCCATCCATGCATGGACGCTGTGTGGAGAGTCCAGGATGACTGGGGATCCCGCACAAGCCCCCTTCAGTCCTTCAGCGCTGGGCCATGTGGTTGATTTTTCTAAAGCTGGAGAAAGGAAGAATTGTGCCTTGCATATTACTTGAGCTCAAACTGACAACCTGGATGTAAACAGGAGCCTTTCTACTTGGTTTATTTAATAAAGCTCTATGTGATTTTTCAAGAGGGTGCGATCATTGATGAGACTTCTCTCTGATGGTGATGGTTTCTTCCCTTTACCCATCTATGATACTCTAGGGCCTGGCAGAGCTGGAGGTCTGAGCTTTATTCTCCCCAAGGGGTGAGCATCATTTTCAAGCACGCTCAGGTTGGCAAATCCAAGTGCATCTGGACATAGCCAGATCTTGCCAGCAAGTGAGTGTGCCCAAGAAGGCATGTTGACAAAACCATGTGATGCCACACAGTTCAGCTTTCTGCTCCCAAGCGAACCAAGCGACTCTTTATCTCTAATGGTTGCCAGGAAAGGCTTTTAGCACCATTTAGCACTAAAAATATAGTATATAATATAGTTTTTTCTCTAGAATTCTTAAGTCTGGCCAGAAGTGAACTCTTGTTCTCTGTTTTTCTGTATGTCTTTGTGCATGCTCACACGTGCATCCATGCATCCTGGAAATATTTTGTTGTTGTTGTTGTTGTTTTGAGACGGAGTCTCCTCTGTCGCCCGGGCTGGAGTGCAGTGGTGCAATCTCAGCTCACTGCAAGCTCCGCCTCCTGGGTTCACGCCATTCTCCTGCCTCAGCCTCCCGAGTAGTTGGGACTACAGGTGCCCACCACCATGCCTGGCTAATTTTTTGTGTTTTTAGTAGAGACGGGGTTTCACCATGTTAGCCAGGATGGTCTCGATATCCTGACCTCATGATCCACCCGCCTCGGCCTCCCAAAGTGTTGGGATTACAGGCGTGAGCCACCGCGCCCGGCTGCATCCTGGGAATATTACATCACAAGGTCTGCAGACACTCGCTAGCAGGGAGCACTGAACCTGGGGCATCCAGGGTGGGTGGCAGAGGTCTAGGCTGGTGAGAGCTTAGCAATCAGGTAACCAGGAGTCTAGGCCCACCTTGCTCTGGGGCTGGAGAGAAATTGTTTATCTCTCTGGGCCACAGTAGTTTCCTCACCTGCAAAGGGGCGCTCTTGGACATGTGTCCTAGTCACCATCCACCCAGAGTGGCTCCCAGCAGGAAGCAGGTGCTAGATGGCGTCACTGTCCCCAGATACTCAGCCTCCCTCTGTGCACGCCCTCTCCCACATGCCTTTGCAGTTCCTTCTGCCCACTGAGGCTAGGTGTGGTCATGTGACTTGCTTTGGTTGGCATGGGTGAGAGGGACGATGGGTCAGTGCTGGGCATCCCTTACCCTTCTTGTGCCCCTGCCATTGATGTAGTAAGCAGGAAACCCAGGTAGCTGCAGGTCCAAGCAGGAGGAAGGACACCTGCAAGGGACCTGCCCATCCCGGATCACCTGGCCTGCAGCCCATGGCTATGAAAAGAGTGATGGTTCTTGGGGGCAGCGTGGTAGGCAGCAACGTTCCAGCAACCCGTGACAGATAAGAAACATGCTGTGGTTCCCTTCTGGCTGAACGCAGTGAAGGCAGATGTTTTCTGTCTCACGTTCCCTCCCTTTGCGGATTCCCTCTGGGCTGTCTGGTGGGCCCTCTCAGCCCATCGTGCTGGGACAGGGTTTCCTGGGCGTCCCTGGCCGCAGGCCTAGCCAGGCACCCAGTCAGGAACCTCTGAGGACGGGGCACAGCAAGGTTGTGCAATGCTGGACCTGCCCCTCCTGTGCTCCCATCTCCTCTGGGCAAGGGTGTGGTCAGCCACACACTAGAGGCTGCTATGGGGGTGGATGGGAATGTGGCTCCACAGGACACATCGCTCCATCATTGTGGGTCCTGTGCCCACATGAAACCATCCTGCTCAGCCTTACTCTCCATTGCAGCCCTTGTGGCGGGGCCACAGTGGGAGGGATGTTCTCAGGATGGTTTTTGGAATGAATGCATGAGTGAATCCCCACGAAGGAATGTGATTTTGGGTTTCCCCAACTCTGGGTTCTAGTTTCTGGAACATCCTGAACCTCAGGTCAGTGTGGGGAGGAGCAGGGGCCAGGGGACAGGTGGAAGCTGAAACTCACAACAGGCTGAGAGTGCCCACCAGGCACAGCCCAGGGAGAATCGGCTGAAGGGAGGTACCGCAGGACAGAAAACAAGAGAGGGCTGACTCAGTCTCTTCCAAACCACTCCTCTCAGCCACCTCCAAGCCACCTGGGCTAGAGCCAAACAAAGCCAACTTGACAGAACCACCTCTGGCCACCAGCATGGCTCCCAGCAGCCTGTGTAGATCTGCCTAGATGGTTGGAAGAAGCCAAGAGGCAGGGCGAATGCTCAGAGCCGCCGCTGTTTCCTGCACGCCACCCGCTAGCACATGCTGAGCATTTCCAGTCACCAGCTCACTTCATCCCTGCCACAGCCCTAGGAGGCAGGCCCAGCCACCTACAGATGGGGAAACTGAGGCCCACAAGGTGAAGCCACTCACCTGGTCACATGCTGGCAAATGGCAGAACCAGGATTCAAATCCTGGTTGACTGGCACCAGAGTTTGCTCCCCCAATGTGTACCTTCTTCTACCCTCCTGGGTAGGGGCATCCACTGTGGGAGCCTTTCACCCACTTCCCTCAGACCAGCTAAGCTGTGGACTGTCTCATGAATTATTTTATAATCATAAGGAAGACATTTTGCTGGGCATGGTGGCTCACGCCTATAATCCCAGCACTTTAAGAGGATGAGGCAGGCAGATCACTTGAGGTCAGGAGTTCGAGACTAGCCTGGCCAACATGGTGAAACCCGGTCTCTACTAAAAATAAAAAAATCAGTCAGGCATGGTGGCACGTGCCTGTAATCCCAGCTACTCAGGAGGCTGAGGCAGGAGAATCACTTGAACCTGGGAGGTGGAGGTTGCAGTGAGCAGAGATTACACCACAGCAAGACTCCATCTCAAAAAAAAAAAAAAAAATTATTTAACATAAAAAATTTAACATAGAAAAATATTTTTTACAAGGAAAAATGTTTTTCATAAAAAATTAAAAGGCCGGGCACGGTGGCTCACATCTGTAATCCCAGCACTTTGGGAGGTTGAGGCAGTGGATCACGAGGTCAGGAGCTCAAGACCATCCTGGCTAACATGGTGAAACCCCGTCTCTACTAAAAGTACAAAAACTTAGCCAGGCATGGTGGCGGGCACCTGTAATCCCAGTTACTTGGGAGGCTGAGGCAGGAGAATGGTGTAAACCTGGGAGACGGAGCTTGCAGTAAGCCGAGATTGCGTCACTGCACTCCAGCCTGGGCGACAGAGCGAGACTGCATCTCAAAAAAAAGAAAAAAGTTTTGGCCGGGCACAGTGGCTCATTCCTGTAATCCCAACACTTTGGGAGGCTGAGGTGGGCAGGTCATTTGAGGTCAGGAGTTTGAGACCAGCTTGGTCAACATGGTGAGACCCTGTCTCTACTAAACACAAAAATTAGCTGGGCATGCTGGCATGCGCCTGTAATCCCAGCTACTTGGGAGGCTGAGACAGGAGAATCGCTTGAACCCGGGAGGTGGAGGTTGCAGTGAGTCCAGTGAGACTCCATCTAAAAAAGAGAAAAAAAGAAAAAAACTTTTAACAGAAAAGTACAACAAATAATGTAACAAACCCCCATGCCTACTACTCAATGTAGGCTTTTGTTAGCATGATCTTATAGGCTTCCACGGTGTGTTTTGTTTTGTTTTTCAAAAAATAGACCAAAAAAAACACCAAAACAAAAAACAAAAAACCCTACTATTGTAACTTCTCTCATGTAACCTCTACCTTCTAGCCCTTCATCTTTTTTTTCCCTTGAGATGGAGTTTTGCTCTTGTTGCCCAGACTGGAGTGCAATGGCGCGATCTCAGCTCACTGCAACGTCCGCATCCCGGGTTCAAGCACTTCTCCTGCCTCCGCCTCCCAAGTAACTGGGATTACAGGTGCCCATCACCACGCCCGGCTAATTTTGTACTTTTTTTAGTAGAGACAGGGTTTCTCCATGTTGGTCAGGCTGGTCTTGAACTCCCAACCTCAAGTGATCCACCTGCCTCGGAATCCCAAAGTGCAGGGATTACAGGCGTGAGCCACTGTGCCCAGCTCTCGTTTTTCTCTTCATAGGCTACTACTTTTGTAAGTTTGGAGCCAATCTTTCCAAAGCAACTCTTATTATTAAAAAGCATCAGTAAGGTCGGGTGCAGTGGCTTACATGTGTAATCCCAGCACTTTGGGAGGCCAAGGCAGGTGGATCACCTGAGGTCAGGAGTTCAAGACCAGCCTGGCCAACATGGCAAAACCCGGTCTCTACTAAAAATACAAAAATTAGCCGGGCGTGGTGGCACACACCTGTAGTCCCAGCTACTGGGGAGGCTGAGGCAGGAGAATCACTTGAACCCAGGAGGTGGAGGTTGCAGTGAGCCGAGGTTTTGCCATTGCACTCCAGCCTGGGTGACAGAGCAAGACTCCCTCTCAAAATAAATAAATAAATAAATAAATAAATAAATAAATAAATAAATAATGATTTTTTTAAAGCATCAATAAATAAAATATTGTTTTGTGTGTCCTTTTTAAATGTTCATGTAACTGTTCTCTTACTTTGTAACATTCAGTGGAATGCTTTTTTCTCTTCAGTGTTGTCTACTTTCCCATCATAAAGCTGCACCTCAGTTTAATTCCTCTTTTCCCCATTGTTGGACAGAAAGGTTGTTTCAGGTTTTCACTATGATCAACAGTGCTGCAGTGAACATGCCTGTCCAAGACTCCATGAGTACAGGGGCCAGAGTCTCTCTAGGGTGGATAGGAGGGAGTGGAATTACTGGGTGAAACAGGGTGCCCATTATCCATTTTGCTTGATGCTGCCAAATTAATTTCCAAAGCATTGTACCAATTTGCACACCCACCAGCTAGATATCAATTTCTGTTTCCCCTTACTTCCCAACACGTAATACTGCCATATGTGTATGCTTACTTTTGCTGATTTGGTAGGTTAAAATGGCATTTTATGAGTTTAATTCAAATTCCTTGATTACTAGTGAGGCCAAGCTTTTTTGTTTGTTTATTGGCCTCTATGAATTGTCTGTTCTCCACTCAACTTACTTTTTTTAGTTATTTCTCTGTCACTACAAAGAGAGATGCTATAAAATACCTAGTCACATGCCTGATTTTGTATTAGGTGTATCAGTTAGCTATTGCTGTGTAACACACCACCCCAAATTTTAGTGACTTAAATCAGATAACTTAATTATTTCTCATGAGTCTGGGCTCTGCTGGGAGTGCCTCTGCTCTGTGTGTCTCTCATCCTCCTCCAGCTGGAGACATGTCCTCATGGTGACAACCCAGGTGCAAGGGAGCAAGTGGAAACACAGAGGCCTCTTGAGCTCTAGGCTGGGACTGGCCTGCTGTCATTTGCACTTCATTCTACTGGACAAAACAAGTGTCTGAAGTAGCACCCAGGGATGGGGACATAGACTCCATCTTTGATGGGAGGAGCTGCAAAGTCACCAGGCAAATGGCATGGGGGGGGGTGAAGAATCGAGGTCATTAATGCAAATCTATCATGGCTGTCCAGGTGGCTCTTTTCTGATTGGTTCTTACTGATTTGTGGCAGCTCTTGCTTTAGGATACTCCATGATGTTTTATATCTTGGTATCTTCTTTGGGGCAATCAGTTCCTGTGTTAGTCCACTCTCACACTGCTATAAAGATGTTACCCTAGACTGGGTAACTTCTAAAGGAAAGAGGTTTAATTGACTCATGGTTCCACATGGCTGGGGAGACCTCAGGAAACTTACAATCATGGTGGAAGGCAAAGGAGAAGCAGGTACCTTCTTCACTAGGTGGCAGGAGAGAGCAGGGGAAATTGCCAGACACTTATCAAACAACCAGATATGAGAACTCCCTCACTGTCACAAAAACAGCGTGGGGAAACTGCCCCCAGGATCCAATCACCTCCCACCAGGTCCCTCCCTCAACACATGAGAATTACAATTCTAGATGCGACTGGGTGGGGACATGGAGCGAAACCATGTCAGCTCCCAAAATTAAATGTTGTAACCTTCTGATTGGTTCAACTCCTTTATTGTACAGATGGGAAAACTGAGGCCCAGAGATGGGAAGGGACAGGCCCAGGGTCACACCTGAGTGGGACACCATGTCCCAGCTTCTTCTGACATTGAGAGTCGCACCTATCCATGTTGGCCACAGCATCTCAGGCAGTTCATTCAACAAATTGCCATGTTTTCTCAGGGGCCGGTTTAGATCCACAGTTTTAACATCACATAAGGCAAGCAATCTCAGTTAAAGAGTGAGGAAAAAAGAAGCAAAACCTGAAGCCACGGACTGGGTGATTGTCTATTACTTTGTTAAGTTTTCTGTTGCATGTAATTAGCAAATGAACCTCTGTGGAAGATTTCATAGCTCATCAGGCAACCGCTTTCATTTGGAGAGGCTTCACTGAAAGCCCATAAAGACCACTGACAAGAACCAGGAAAGTGGAATCTGAAAGACCCCTTGCTTCCTTGCTTTCAAGCATAGTAGCTTCCTTGTCAGGGTCCTTCTCGGTGGACAAGGGAGAGTCAGGGGGCAAGAGCAGCGTCCAGCGAGCCTGGTGGACAGGGCCCAGGTGCAAAGCAAATCCTGCCTCTGCCACTCACCTGCTGGATGACCTTGGAAACTTCGTGTTTGAGCCTGTTTCCCTGTTTGCAAAATGGTAATTATATGACCTCCTTCACAGCATTGCCACGTGGGCATAATGAATTCCTGTGTTGAACCACCCCTCCCCCCACAACCCACAACAGTGGTGAGCAAACATTTGGTGCTCAATAAATGTGAACTTTTCTTCCTTCGTCTCCCTGGGTGGTCCAGGGCAGCCATCCCCAGTCTCTTAGGGACCATGACACACCTTCTCCAGCAGTTGTTTCTTAGCAGTCCCCTCTGCCACTCACTGGACCAACAGAAACAAATCAATAATCAAGTCCAGGAGTCACAAACGTGGATGCTGCCGGTCCAGGTAGACACACCCGAGCCAGGAGGTCAGAGGTAGATGCTGGCGACCTGGACTGCATGACCTTGCCCACTTGGCTCCAGTTGCTGTGGCCAGATGGGAACAAAGCCCCACTGGGGCCAACTCTTCTGGTTTTCCAAACTCCCCTAATCCAGCTTTCTTGGGATAAAACCTTATAGATAAATAATGGCAGTAAAATTCAAGTTTTAAAAACTATCAAAAACAACCTACAGTGAGCGAAAACACCTGTCCTTGGGGCACCAGTTTTTTTGTGTTTTGCTGTTGTTGTGTTGTGTGTGTTGTTGTTGAGACAAAGTGTCGCTCTGTCACCCAGTGCAGTGGCACAATCTCAGCCCACTACAGCCTCGACTTCACAGGCTCAAGTGATCCTCCCACCTCAGCCTCTCAAACTGCTGGGATGACAGGCATGAGCCACCAAGCCCCACCTGGCCACCAGTTTTCAATGTCTGAATTCCTTCCTACTTTGTAAAAGCCAGGCACGTGTGTCTCCACACCGCTTCCTCTGGCCCTGGCAGATACTGCTAGTCACTCCCATCACTCTTTCCTGCAGAAGCAGGACTCCCTCAGTGCTCCTGACAACCCAGCATCCAGGTGTCACCACCAGTCAGCGTGTGCAGGCAGAGCAGAGGAGGCCACTGTCGTCCCAGTCTACTCCAAACCATCATTGCCGAGATGGGGAAGGACTGGCTTTCGCTCACCCATATTCAAAGATAGTCTCAGCTTTTCCCTGCCAACTTGCCCAGGACGAACACAGAGGAAGAGAAAAGGGAGTGGCTAGAGGAGGCTGTGCATGTTAGGTTTCTGTTTTTCCCCTCAATATCATGGGTTTGGAGCTGAAGCATCTTAAAAGGGCAAAGGAGCAGGTGACAGTTGCAGTTCCGACCACCTGTGTTCACTTCCCACAGGGTCCCTGGGTGCAGTGGGCAAGCAGATTGTGTGTGTGTTGAGGGGAGGGCAGTTAAATGTGACAATGTAATCCCTTTGTTAAGTTTTTGTTTGTTTGTTTTGAGACAGAGTGTCGTTCTGTCGCCCAGGCCGGAGTGCAGGGGCGCGATCTCGGCTCACTGCAAGCTCTGTCTCCCAGGTTCACGCCATTCTCCTGCCTCAGCCTCCCGAGTAGCTGGGACTACAGGTGCTCGCCACCATGCCCAGCTAATATTTTGTATTTGTAGTAGAGATGAGGTTTCACCGTGTTAGCCAGGATGGTCTTGATCTCCTGACCTCGTGATCCGCCCGCCTCGGCTCCCAAAGTGGTGGAATTACAGGCGTTAGCCACCACACCTGGCCATCCCTTTGTTAAGTTTTAAGGAATGACCGAAATGGCAGTTCTAGCCAGAATGGGGGAGGAGAATTGAGGCTCAGGGTCTAAATTAAAGGAAAATTATTAAAAGCTGTTTCTGAGGCAGCTGAGCTGGAGGCCGATTCCTGTTGGCTGCCAGGTGGATAATTTTGTCTCTAAGCCCAGAGTTGAGTTGCCATTATCGCCTCCTAGGGACATTGGCATCTGCTCCTGATGCCCTGCCTGCCCATGTATTTATTCTACTGCCATTCATTAGCTCACATTATGTGCTGGCAGCGTCCTGGGGGCGGGCTGGGAAGGGGCAGAGCTCTGAGTCAGCCGGGCTTCTCTGTGTGGGGCAGCGAGGGAGACAGCCCAGGTTCAAAGGACCTTCACAGTTTGGAAGGTGCTGGAGCCTTGGAGAAGAGATGGTGCCCAGTTGATGGGGTGGAGGAGGCTCTGGGAGGGGGTGAAGTTGGAATGGGGCTGGAACAAGGGGCATCTCATGGGGTAGGAGGAGGGGTAGTTGGAGGCAAGGTCAGAAACTTCTAGGCTCCTGCAGGGACAGTCTTAAGCGGTGAGGATTTCCGGGCAGCAGTCTGGGTTCACCTTACTGTTTACAATGGAGTTACGACATATTGCCCTGTGGCCCTGGGCATTCAAAGCTCACAGGCCCCCAGTCTAGGAGACGCCAGAGGTCCTGCTGTGGGATGCCTGCATCATTCCTCATCTTGGAGCATCACCTGGGGGCAGCTCAGCTGGGCTGAGATGCTCTGAATTCACAACAGCTGGGGAGCAGAAGCCGGCGCTATTGACTGAATGTGACTGGTCTCCGTTAGGGTTCCCACATTTGGAAATATAAAATGGATACAACGCACTCAATAAAGGTTCACATAACTTCAGATTCTGAGTGAGTTAATTTGATAACTTGATAGCTATTTCATCAAGTTGTATCATAATATTTTCCAATCACAGCCCTCATTGTATTTTTTTTTTTTTTTTTTGAGACCGAGTCTCGCTGCTTTTGCCCTGGGCCTAGAGTACAATAGCACGATCTTGGCTCACCGCAACTTCAGCCTCCCAGGTTCAAGCAATTCTCTGCCTCAGCCTCCCGAGTAGCTCGGATTACAGGCGCCCACCACCACGCCGGGCAATTTTTGTATTTTTAGTAGAGACAGGATTTCATCATGTTAACCAGGCTGGTCTTGAACTCCTGACCTCAGGCGATCCGCCTGCCTCTGCCTCCCAAAGTGCTGGGATTACAGGTGTGAGCTATCACGCCCAGCCACAATGTTTAATCTTTTCTAGTTCCTATTAATGAAAGTATAAACATTAACCAGGATGAAGTTATAGATGTCGACTTAAAATGTTGGGGGGTGTAGTTTTGCTAAAATTCTTTAAGAGAACGAGAAAGCAGTCTGCCCTCTCCTGTAGGTAGTGGGGAGGCATGGATGGTGCTTGAGCAGGGGTGTGGCGTGTTTGGAGCTGGGCTGGGAAGTTTATTCGAGGGGTAAGAGTAGGGGGGGATGCACTCCCTTCCGTGGCAGCTGAGGGGATGACTGCAGCCTGGGGCCGTGGACAGGCCTGTATTTGGGGAAAATGTGCATCCTTGCCTTGCCGCTGCCTGTTTGTCCTGTAACCCGGCTCCCCCTGCCACCCCAAGGGGCAGTAGGAACAGGTCCAGGCTTCTGCTTCTAGTTCTGACTGTCCTGCCAGACTCTGCCCGCTTGGTTCCCATCCCTTGCCTGCTGAGAGTCCCGGCAAGGAGAGGACCCAGCGCCCAGGACACAGCCTGCTCCATCAGCCGAGCTCTCGGGGAGCAGATGTGCTGAACTCCAGGGGCTGCTCTGCCCTCAGCAGGAGGGAGGTGGGGCCTCAGCCACCGCTGAGCCGCCGGTGGAACAGGGGCCGTCCCCTCCCCAAAGCCCAGCCCAGTGTAACCAATAAATACTGCCACTGGGGTCTGAAAGACACTACCAACTTGTCACTTCTCCCTGCCTGATTGGGGACATGTGAGAGAGGGACATGGAACCAGGTCCGTGGAGAACAAGTCACTAGCCGATGCCTGAGAACAGGTCAAATGTGGGGCTCCTAATCCCCAAACTACACCTGCCACCCCACCCAGCAGTGCCGTCCTGAGTTGACCATCTCCCCATCCACCCTCCACAACACAGGCCTCCTCCCATCCACTCACCCACTGTGCCCTGGAAAGCTGCAGGGCAGTGTCCGGGCGGTCTCCTCTCCCTTGCCTGGCACTTGCACTGGGGACTGACAGATGGGCAAAGGCCTCGCCACCTGTACGATTGCTCTTCTGCCCCTTCCCCTTCCCTCTCTTCCCCTTTTCTCCTGCTCTCTAACCACCTTCTTCTTTTTCTCCACGCGACTTTTCAGCCTCAGCCTCGCTGCTCACACTGGGTCCTCAGATCACAGCAGCGGCACCCGGGGAGCTCACTAGAAAGGCTGACTCTCCGGCCCCAGACCTGCTGAATCAGAACCTGCATTTCAACAAGCCCCCAGGTGTGTACTTTTCTAATCACAGAATAATGGGAGTTAATTGAAGTAGAAAATACAGATAAGCAAGAAGAACAGAGGCATTGCCTGCAGCCCCTTTGCTGATTGTGACTCCACTTCAGCGGGCTGCTCTTTCCCTCCAGGACCCTTCCTGTGTGTGCCCTGCCAATAAGTACAGGCCTCTATCCATTAGTCATTCATCAGACATTCATTCAACAAATATTAAGCACCTATTGTGTTCCAGGCACTTTCCTAGGTTCTGAGTTTACACCAGGAAATAAAGCAGATCCAGTTCTACCTTAACAGAGTTTACAGTCCAACTAGAGGGAAAAGATACGCCAAGCTCCACTCTGTACACAGACCACTGCCGATGTGACAAGGTCCTGGAAGAAGACCCATGTTATTGGGAGATTTGACCTGGTCAGGGAGGGATCTCATAGGGAAGTGATGACTGGGCTGGCATTTGAGGAGTTAGTGGTAGCCAAGTGAGGATGGGCAGGTGGGGGACAGTGTTCCAGGCACAGGCACAACCACTCAAAGGTTCCAGGTTGAGGGCGTGAGGGTATCATGACTGATCAGCAGAGAGCAAGGTAGGCTGCAGCAGAGGCATAGATATGGCATTGGTGGCCTCACCCATCCCCAGTTAAGGGGCACCCAGCTTCCTTCCAATGTGTCAGTGTCATCAACAATGCTGAAATGAACGTCCTGGGGCAGACAACTCTGCCCTTGTCTGGTTATTTCCCTTGGACAACTTCCTAGACGTGGCATGTGCTTCCTCTGGGTGGCTCTTGAGAGGCATTCAGCCAAAATTCCTACATGGATTTTGTTCCTGCAATCCCCTCCGGGAACCAGCCACCCCAATTCTCTGTGCTCCAGTCCACACCAGAGGAGTCAACTCTGGTTGGTCAGGGACAGGCTGGGACAGGGACCAAAGTTATTCTGAGGACAGAAAAGATGACAGAAGCTGAGGTTTCCTGCTGATGGGAGGATGGACCTTGCAATCCCGCATTCATCTCTGTGGTGCTGGGACTCCGGGAGGCCTTCAGCCCACCCCTATCCATCTGAGCTCGGTGTGGTGAAGCGCAGGCTCAGACCAGGGCCAGAATGGGGCCAGTGCTGAGGAAGCTCAGAGAAGGCTTCACTCCGGTGGAGAGGATAGGGATGATCAGGATGGACTCCCTGGAAGGGGCATCCTGAGGCTTCCTCAGGCATCTTGAAGGAGTAGTAAGAGGAAAACAGGGAAGGGTTCCCAGAAGAGGGAAGGAGCTGTGTGGGATGTACTTGTACTAAAAAAAAAATCACCCGTTGTTTATCTGCAAAGACAAGCAGGGTCAGGAGCCGTGCTTTGTGCTGGGCACAGGTGGTGGTGGCTTCAAGGGTGAGGCTGAGGTCAGAGAGGGCTAAGGCTGTGTGGCCAGGGCAGGCTTTCTGCAGGTCAGCTGAGTAAACACTGAAGTTAGTATAGTGAGGGGCTGGGCCAGGCCACGGCTTTATCTACAGGGCCTGGAGCCGGAAGGCCTGCATTCCAGTCCTGGCTCCACTTCTTATCAGCTGCACAACTATGAGCAAGCCGCCTGCTCTCTCTGTGCCTCTGCTTCCACACCTGGGAGATGGAGGCACTAACAGCACCTCCATTGTCTGGGTTGATTTGAGAATTAAATGAGGAGTTAATTAAAGAAAGTGGCCAGGCGGTGGCCCACGCCTGTAATCCCAGCACCTTGGGAGGCCAAGGCAGGCAGATCACGAGGTCAAGAGATGGAGACTAGCCTGGCCAACATGGTGAAACCCCATCTCTACTAAAAATACAAAAATTAGCCGGGCATGGTGGCACGTGCCTACATTCCCAGCTACTCAGGAGGCTGAGGCAGGAGAATCACAGTGAGCTGAGATCGCGCCACTGCACTCCAGCCTGGGCAACAGAGTGAGACTCCTTCTCAAAAAAAAAGAAAAAAGAAAAACAAAAGAAAGAATGGCTGGGCGCGGGGGCTCACGCCTGTAATCCCAGCACTTTGGGAGGCCAAGGCGGGCAGATCACCTGTGGTAGGGAGTTCAAGACCAGCCTGACCAACATGGAGAAACCCAATCTCCACTAAAAATACAAAAATCAGCCAGCCGTGGTGGCACACACCTGTAATCCCTGCTACTCGGGAGGCTGAGGCAGGAGAATCACTTGAACCTGGGAGGCAGAGGTTGTGCCATTACACTCCAGCCTGGGCAACAAGAGCGAGACTCCATCTCAAAAAAAGAAAGAAATATTAAACATGATTGGATATACATGCGTTGGACACTGACTCTGCACCTTGCCCTCTGCTGGATGGACTTGGCTTCTCTCAAGACCTGCTGTTCTAGTGGGGGAGACGGACACGTCAGTAAATAAGATTGTTTCTGAGGCAGTGCCAAGTGCCACGAGAAAGATAAGGCCATAGGAGGGAGGATGGCGGCGGCCCCCACTTCGGTCTGGTGCTCAGCGAAGACTGCTCTGCAGCAGTGACACCTGAAGTGAGACCTCAGTGTCAAGGAGTTGGGGTGGGGTGGGGATTCCAGGCTGAAGGACCAGCAATGAAAAAGCCCTGTGGTGGGAAAGTTATCAAGATTATGGGACAGCAACGGGCCAGTGTGGCTGGAGCAGGTTGCCAGATTGCCAGTTAAACTGAAATTTCAGATAAGCAATGACTGATTTTTGTTTTAAGTGCAAGTGTCCTGAAGTTGCATGAAACATACTTGTACTAAAAAAAAGATTCATTCTTTATCTGAAATTCCAGTGTAACTAGGCACCCTGTATTTTATCTGGCAACCCTAGACTAGGGGAGACGAGTCAGTTACAGGGCAAGGCCAGGCAAGGCCCTGAAGGCCTGGGGAGGTGGCTGGACTTTATTTTAAGGGTCTTGGTCAACAGGAGCTGAGCCCTCCAGCCTCCAGCCTGGTTCAGTGCCCCTGGGTTGGTGTTCTTTGCTTCATGGGGAAGTATCTGTCAGGGACCTCAGAACAAGCGTCACCCGCATTACAAAGAGCCCTCCAAAAGATGACTCATCCCAAGAACAGGCGAGAGATCCGGGCTGCATCACACTCTCAGGAGGCAGAAACATCCCTTACATAAATGCAGGGGAAGGGGAGGGGACGGAGGTAGTAGAGAGGGATGTTAAAATTAGAATAACTGTGTTCTCTTAATTAGAAATGCAGTAGGTGCCGCATGAATCTGTAATGGGTTTCCTTGCAGACTTCTGGAAGCGGGAGGGCTGGGTCAGCCGTGGGAGTATTCACGAGGGGTGGGGAAGGGTCCCTGGGGATGCTGGCCTGCCTGCTTCCAGGAGGGGCATGGCAGGGGAGTCTGAATGCTGATCCCAGCTCTGCCACTGAGGGAATCTCGCTGTGACTTCAGGCCTGCCCTGTCTTCTCTGGGCCTCAGTTTCCCCATATGTGCAAACAGGGACCCTGCTCTAGGGAAGATGGATAGAGAGATGTCCAGGACAGGATACCCAGAGATGAGAGCCAGAGGCAAGGGAGGACTGAGCTGCCCAGGGCAGGGTCAGAGGCCCCTCCTGTGGGCTCTGCTGGCTTCATAGTCTCATTAGTGCTTGTTGAATGAATGAGGGCTCTTTGGCAAACCCTTTCTCTTTTGTGGGCAGAGCTGTTTTAAGACCTCTGCTAGGTTCTAGTTTGGCATTTCCATACCCCATCACATCAACATATTACAAGGCACCCACATGCCTCATTAAATAAAATTTATGTATAACTACACAAGAGTGGAGTTGAGATGCAATTGACTAGTTGACTAATGTTATGTTCTGTGGGCATTTAATTAAACATTTATTCATTTTGACATGTCAGTGTGGTTTTTTTCCCTCCCTTCCCCACTCCCAACCCCAAATATATTCAGGGACCTCTGATCAGCTCCTGGCTAAGATACTGTGCTCAAGGGTCTAAGGGAGGAGGCCTTGCCTTTGTCCTCAGTCTTCCCATCTGTAAAAGGGTCAGGTTGCACGAGGTGACCCTGCAGGGCTCTTCTAGCTCCAGCTTTATAAATGGCACCTTCAGTGCCTGCTCCAGGGAGTGTAGCCCCTGCTAGGGAGTGGGTGGGCGGGTGGGGAGCATGACAAGCCCAGTGCTATGGTTTGAATGTATGTGTCCCTCCAAAATTTACATGTTGGACCTGAAAGCCTGAGGCGATGGTATTAAGAGGCTGGGTCTTTGGGAGGTGATTGGGACATGCAGGCTCTGCCGTCATGAATGGGATTAATGTCCTTATATAAAAAAGGCTTCAGAGAGCTGCCTGGGGCAGGTGCGGTGGTTCACGCCTGTAATCCCAGCACTTTTGGAGGCAGGCTGACCGCTTGAGCCCAGGAGTTCGAGACCAGCCTGGGCTAAGTGGCGAAACCCCATCTCTACAGAAAAATAGAAAACTTAGCTGGACATGGTGACGTGTGCCTGTAGTCCCAGCTACTTGGGAAGCTGAGGTGGGAGTGTGACTTGAGCCCAGGAGGTGGAGGTTGCAGTGAGTCGTGTGTACGCCACTACATTCCAGCCTGAGCAACAGAGACCCTGTCTCAAAAACAAACAAACAAAAAAACCTAACAACAAAAAACAGAGAGCTGCCTGGCCCTTTCATCTCCTCTTCCGTGTGAGGACAGAGCAGCAATGCATCATCTCGGAAGCAGGGAGCAGCCCTCACCAGACACCCAAACCTGCCAGCACCTTCATCTTAAGACTTCCCAGCCTCCAGGACTGTGAGTAATAAATTTCTGTTCTTTGTAAATTACCCAGTCTGAAGTGTTTTGTAATAGCAACAGGAATGGACTAAGACACCCAGGTTTCCTGCAGAGACAGACCCCTCAACTGGGAGCCAGGCAGGGGAGGGGTGTCCCACCCAGGGAAACCAATCTGCCACCTGCCCACGTGGCGGGGTGTGAGCATTCTCATAGAGGACTTCACTCCAGAGCCTGATGGCTGCCGAGGGAGCAACCCTCCCAGTGGGGGCTGGGGGAGCTGCAGAGGTGCCCCCTCCTTCAGGGTTTGATGGTGGTAACACCTCTAACGCCACATGGGAGGACACGCTCTGGGGATTTCCATGTTACCTTACTCCGTTTCTCGGCTTCCAACATCCCTCAGCAGCAGGGATTATGATCCCCACTTTACAGATGGATAGACAGGGACATGGTGTGGGGAGGTTAGGGCCAGCCTTTGGGGCCCCAGGACTCCTGAGACAAAGTCCTTGAGATTAGGAGATGTGCACAGAAGCACATGAAGTAACATGGAGTGATGGAGAGAAACGTCCATCCTTTTTCATTTCTCTTGCATCTTTCTGATTATACAAAGTAGAGCGAGACTCCATCTCAAAAAAAAAAAAAAAAAAAGTAGAAGGTCTCAGGTAAGGTGCTGATAAGTGTTTAACACCTCTCTAGTGCTTACAAATCTCCCTTTTTTGAGGGGTAGGGGGACAGAGTTTCACTCTGTCGCCCAGGCTGGAGTTCAGTGGCACAATCTCAGCTCAATGAAACCTCTGCCTCCCTAGTTCAAGCGGTTCTCCTGCCTCAGCTTCCTGAGTAGCTGGGATTACAGGCACCCGCCACCATGCTTGGCTAATTTTTGTATTTTCAGTAGAGATGGGGTTTCACTATGTTGACCAGGTTGATCTCGAACTCCTGACCTCAAGTGATCTGCTCACCTCAGCCTCCCAAAGTGCTGGGATTACAAGCGTGAGCCACTGCACCTGGGCCAAATCTCCCTTTATAACAGAAAAAGAGCAGTCTTTGAACGCACAGTTTGAAATAACAACAGTTTCTAACCAAAGACATGTCTTCACCCCATTCATTTTATGAGTTACCTTCAATTTATGGCAAGTGACATAAAGTTGCTTTATGGAGTAAGTATATTTTGGTAACGAAATGTTTAAAATGAAAAATATTGTTGTCAGCTGGGCACAGTGCTTTGTGCCTGCAGTCCTAGCTACTCAGGAGGCTGAGAGGAGAAGATAGCTTTGAGCCCATGAGTTCACACCCAGCCAGCTTGGCTAACAGAGCAAGACCTTATCTCTTTAAAAAAAAAAAAAAAGGTGTAAGAAAAAGAAAATAAAGAAAAAAATCAAATTTATGTTTAGACTGTACCCTGGCTGTGGCAAAATTCATGACATCAGTATTTGAATAACCAAATTTAGGATTATATTGGAGAGGTCTTCCATTAACACACTGCGTGTCTTTAGACAAACCATTCTTTCTTTTTGGACCTCAGTTTCCTCGTTTGTAATAAACGATAGCCCAGATAGCTTCAGCTAATGATCTAATTCTGTTGACTCCTTTTTCTGGTCCTCTTCCCTTTTCTTTTTTTTTTTTTTTTTGTGTGTGTGTGATGGAGTCTTGCTCTGTTGCCCAGGCTGGAGTGCAGTGGCACGATCTCTGCTCACTGCAAGCTCCACCTCCCAGATTCACCCCATTCTCCTGCCTCAGCCTCCTGAGTAGCTGGGACTACAGGTGCCCGCCACCACGCCTGGCTAATTTTTTGTATTTTTAGTAGAGACAGGGTTTCACCATGTTAGCCAGGATGGTCTTGATCTCCTGACCTCGTGATCCGCCCACCTCGGCCTCCCAAAGTGCTAGGATTACAGGCCTGAGCCACTGTGCCCGGCCTTCAGTGAATTATTCTAGCAGGCATAGCATGAGTACAAGTGACCCAGTTGTGAATATTCAGGG
>NW_012102610.1:1428687-1442907 GCF_000951045.1 Mandrillus leucophaeus | reverse complement strand
TTCACCATGTTAGCCAGGATGGTCTTGATCTCCTGATCTCGTGATCCACCTGTCTCGGCCTTCCAAAGTGCTGGGATTACAGGCGTGAGCCACCGCGCCCGGCCCCTCTTCCCTTTCTTTTAAGGGGAGTTCAGAGCCTCCCATAAAGGCCCAGCTGAGAGTAGGCTAAAAATATTTACATAGGGCTGAGTCCTGATATTGTGTTCTGTGTACATGTGCTCCAGGGGCTTGGCCCTGGGAACAAAAGGCACTGAAGGATCTGTACTCTTCCAAGAGGGCTGTGTGCAGCTGCCCTAGGGTCTCCAGCAACTTGTAGCCAGTTACCTCTTCCTGCAATGTGGTTCAATTCAGGAATGAGTATCCTTCCTGATTTGCAGAAAGGAGGTGAAGGACAAGTGACTGCGACAATCAGCCCACTGCATCTGGAATGACCACAGGGTACTCCTCAGCTACCCAGAGAGCAAGGGGCCCAGCTCTTTAGCTCTGAGGATTTAAGGCTAGGTGCATCAGGACAGGATAGGTAATGAGGAGTGCATAGAAGGTGGCAGGCAGGAACTCCAACCCCAAGGAACTCTTGTGATGCTTTACTTTACTTATCAACACATAGAAGCTGGGCTTCATCAAAAGTCTATCTGAGAGTCTCTGTCTCTTAATAGGTAAGTTGAAAAAGTTGACATTTATTGTAGTTGTTGATCTGTTGCGACTTATTCAGCCATCTTTCTTTGTATTTTCAGTTAACTATGATTTCGTTTTCTTTCACTTTTAAATTGATCAAACTGTGTTGGTTCTATTTTGTTTTTCCTCTAGTGGTTTGGAAATTATACCTTCTATCTATCTTTTTCTAGTGGTTACTTTTACATTTTTAACATGCAGATGTACAGTTTTCTAATCATGTTTATTGTTTAACACGTCTACATTCCAACTTGATCTTTGTGGATTCTGATAAATCTCAGAGCCAGGGATCAGGCAGGAGTGACAATACGTGCCCCTGCCATGTGCCAGGCACTTTCCATGTGTTTCCACAGGTGATCTTATTTCATCCTCAGAGCCACCTGGCAAGCGGAGGTTAAACTGCCTGTCCACAGGTGAGGACTGAGAAGCTCCAGTGGATGAGGAGAACTGCCCAGGGCTCATCAGCACATTGGTAGCCATGCAGTTTTCCTAGTCCTGGCTCTTTCCAGCAGCCCATCCCTCCTGTGCCCGACACTTCCTCAATGAAGAGGCAGATAAGCAGAAAGAGTGGAGACAAGAAAGGAAGTTGGAAATGAGAGCGTGCGGGGGAAGGGGAGAGTCCTCCATTGCCATCTGGCCTCTGTTTCCTGCCAGTGTGTGTTCTGGGTGCTTGGGAGCCTCGGGGAGCCCTGCAAGGGCTACCTTCCTGCCTCAAGTTCATGGGAAGAACACAGTTAGTGATTCAGTTCTGAATGAGGAAGGCAGGGACCACCCCAGCCTGGTAATATTACAGGCTTCTCAATCATGCATTCCCCATTCATTCATTTGTCAGATGTTTCCTGGGCTCTTCTTGGTGGCAGGGTATGGAAGCTGAGGGTGCTCTAAAGGATTAATCAGACAGGGTCCCTGCTCTCAGAATCCAGGTTGAAATGAGAGGGAGATAAGCATAGAGAGTATCACAACCCACGATCATCGTTCCCTCTCAGTTTATCATTATGGTTATATTTTGAAAAGCTGATATGCACTCCAGCCTGGGTGGCAGAGTGAGACTTCGTCTCAAAAAAAAAAAAAAAAAAAAAGAAAGCAAAAGAAAAGGTGATACCTGTGCATGGAAAACAGCACCTGAACTTTATGAAAGGCTACAGACTCAGTTTCCTTCCTACCTCAGGCTACCATTATTTTGTGAAAAGGAGAAATATATATATGAGGAGGTATAAAAAGCCCAGAGGTACCCACTTAACATTACCTGGGGTGTATCTTGGAAATAGCCTGTACATATTCAGGCTCATGATGCTGCACATTGCTTCAGACTTCTGCACTCCTGGGGACATCCCACAGCCACTGTCCTGTGCCGGGCTTTTGTCATTTTATCCTGAGGGTCGCCCTCTTCAGTCCACAGAGAGCCTCCCCAACCTCACGTGAGGCTGCAGAGGCTCTGCAGAAGGGGCTTTCCTGGCTTCCATTGAGCATGTGAGTGAGCATATCTGTGGAATATGTTCTTAAAATTGGAATTGTTGGGTCAAAGGGCGTGTGCATTTGAAATCCACCTCAAGATTCTCCAGCTGCTCTGTGAGGAGGTTGTGCCATTTGTCATCCAGCAATGTCTGAGAGTTAGTTTTAATTTTCCCACATCCCCATCAAACTGGTGAAGACCATCTTTTAAAAAAAACAGCAGGGTGGGCTGGGTGCGGTGGCTCACATCTGCAATCCTAGCACTTTGGAAGCCAGGCGGATCACCTGAGGTTAGGAGTTCGAGACCAGCCTGACCAACATGGAGAAACCCCATCTCTACTAAAAATACAAAATTAGCCAGGTGTGGTGGCACACGCCTGTAATCCCAGCTACTCAGGAGGCTGAGGCAGAAGAATCTCTTGAACCCAGGAGGCGGAGGTTGCAGTGAGCCAAGATTGTACCGTTGCACTCCAGCCTGGGCAACAAGAGCAAAACTCCGTCTCAAAAACAAAAAAACAAAACAAAACAAAAACCCAGCAGGGTGAAGAGCTTTGAGAGCTAAAAGGAGCCCCCCAACCCCAGTGGCTGTAGGACTTGGGGCTGCCAGAGGGAGGTGCCAGTTGAACTGGGTCTTGTAGGATGATTAGGAGTTTGCCAATCTGGGGAGTGTGTGGAAGGGGTATAGGAAAGAGGGAACAGCATATATAAAAATACAAAGGTGTGGGAGCACATGACGTGACCAAGGCAAAAAAATCCAGGAAACGTAGAGGAGAGAACGTGGATGTCCCGTGATGAAGGGCACTGCTGGCTGGGCCGTGCCCCTTTCTTGCCACTGTCCTCTATGATAGACATCAGAGCAGCCAGCCCATTACGGTGGAATAATCCATAAGCCATTAGAAGGGGTTGCAGAGCCGGGGAAGCCACTCACTCAGGGCCTAGAACTCAAGGTCACAACCCCGTCCTGCCCCTAATGCACTGAGTAATCTTGGGCAAATGACTCCCCTCACAGGCTCCACTTCCTCATTTGCAGAGTGCGCCCTACCATCCCACACCCATTTGTTGGGAGGGCCCCTGTGCTGGGCTAGAGGGAGATGGCTGGTTTCTACCAGGGACTTGGCAGGCAGTCATTGTTCTGGGATGAGGGGTCCCTGGCTCTTACCTTTGGGACTTTTCGCTTCCGCCCATGCCCCTCACAGTATCATGGCTCTGTGTTCTACAGCGAGACTCGATTTACCGAGCACACAGCATCTGTCTCAGCCAGGCAACCTGCTACTTGTCACTGGTGGGTGTCAGGCAAAGCAGCAAACCTAAGAGACCACGTTTGATTGTTTCTGCGTGAATCCCTCACCCTGTGACTGTGTGCAGCTCTCCAGAAAGATGCTTTGAAGACAAAGCAGGACAGAGCGTGCAGCTCCCCACATCTCTCGCCTGAGCCGCTATATTCCTTAGAAGTGAAATGACCCCAGGCCTTACCTTTTCCCACACATAAGATAACATCTGATGGGGTTGGTGCTTATGCCTCTGTGATCCCTAAATGCGCTCCCACACACAAACCTGGGTGTGATTCTGCTGTCACTTCTGAACAAGTTTAATGTGAATTTGCGCACATTAATCCTCCACCTCCTGTGTATAAGCCATGGGCTGAAATGCCGTGCAGGAACGGCCTGACGGTGCAGCCTCTCTAAACGGCTCTTCCTGGCTACAGGCCTCAGTCTACAGTCCTCAGTAAGGCTTCCACATGAAACTGACTTTAATTCTTTGAAAGCTTGATCTTTTCTTTCTTTAGTTGACAATCATGGCGACCACAAAGGGACTCAGACTAGACTGCCCATGGTCATCTGGAACATGTGGGCATGCAGCACCCTGGTACCAGCACAGGCCCTGTGAGCGTCTCTGCTTCCACCATGGTTGCAGACAACTGGAGGAGTCTCTCCTGAGTCTCAGACCTTCCATTTAGCTGACGTCCTGAGGTTTTTTCAACTTGTTGCGCTTGCTTGTTGATGTGGGGTAAGTTCTTCCTCGAGACTTTTCATTTCTCCAGAAGGGGAATTCTCCTAGTTAAAAGATATTAGGAAGGAACAGATAGCTGAGGCTGTCTTATTGGCTGGGTTGTGCCAGGGCTTCCCTCTCAGTTTGCCTCTGTAAACAAGGCTCAGCAGGACAGACACTACTACAAATCTCTGAGGATTTGACCTGCGTCAACTCTGAAGACAAGGGACACTCGCTCCTTCAGCCAGATTCTGACTTGGCATCTCCAGGTGACCAGAGATCTGTGGAAGTGTTGGAGGTACAATCCTTACGATGTGCAGCAGTCCCACAGGAAATTCCTTGTCACAAGTAATTAACCAGTGGCTCATCTGGAGATGCACACAGAAGGGTTAGTCACCCAGTGTTCTGAGCCTCCACGATTGCTTTAAGCAACCCGAGGGAGAAACCGAGACACGTAAGACAGCCACTGGCAGTGCTCGGAACAGCTCAGTTTCTTTTCTTTTCTTTCTTTCTTTCTTTTTTTTTTTTTTTTGAGACAGAGTCTCGCTCTGTTGCCCATGCTGGTGTGCAGTGGTTCAAGCAATTCTCTTGCCTCATCCTCCTGAGTAGCTGGGATTACAGGCGCCCACCACAACGCTAGGTTAATTTTTTTTTTTTTAGTGGAGGTGGGGTTTTACCATGTTGGCCAGGCTGGTCTTGAACTCCTAACTTCAAGCGATCTGCCCGCCTCAGCCTCCCAAAGTGCTGGGATTACAGGCAAAAGCCACCATGCTTAGCCAAGACAGCACATTTTCTTTTGAGAAGGGTCTCACTCTATCTCCCAGGCTGTAGTGCAGAGGCACAGTCTCAGCTTACTGTGGCCTCCACCTCCTGGGCTCAAGCAATCCTGTCTCCTCAGCCTCCTGAGTAGCTGGGACTACAGGTGTACACCATCATGCTGGGCTATTATATATTTATGTATTTATTTTTTGTAGAGACAGGGTCTCGCTATATTACCCAGGCTGGTCCTGAACTCCTGGGCTCAACTGATCTTCCTGCCTCAGCCTCCCGAAGTGCTGGGATTACAGGGGTGAGCCAGTGTGCCCAGCCAAAGCAGCTCATCTCCTCACTACATTTCTCAGTAGCAGTGCTGCTTTGCTGAGCTCTCACAATGGAAAACAAATCATCGAAAACTGAAACAACAGGGTCATTGAACCACCAACCTCCAGTCAGCACTCCAGCAGGCTTTGTGTATAACACGCACGGAGCTTACACTGGCAAGTGTCTCTTTGGATGGGAGGACTTTAGTAAAGGAGATTTAACTTTAAAATGGCCAAAAATGGGATCTTCCAGTGTGTCCCTGGAAACACCCCCGAAATATATCTCTTATCCTGTGCAGATATTAAATGATTTAAATTGTTTGGTAAATTGTATGGGAGGCATTGTCAAATGGTAAATGGTACTAGATCTTTTTTCAGTTACATTTATGGGTATGTTATTGATATAAATGTTCCAAAAATAATATAAATTCATAAAAATATAATGTTATCACTAATAATTTTGATTGTTATATTAAATTGTTTGTAAGTTATATTTGTGTGGATATGTTGTTAATATAAATATTCCAAAGATTATATAAAATTTATAAACGTCTAACGGTCCTGATGTGACACTATCAGTCATAATTCTGGTTGTTATCTTAAAATGCTGTGTGAAACAGAAATAACTAAATTTCATTGTCAATTAAAAACTTTCATCAGATTTTAACCATGGCTCTTCTAAGTTTTATTATCCACAGTTATTGTTATAAATTATTCTCTAGAAACATTTGCAGGCTGAGTGCAGTATCTCACGCCTATAATCCCAACATTTTGGGAGGCTGAGGTGGGAGGATTGCTTGAGCCCAGGAATTTGAGACCAGCCTGGGCAACATAGTGAGACCTGGTGTCTAAAAAAAATTTAAAAATTATCCAGGTGTGATGATGTGAGCCTATAGTCTTAGCTACTCAGGGGGCTCAGGTGGGAAGATCGCTTGAGTGCAGGAGGTTGAGCCTGCAATGAGCTGTCATGATGGTGCCACTGTACTCCAGCCTGGGTGGCACAGTGAGATCCTGTCTCAAAAACAAAAACAAAAACACTTGCAATTAGCTCTAGTCCAAAATTGTTTTTCATAAAAAGACTGTAATAAATATGGGTATCAAAAGGGGAAAAATATTACAATTGATTTTTAAAAAACTATACAGATATATGTTCCAGTTTTGCTAAATCGTTATCATGGGTTTTTCGATCTGTAACTGACTTTAATGCTATTAAATATGTATTGCTACCTATAATCTGTAATATCCTTGTAGTAGTCCTGTTGAGGTATTGTGTTAGGTGCAGGAAATGGCAATGTCACAAAGAACAACAACAACAAAAAAACCCAGATCGTGCTAGTTAAAAGTAGACGCAATCTGGTATGTTTTCTGCAAAATAGCAGAGTATGCATGCTGAGCCCCATACAACTACCATTGAAGCTTCCCCGCCTTCCTAGGCAAGAGTCTTCTTGGCTACATAAGACAATAAGTGCTTGTCTTGTAAATGCAACTGATAGCTGATTTATGAACAAAACAGGGAACTTGTTAGACAAAGTAACAAACCTAAGAAGCCATGTTTGCTCATTTTGGCTTGTCAGCATAAAGTGTAGCTCTCCAGAAAGACATTTTGAAGGCAAAGCAGGCTAGATCACAAGGCTCCCACATCTCTGACCGGAGTCACTATTTTTTAGAAGTGAAATAACCCCAGTCCTTGCCTTCTCCTACACTTTAAGATAACGTCTGCTGGGTTTAGTGCTTATGCTAAAGACATGCACTCCCACACCCAAACCTAGGCGTGACTCTGCTGTAATGTAACTTCTGAACAAGTTTAATGTGGATTTGTGCACATTAACCCTCCACCACCTGTATATAAGCCATGGGCTGAAATGCTATGCAGGAACGGCTTGATAGAGCCTCTTTAAAGGGCTGCTCCTGGCTACAGGCCTCAGTCTATAGTCCTCAGTCAAGCTTCTACATAAAACTGATTTTCGGCCAGGCACGGTGGCTCACGCCTGTTATCCCAGCACTCTGGGAGGCTGAGGTGGGTGGGTCACCTGAGGTCGGGAGTTTAAGACCAGCCTGACCAATATGGAGAAATTCTGTTTCTACTAAAAATACAAAAATAGCCGGGTGTGGTGGCATATGCCTGTAATCCCAGCTACTCAGGAGGCTGAGGCAGAAGAAGAATCTCTTGAACCCAGGAGGCAGAGGATGCAGTGAGCCGAGATCACGACGTTGCACTCCAGCCTAGGAGACAAGAGTAAGACTTCGTCTCAAAAAAAAAAAAAAAAAAATTGACTTTATTTTTCTAAAAGCTTGATCTTTTCTTCAGTCAACATAGGGTTGACTGGGCCATGGATTCCATGGTCCAGTGCCCTCCAGGGGTTGGTGAACATGACCATGTAAGCACCCAACTTGATCAATAGCAGAGGGCATCTGATGGTGGCTAGGTGGGACAGCCACAGCAGGAAGGTGGGTTCCTGCTGCCGCCTCCAAGGAGCCAGGCGGGCTGGGTGTCCTCAGGGTGCACCCCTTCTCTCCTCCCTCCATCTTCCTGGCTTCAAGCCAGGCTAGGGGGTGGGGGACAGCTTCAGGAGGTGACGGTGTCACTTATGGAGCCCCTGCTGTGTGCCTGGCTGGCCTCTTGACTTGCTTTGGCCAACAGAACAGGGTAGAAGAGTCACTGATATGGGTCTGTGCCTCAGAAAGCCTCCAGCCACCACTCTCGCAACAGCAAGGAAGGGTGAACTGCGTGAATGCTAGGAAGGTTCCGAGCCCCCAGCACCAGGGCTGGCAGGCCTGTGGGAACTAGGGGTGGGAAAACTGATGCTCCTGTGAGACCAGTGAAGGGAAGGCCTCAGGGGAGGTGGCCACCATTCACCTGGAGGCAACTATAGCCAGGTGGGGCCTGTCCCAGAGAACCCCAAGGCTACATTCTTTGCATGAAATCTCCTGCCCTTAAAATGGTGGCAGTGGATACTCATTATGTTAAACGCTGCCTGTCTTGGGCTGGGATGTCGGCTGCCCCATTTGCAACCTTTGTCCTGGGGTCAAGTTTAGTTATGGGACTGAGAGCCATGTCTCCACCATGCCTGTGGCACCGATTCACACATTTCTTCCTTCAACAAGGACCCAGTGATCTGTGGCTTATCTGGGCTAGGCCCTTGGCTGGAGGTTGCAGCCTAGGTGAGAGGCTGGCAAGGCTTCCCTGGACAGGTGTGTCTAGGGCTCTGACCCAGTACAGGGTTCCTGTGGCGGGGGGCTTCATGCTGAGTGTGGGGAAGCCAATTACCTACCCTCACTGCACCCCATCGCCCTACTCCAGGGTGAGCCCTCACAGGAACACTGAAAGAATGACCAGTATTCTTACTTTAAGCCACTCTAGTTGGTATGCAGTGGTATCTCAGGGTAGTTTTTTCCCTAACAGTTCTACTGAGATGCAGCAAATATGCCAAATAACTCACCATTTTGAAGTGTGCAACCCTATGACCTTTAGAGTACTCATAGATGTTTGCAACCATCACCACAATCGATTTCAGACCATTTTCATTACCCCATAAGGAAATCTTCACCCTCCACTCCTGCCCCTAAGTTGTGGGCAACCACTAATCTACTTTCTGCCTCTATAGATTGGCCTGTTCTGGACATTTCACTGAACACGAATCATACAACATGTGGTCCTTTGTGACTGGCTTCTTGTACTCAGCATGATGTTTCCAAGAGTCATAATGTTTTCCATTCTCTCCGGCATATACCTAGGAGTGGAACTGCTGGGTCATGAGGTTTAAATGTTTACATGTTTGAGGAACTGTCAGGCAATTTCCCAAAGCCATTTTACTTTCCTGACAGCGGTGTATGAGGACTCCAATGTTTCTCCCTCCTCACCAACACTTGCTAGTGCCAGTAGTTTTTGTTCCAGCCAACCTAGTGGGTTGCACCTGGTGGGTATAAGCAGTTAAGTGGTGTGTCAAGCTTTTGATTTGCATTTTTTCTGATGGCTAATAATGTTGAACATCTTTCCTTGTGTTTATGATATCCTCTTTGTAGTAATGTCTATTCAGATCCTTTCCCATTTTTAAATGAGTTATTTGTCTTTTTGGTTATTGAGTTGTAAAATTTCTTCATGTATTCTAGATACATGTCTCTAGTCAGGCACGTGAACAGCAAACATTTTCTCTTCTGTGGGTTTTCTCTCTTCTGTCATTTTCTTTACCGAAGTCCTTCAAAACATAGAAGCTTTCAATATTGCTGTTTCTCAGTTTATCTCCTTTTCCTTTATTGCTTTGCTGTTGGTGTCATCTCTAAATCCCTGGGGTTTTAACTTGCATTTCCCTAATGACTGAAGATATTGAACTTCTTTTAATTTGCTTATTTGGCATTTATATATCTGTGGTGAAATATCTGTTTAAAATGTATGCCCATTTTTAATTGGGTGTTTTTTCTTGTTTTTACTGAGTTGTAAAAGTTCTTTGTATATTCTACACACAAGTCCTCTGCTGGATATCAAGTTTGCAAATATTTCCTCCCAGACTGACTTATCTTTTCATTTTCTTAACAGTTTCTTTTGAAGACCAAGTTTTTTTTTATTGCAGTGAAGTCTAATTTGCTGGTTTTTTCTTCACTTACAGTTCATGCTTTTGGTGTCACATTTAAGAAATATTTGCCAAATTCAAGGCCATTAAGAGCTTTTCTAGAAATTGTACCTATTTACCTCTTACATGGGTTCTGTGATCTAGTCCCAGTTAATTCTGTAGATACTCTGAAATGGAGGTGGAGGTTCATTCTTTTGCATATTATCCCAGCAGTTGTCCCAGCAACACTCATTGAAAGACTATCCTTTCACCCATTGAGTTGCCTTGGCATCTTTGTCAAAAATTGATTGACCACATATGGGTAGGTCTACTTTGAGACTTTCTTCTAGTTTGTCAATTTATGTGTCTCTTTTGACGCTGGTACCCATTGTTTTGATTACTCTTGCTTTATACTAAGTGTTGAAACCTAGTAGTGTAAGTCCTTCTGCTTTGCTTTGCTTTTTGGTGATGTGAGTGGGATAGTTTGTATTGGATGACACTCCCTGTGTGCTGTATCTCAGGGCCCTGCCCATTGAATATCAGAGCATTGTCAGTCATTCTCATGACCAAAAACATCCCACACCAGATTTTCAAATGTTCTGATCAGGGAAAATACCCTCTTAAGAGAACTCTTCTCTAAAGGAACAAGAATCAGAATGGCATCAGCAGCACTAGGTTACGGAGGAAAATGGAGCAAACCCTTCCCTGGTCTGAGGAAACTAATTTGTAACCTGGAATTCTACACCCAGCCAAACTACCAATCAAGTCTGAGGGCAAAGTAAATACTTTCAGACACACAAGAACTCAGAGACCTACCCATAGGCTGTGTCTGTCAGAATTGCCTGAGGATATACTCTGTAAAGTAGAAAATGAATCCAAGAAAGAGAATATACAGGATCCAAGAAAGAGTGGACTCAATTCAGAAGTGTAATGCCAAGAAATCCCCAATAATAGCTGTGTAAAGGCCCAGGAAGCAGTCAGCTCAAATTATAGTAGTGAGTCAGAGAGTGTTCAGGGGAAGGTTTTTAAGGAAAAAAGTTAATTTATTATAAAAAGGACAATATTAAAAAGATTCGATGATCTTACCGAGAAGCTGGATGTAAATAATAATAGGAAAATTAACAAATGATTATACATAGTATACCTCCCCTTTCTCTGTTTCCTCCTCCATATTTTTGTAACCTTCATTTTTTTGGAGTGCACACTCACATCTTCCTTTCTGCAGTTGAATTTAAATTACTTGGCCTCGAATTTATCACATTGGAAATGCCGGTAATCAGCTTTTTCAGGTGGCAGAATGTATCTGTATACAAAGCAGGGAGACCTTAACTAGAGTTACAGACTAACATGCACATCCTATAAATCCTAACGAGGCCAAAGGACTGGTGTGAAGATGGGAGAGAAGGGGAAGGAGAATGTCCTGGGTCACCTCCCAGGGAAACATTCTGAGAGGGAGGTTTGCACACAGGAGGTTTCCTGGGGAGAGCCCAGGGGCCGGCACCAGCGAAGGAGAGAAGAGGCAGGATTGGCAGAGGGAGAGGCTGGGCCATAGTGTGAATCCTACAGAGGCTTGGCTAATCCCACAGGAGCTCTGGAGCTAGGATGACCCTGCAGAGTTGCCCAAATTGAGGCAAAGGGGCCAGGCTGTTGTCTTCCTGCATGGACCAGTCGCTAGTTGGGGGCTGCCCTGGGAAGGGGAATGTAATCTTGAAGATTCTGTCAGCACAGGACAATTTCCCGAGAGGGTCTTTGCTGTGAGCTGGGGCGAGGCAAGGGCCTCACCTTGAAGGGGGAACCTGGGCAGCGACCACGGCATCCATGACACGGTGCTCCAAGGACTCTAGAGGCTCTGATTCTTTTATTGAACATCGTGGGAATTTAGATGAGAGATTGCAGCTGAACTGGATGGCCTTTAATTGCTCTGATGGCTCGGTGCTGCCAGCTGAGTGAAAGCAGTACATCCTGTGCCTCTGTGTCTCATCTGCCCTCTGCTCATCAGTGTTCCTATGTTCGGGGCCATGTGGTGAGACTGGGAGAGACCCCTGGGTGCCCAAGAGCCCTGAGTCCAGTCCAGAGGCAGGTGGGAAGCCGATTAACTCACTGCATGCGGGGGTCAGAGCAGGGAGGCTGGAGGACGAGACCACAGGGCTTGAGTGTGGGGCCCTGTAAGATAGCTCTGGCCTGTGCCTGCTCATCCCCCTTGCTCACTCTCTGTCTCCATGTGAGAACTCCTAAAGAGCAGGGGCCCAGAGCCTGGCCACAGTCGATGCTCAGCCACATTTGCTAAAGGAATGGCTGGCTGAGGCTCTTTGAGGAAGAGGCCTCCCTTCTCTGGTGGGGACAGGCATTTTTCCTCCCTTACCTGTGAGCTGGGAAGGAGGGTGGACTTGGCCCCATTGCTGATGGCAGACTCCGCTATAACCTCCAGCTCCAGGGAGCTGGCTGTCACTGGAACACCCCTGAGTCCCAGGAATGGAAAGCAAGGCAGATGAGTGAGGCAGAGGGGGAGGACAAGCCTGAGGGGCTCCCTGCTCCCACTCCCACCACCTAAGGAGGAATCCAGGGAGCCAGGCAGGCCACTGCTGGTGTTCACCACCTATGCCCTGAGGACCTCTCCGCTTGCCTCGGAGCCTGGGGAGTGGCAATTCCAGGAGGACAGGACCCTGCCCAGGCCTCGGGTGCAGTGCTCCTGCCTGGAGGCTTGAACAGTACCTTGTTGGCCTGTTGTCATCTTCTGCCCTGGCCAAGCCTGGAAGCTCCTGAAAGGCAGGGCTGAGGCCTCCTCCCCTTATGGTGTCTGGTGTCACACTGGCCTGGTACACATTGGGTGCTCTGTCTGCTGACTGGCAAGGTGACCTGCCTCAGGGAGCAAGGAGGCAGTGCAGAGATGGAGATGTGGGGTCATCTGCAATCGGGAACAGCTGGAAGGGGTGTCTGGGGGCTCCACATAGGCATTGAGCATAGAAGGGGAGCCTGGCTGCTCCTTCCCCAACCCCTGCAGCTCTGTCCATCAGCTGTGATCCTCACTGACAGGCACCAGGGTTTAGAGTTGCCTTCCCTCCAGCCCCAAACACTGGCGGAGACCTGTGTGCAACTGCAGGGTCAGGCCTCCCATAAGGTTGTGAGAAGCCTGGGCTACATGGATCCCTTTTTGGGAAACTCCTCAGATGTTATAAAATGAGGAGATATTAGAATAGAGTTGCAAAGATGTTGGTATATTTTAAATTTATAAACCAAAATGATAAATGATTTGTACATGTACCAATAGGATGGTATCTAATGGTGTTCTTCAAAAGGTAATGATAGGATTTATAAAGATAACATTAATCTTGAGAACAGGACGTGTCTTAGAAACGAGGGACAAGTTTAAAGTTGTGTTGAGTTTTCATTCAGGGTGGTGGGCGTATGATCTCATCCTCGTATAACAGTTCTTGGGGAACTTGAGGTTTCCAGTACATGGCCCCACTGCCATTCTGGGCCCTGCCCATGGGATACCCGAGATGGGACACCGAAGGAGGCCTGAGGACCCTGGAGGGTCTGAGGTCTCTCTATGCAGTCTCCTCCTCTCCTGGGGGTGGAGGGATAGCAACAAACATGAATATGGAACACCAAGTGGCAGTGAAGCTGGTGTAACAAAGGCAATGCCTCCCGTATGTAAATAACAGCTTAAAAAACATATGAGATGTAGCTAAAGCTTTATCCAGAGGTAAATTTATAGCCTTAAATGCATTTACTAGAAAACGGAACTACAGAAATAAGCCAGCTACAGAAATAAGCCAGCTCAAGTCAAGGAGATAGAAAAGTGAGTTTTAACCCCAAAGAAACTTGGTGTATGAAAATTGCAAAGATTAAAAAAAAAAATCAACAAATGGAAAATATTTTGGCTGAGGAAACGTAGGCTCCAAGGGGTAAAACAAATTGCTGCAGATCTCCACGCCCGTGCAGAGGCGGGGCTTCCCTCCACAGGCTGTCTGTTCCCCGCCCCAAGTGTGAGTGCCAGGTTGGGCCCCTGAGCCTTGGCAGCTCAACAAATAGAACCATGGAGACTTCAGGGCCACCTTCTGGTTGCAACTGGGAAGGGATGGCCGGGGAAACGTCTTGCTTCTGCAAGTACTAAACATTCCTAGTGTTTTATTTTATTATTTTATTGTTATTTTTGTAGAGCCAGGGTCTTGCTCTTTTGCTCAGGCTAGTCTCAAACTCCTGGGCTCAAGCGATCCTCCTGCCTCGGCCTCCCAAAGTGCTGGGATTACAGGCGTGAGCCATGGCACCCTGCCCATATCCAGTGTTTTAAGTAGACTCAGATCAGTAAGAAATGCCAGTGGTCTCGTGTGTTGTTTATTTTTTATTTACACTTTCCCTAAAATCGTCCTCTGTTGGATTCGAGATGTATTTCACGGAATCGCTTCTGATTTAAGGCGCCCGAGGCGGCCGCGGAAGGATGGAGCGGTCCCCGACGCCTGGCGCGGAGGCGCGGGACC